>NC_133659.1:319524838-319829838 GCF_037893015.1 Macrotis lagotis
AACATTCAAAGTAACCTCAGACACCTGGGAGTCTATTTACCAAGGCAGACTCAGAAACTTTTTGAAAACAATTACAAAACACTTCTCACACAAATTAATCAGATTTAAATAACTGGACAAACATCAACTGCTCATGGATAGGGTAGAGCTAATATAACAAAAATGACAATTCTACCAAAACTAAACTACCTGTTTAGTGCCCTTCCAATCAAAATTCCAAAAAATTACTTTAATGAGTTAGAAAAAGGTGTAACTAAATTCATATGGAGAAATAAAAAGTCCAGAATTTCCAGGGATTTAATGAAAAAAGTGCAAAAGAAGGAGGTTTAGCACTACCTGAGCTAAAATTAAATTATAAAGCATCAGTCATCAAAACTATCTGGTATTGGCTAAGAAATAAGAGTGGTGGAATAGACTAGGAGCAATATCAAGAATCGATTATAGCAATCTGCTGTTTGATAAACCCAAAGAGTTCAGCTATTGGGATATCAACTCTCTCTCTTTGATAAAAATTGCTGGGAAAATTGGAAGTTAATATGGAAGAAACTTAGATTAGACCAACACCTTACACCCTATACCAAG
Source organism: Macrotis lagotis (assembly GCF_037893015.1). Taxonomy (NCBI): domain Eukaryota; kingdom Metazoa; phylum Chordata; class Mammalia; order Peramelemorphia; family Peramelidae; genus Macrotis; species Macrotis lagotis. The sequence goes on from NC_133659.1 coordinate 319,525,421, forward strand.
ATAAGATCCAAATGGATATAGGATTTAGACATAAAAAACAATATTATAAGCAAATTAGAAGATCAAGGAGTAATTTACCTGTCAGATCTATGGAAAGGGAAGTAGTTGATGACTAAGGAAGAGATGGAGAACATCACTAAAAACAAACTAGATGATTTTGATTACATTAAATTAAAAAGCTTTTGCAAAGAAAAAACCACTGTAACCAAGATCAAAAGAAATGTAGTAAAATGGGAAACAATCTTTACAACTAATGTTTCTGATAAAGGACTCATTTCTAAAATATACAGAGAACTGATCATATTAAAAAAAAAACAAGCCATACCCTAATTGACAAATGGTCAAAGGATATGCAAGGGCAATTTACAGATGAGGAGATCAAAGCAATTCAGTCAAATGAAAAACTGCTCTAAATTATTACTTATTAAAGAAATGCAAATTAAAGCTTCTCTGAGGTACCACCTCACACCTCAGACTGGCCAATATGATCAGAAAGGATAATGATCATTGTTGGAAGGGTTGTGGGAAATCTGGGACACTATTACACTGCTGGTGGAGCTGTGAACTCATCCAACCTTTCTGGAGAGAAATTTGGAACTATGCCCAAAGGGCAACAAAAATGTGCATACCCTTTGATCCAGCAATACCACTACTAGTCTATACCCTGAAGAGATGATGAAAAAGGGTAAAAGCATCACTTGTACAAAAATATTCATAGCAGCCCTGTTTGTGGTGGCAAAGAACTGGAAATCAAATAAATGCCCTTCAATTGGGGAATGGCTTAGCAAACTGTGATATGTGTATGTCATGGAGCACTATTGTTCTATTAGAAACCAGGAGGGATGGGAACTCACAGTAGCCAGGACGGATTTGAATGAACTGATGCTGAGTGAGATGAGCAGAACCAAAAAAAACACTGTAAACCCTAACAACAACATGGGGGGTGATGATCAACCTTGATGGACTTGCTCATTCCATCAGTGCAACAATCAGGGACATTTGGGGCTGTCTGCAATGTAAAATACCATCTCTATCCACAGAAAGAACCGTGGAGTTAGAACAAAGACTAAGGACTATTACCTTTAATTTAGGGGAAAAAACTGATATCTTATGGTCTGATCTTGCTGTCTCTTTTACTTTATGTTTCTTCCTTAAGGATGTGATTTCTCTTTCATCACATTCCATTTGGATCAATGTATCCCATGGAAACAATGTAAAGACTGGCAAATTGCCTTCTGTGGGGGGGGGGGTGAGGAGAAGTAAGATTAGGGGGAAATTGTAAAACTCAAAATAAATAAAATCTTAAAAAAAAATACACCACCTGCTAGGTAGCTTCACATAATGCTTAACACTAGCAATAGGCTTAGACCTCAATATAGTTTCAAAGCTCCTCAAAATAACCTATAAAGTCCTCCTCAAATTCACATGGGGAGGCAGGGTCTAGGTTTCTCTGATGACTTTATTTAGTTTATACTCTCCCAAAAATCCATCCAGTCAGCATGTCAGGAGTATAAGAGGTCTCAAGATAGGACGCTCTTAGAGTTCCAAAGTGGATCCCACACACAGCAAGTAAAACATTAAAAAGTTTAAAAGGCAGGGCGCTGATTTTTTTTAAAATAGCCTTGAATCTTTGAGAACAAAGATCTCTAATATCAAGAGTCTCCAATAACTCATTTGGTATATTCAAGTATCAATCCTTATACAAAGTAGATTCATTAACTGGACTTATTTCCAACACTGTTGGTTTTGTGGATTTGGAGCTAAAACATCCTTTAATCAATCAAGTATTCAAGGCTATATAACAATTCTAACGTGACTGAAATCTTCAGGGGCAATCTAGACCAACCCACCCAGCTGAACTTAAAAATGCTTCTCCAAGTGTTTGAAGCAATCCATGCTGCCTGAATCAACTCACGAGGTGATCCTGGATGTTCATACCCAGTGAAGTATGAGATTTGGGAAAGACTTGGGGGGGGGCATCCCTAACCCCAATTACATATTATATAGCTCCTCTATGAGGCAGCTATATTCCATATTTGGACAGATAAACAGCATAAGAAACAATACTATTTGAAAGCCAATTGCTTTTTCACTACTGGAAGAAAAAGAACAAAGGTATGAAACCTCATGATGATTTCCTTTAAACCACTGCTCTTAATACTGATGATAGCTAGAAAAGAAAAGGTAGGTTAAAAGTGATTCTTAACTTAGAGCTGAGCTTCGTGAAATCTAACATCCATGGTTAGCACTAAGAAAGAAATGCTACTGCCCCACATAGGAACAATGAGACTAACTCATACTGGTATTTGAACAAGTACCAAAAAAGGGATAATAAATGTCTATTGAATTTAACTCAAATAAATTAAAATGAAAAATGACTCCGAATAACTGATCCACTCATTTTTAAGATAAAGTTTCAATTTTAGTGAAACAATTCTAATTTTAGATTATCCTATATGGGTAGGCATTATAGAAAATACACAGACCCGAGTATTTAATTTTAACCAGGCTTGGGCATAATGTAACTACGAGTTTCATTTTGACCATAAATTGCAACTTACTTCCCAAACAGGGGCCGGGGTCCAAATCAACTTCCCACAAGTCAGTTCACTTTTATAAATCCACAAGAGGTAAAACCCATCATGAAGTTATAATTTGAAATGGTTTGGGAGCAAGTTGATAAAGTAAAAAAGGTACTGATCCCTGTAAAAGAGCCTATGAGCTTCAGATTACAAAAGAAACAAAAAATCCTCTAGTCTCAAATTGTTCTACCTGAAAATCATTTTATTTATGCTCAATAATTAAGATTTTTATTTAGTGTTAAAGATAAGAGATTTATGATTCATTTTAATTTTGCTTTATCTTTGGGGTTATTTCTCTTATAATACATAAAATAAGTTTTTTTCTAATTTTCTGAAGTCTTTGAAATCTAAAACTAATCATACTCCTTCAGGAATTAAAAAAAAAAGGATATTCAATGAAACAGAAGACTTTCAAGCATTCCTGATTAAAAAAATCAGGGCTAAAAAGAAAATGTGACTTCTAAATACAAGACTCAAGAATAAGCATATGGCATTTCAAAAGGTTATAAACTGTTTACATTCTTACATGAATAGATGATACTTGCAACTCCTAAGAATTTTAGAAGAAAGCCATAGGTTTGAGCTGAATATGATGGGATTTTTTTTTTAAATAAGTAATTAAGGGGTAAGAAAAAGGAATGCACTGAAGACAAGAAAAATGAGATAAATTATCTCACATAAAAGAGGCAACCGAAGAGTTTATATATATAATGAAGGAAAGTTGGACAGGAGAAAGCACTTGAATTCTCATCTGAATTAGCTCAAAAAAAGGAGTAAAATACACACTCATTTGAGTATACATATCTATCTAACCCTACAAGAAAGTAGGAGGGGAAGGGGGGAAAAAAAAAGGAAGGGCCGAGAGAAGGGAGAATAGACTGGGAGACAGTAGTCAGAAAGAAAGAAAACACTTTTTTTCAGATGGACAAGGTGAAAGGAGAGAGGAGAAACAGAGAGAGAGTAGGATAAACAGGATGGGGTGGGGGGAAATACAATGGAGGGTAGCAATCAAAACTGAAAAAAATTACAAGTTTCTCAAATACATAAAGAACTGAGTCAAATTTATAAGAATGAAAATCATTTCCCAAATAATAAATGTCAAAGAATATGAACAGTTTTCAGATGAAGAAATCAAATCTATCTATAGGCAGTCAAACTTTTCTTTCTCTGGGTGTGGTTACCATTTTTCATCATGAGCCCTGTGGAATTGTCTTGAATCACTGCATTGCTGAGAAAAGTTAAATAGTTCATAGTTAATCATCATGAAATGTTCCTGTTACTAGTACACACAGTTTTCTTCATTGCACTTTTCATCCTTTCTTGTAAATCTTCCCAGTTTTTTCTGATGGCATCCTCCTCATCGTTTCTTTTAGCAGAATAATATTCAATCATAATCAAGTACCACAACTTGTTCATTTATTCTCCTACTAATGGACATTACCTTAATTTCCAATTATGTGTGACTTCAAAAAGAGCACTGTAAATATATTTGTACATATAGGCCCTTTTCTCTGTTTTATGACCTCTTTGGAATATAGACCTAGCAGTGGTATTGTTGAATCAGAGGCCTTGCAGAGTTTGATTGACCTTTGGGCATGGTTCCATATTGCTCTCCAGAATGGTTAGAGCAATTCACAACTTAACCCACTCCTCCGTGCTTTAGAGTCTCAATTTTGCCACATGTCCCCAGATATTTACCATTTTCCTTTTGTCAATTTGATGTTAGTCATTCTGATAGGTGTAAGCGGCAATTTCTCCGATGTTTTAATTTGCATTTCTCTAATCAATAGTGATTTAGAGCATTTATATAACTGTGAAATGATTTGTATTTTTATAGATTTGACTCAGTTCTTTATGTTCATTATTTCAAGGACAGAAGAAATAATTTGAAACTCAAAATTTTTAAAAATATATTGTTAAAAATTGTTTTAAAATGTAATTGGGGGGGGGCGGCTAGGTGGCGTAGTGGATAAAGCACCGGCCTTGGAGTCAGGAGTACCTGGGTTCAAATCTGGTCTCAGACACTTAATAATTACCTAGCTGTGTGGCCTTGGGCAAGCCACTTAACCCCATTTGCCTTGCAAAATCCTAAAAAAAAAATGTAATTGGGGGGAAAATGTTGATTTTTTAAAAGAATTTAAAATTGGAGGGGTGGAGCCAAGATGGCAACAAGAGAGGATTGCGTCTTAGGTGTTCTCTCATAAAACTTCTAAACTAAGGACTCCAACTAAATTTTCAAGAGACAGAACCCACAGAGGGACCCAGTGAGGCAGTTCTCCTACTCAAGGTAACCTGGAAAAGAGCACAAAGGCTCTGCTCCCCGGGGTTGGAGTGGCGGCCTGCCATAGGGGTGGCCCACCAGAGCAAAAGAACTTCAGCCTCCCAGAGGCAGACCCAGGTCGCTGGGAGCTGCAGCTCACAGCAGCAGCAGAGTTTCCAGACCTATGCCCATGGGGAGCACCAGACACAACTTGGGGGATCAATGGGGTGGGGGGAACCTCTGCCAGAGTGAGCATGTGAAGCCCAGCTCTCAGGACACACCGCAAGCAGTGTGGCCAAGGCAGTCCAGATCCAGGAAAGAGAAGCAGGCTGAGCTGGTAAGCAGGAGCCCCCAGGGAATGAGCCCATTGAACCTAGGGAAGGGAGTGAAGAGAGAGACGGCAGAGCTCTGTCCTCTGTCCCTGGAAGAGAACACTGGGGTTCTGACCACATTCAGATCCTGATTGCAGTCTAAGCCCCCATAGAACATCAGGACCCCCCCCCACCTCAGCCCCGTGGCAGAGGGGGGCACTTATGGTCATTCACAGACCAGGAGGGAGGATAGAGCCTCACACCGAGATCCTTGTGGGAGTGTCCCCAAAGCTCAAGAAGCACCCCAAAACCAGGCTTAGGCTGGGAAAATGAGCAGAGAAAAAAAAAGAGGAACACTATTGAGAAATATTTTGCATATGAGCCCAAGAAGGATCAAAATACTCAAGTCTGAAGATGAGGAAGCACAAGCTCCTGCATCTAAAGACTCCAAGAAAAACAGAAATTGGACTCAGGCCATGACAGAGCTCAAAAAAGACTCTGAGGGGTGGCTAGGTAGAACAGTAGATAAAGCACCGGCCCTTGAGTCAGGAATACCTGGGTTCAAATCTGGTCTCAGAAACTTAATAATTACCTAACCATGTGGCCTTGGGCAAGCCACTTAACTCCACTGTCTTGAAAAATCTAAAAAAAAAAAAAAAAATCAAATAAGGGAGTTAGAAGAAAAACTGGGAAAAGAAATGAGAGAGATGCAGGAAAAACATGAAAATGAAGTCAGCAGCCTAGTCAAGGAAATCCAAAAAAAAATGCTGAAGAAAATAGCATGCTAAAAACCAGCTTAGGTCAAATGGATAAAACAGTTCAAAAAGTTATTGAGGAGAAGAATGATTTAAAAAGCAGACAGAACTGGCCAGATGGAAAAAGAGATAAGAAAACTCTCTGAGGAAAACAAATTCTTCAGACAAAGAATAGAACTCAGGGAGATTGCTGAATTTACGAGAAATCAGGACTCAATACTTCAAAACCAAAAGAATGAAAAATTAGAAGAAAATGTGAAACATCTCATCGAAAAAACAACTGATATGGAAAACAGGTTTAGGAAAGATAATTTAAGAATTATTGGAATACCTGAAAGTCATGATCAGGCAAAAAGCCTTGACATCATTTTCAAAGAATTACTACAGGAAAATTGCCCTGATATCCTAGAAGCAGAGGACAAAATAGAAATGGTGAGAATGCACCAATTCCCCCCGAGAAAGAGATCGCAAAAAACCAAACCCCAGGAATATTATAGCCAAGTTCCAGAACTCCAAAATCAAAGAGAAAATATTACAAGCAGCCAGAAGGACACAGTTCAAATATAGTGGAGCTGCAGTCAGGATCACACAGGACTTAGCAGCAACTACATTAAAAGTTCATAGGGCTTGGAATATAATATACTGGAAGGCAAAAGAGCTTAGAATGCAACCAAGAATCAACTACCCAGCAAGACTAAATGTCCTCTTTCAGGGAAAAAGATGGACTTTCAGCGAACCAGATTAATTTCAAATGTTCCTGTTGGAATGGCCAAAGCTGAACAGGTTTGATCTTCAAATACAGGACTCAGGTGAAGCATGGAGATTGGAGGAGAGGGGGGAAATGAGGGACTTAATGAGGATGAACTGCATGTATTCCTGCATAGAAAAATGATACTGATAATATTCATATGAACCTTCTCAATTAACAGAGCAGATAGAAGGAGCTTTTATAGATGAAGCACAGGAGAAAGCTGAATTTGAAGATAAAAATACGATGTAAAAATGGAATAGAAAAAAGGGAAATGTAATGGGAGAAAGAAAAAGGAGAGGGGGAATAAGCCAAGATATTTCATATGATAAGATTTTTTCTTTATCACAATGAGCTTTGCAATGATATGGAAGGGGGAAGGCATGGGGGAATGAGGGAATCTTCGCTCTCATCAGAGGTGGCTAGGAGAGGAAACAGCATATATACTCAATGGGGTATAGACATCTGGAGTAATAAGGAGGGGGACAGGGGGAAGGGGGGATGTGATTGAAGGAGCAGAGGATGGACCATGGGGGGAGAGTGGTCAGATATAACACATTTTCTTTTTTACTTCCTGCAAGGGGCTGGGATTAAATGGCCTGTCCAGGACCATAGGGCCAGGTGGATGCTGGTCTAAGTTGGTTCTAATTGTAAGAACTTAACAAAATTCCATATATTATTAGGTACTTAATAAATACTTCTTACCACTGAAAATGTTGTAAAGGCCAGTCCCAGACTACAATTCATGAACCTACTGCAAGGAATTGTTCCACAGATCCTCTATTTTTACCATAAATAAATTAAAGTGTTCTTGGGAAAGCCTTCTACTTACCAGAAAGCAGTCAGAAGTTAGAACTTTGAAATATAATTCACATTAAAAATTCTGTTAATAAGATCTACCTAACACTAGTTCTTATAAATCACTACAAATGTAGGTTACCTGTAACAGACTTCCCATTAATGATGCTAAAGCAGCCATCCCAATGCAAAGTATTCCATAGAACAGACCTAGATGAATATGTTAAAAGAAAGTACAATGTCAAATGGCATACCAGTTGGAGACTCTCAACCAACTAAATATGTAGATTCTGGGATGAAGAATGGACACAGTTAACAGTGTAGCTGATGGCAATAGCCTTTTCAGTGAGTCTTTAAACATCATAAGCCTAAAAGCTCATCTTACTACAACCTTGAAGTAAGTTTATGTTTACAGGTCAAGTTTACCAGTGTTACTCTCAAAATTAAAATAACCTTTCATTGTTGTTCAGTTATTCAAAGGTGTCTGACTTTTCATGATCCCATGGCCCATTTTCTGGTCATGGAGTTTTCTTGGCAAAGAGAAGAGCAGGTTTGCCATCTCTGATTTAGTAGGCAGATAGATCGAGAGACTTACCCAGGGTCACACAACTAGAAAGTGACAAGAGGCTGAATTTGAACTCGAGTCTTCCTGACTTAAGGACCAGTGCTCTATCCACTCAGCCACTGGTCACCTCCTTCATAAAACCACTAACAGACAAAATTGTCCTTTAAATAAATGAAAAGTGCCTGTATCACTTACACTTCCCTAGTAGAATCATAGAAGTACAGACTTGGCCATCAAGTATGGGTTATATGGACAATGAACACACCTTCAAAACTGGACTAAAAATGCATTTTGAACTGAAAAACAAAGCACAAAACAAACTGCCAGCACACTAATATCAACGTAGGTATATCCAAGGTTAACACTGAAAAGGCAAGACAATGCACTAACAGAAACTGTCCAAAGCATAAACAGTGAAGTCTTTCTTTAAAAAATTATTGTAACAAATTGTTATCACAGTTGAAAATAGTGTACTTGGCTGTTCACTACGTGCTGGTTCAACTGAAGATGGAGTTACACAAATTCTAAAAAAGTGTCTGGTTTTCATAGGGACTGTAGCAACTTTTGTGAAAAAACTTCCAGAGTAAGATCACTGATTCCACATTAAGAATCTCATGGGCTCTGTTAATGATGGGCTCAGAATGCTCTCCAAACAAAGACCTCAGGCACCATGAGATTTTTCTTCTGTTGTCTGTTCAGAGAATCAACATAGTGAAAGGTGACTTGGTTTCAATGTCTTTCAATTTTCCATGTCAACTTAAGCACTTGGGATTTCAGAAGCCAAAATTCTTGAAGTAGCAAAAAATATAAATAAGATACATATAAATAAAAAGGATTCTCCTATAGGTGAACTTCCAGGGTTCTACAATCATATTTTGCTGCACTCTCAAAATCTTCAATTGTGAGACTGCCTCCTTTCTTCTTTATTCATGAAACTGACTTTTGCACAATATCATAATATAGAAGAAAAAGCATAAAAATCCAATTTCTTGACTTCATCAGTTTTGTATACCTTTACAAAGGATTTCTAATACTCTTGGAGCCCAATTCATATAGGTCAACCCCTGTACGACACCCTATCATTTTGTCTGTTATTTCCTCCTGCTCCTGTGCTGAAATGAGGAAAGTAAGCAGCTCCTTGTCAGATTATCCCTCAGCTTGTAAATACAGCTTGAAGATTGTTCTACTGAACAGGCAACATTGGATGATGTCAGGGTGGGGACCTCAACTTTTACAAGAAACTCATTTCTTTAAAGCAGCAGATCTAAACCATTCTAAGCAGTTCCCTGTGCTCCATGCTGAAACACCTTCATCAGGGTGCCTTCATTGTGGAAACAGTTTTCTCCTCCAAGGAAAAGAGATGCCTCAACACCTTCTCTTGCCTTCTGTCACAACAATGAGCCTTTTTGCCAGAGGCAGCTATTGCCTCATGGACCACAACTCTCTAGACAGAGCTCCAACCCCTCTCTGGACCCCATCTTCCTCCACTTGAATAAGTACAAGCCAGGTTAGATGTCCAGCCAGCTCCCTCCACGCCTAAGGGATGTTAGTCATCATTGTATTCATCACTAATCTCTGTGGTTTCAAGTTTTGCAAAGCTCTTTCACATCCCTGATTCAATTTGATTCTTACATGTTGATGAGGGAAGTCTCCTTCCTAGGAAACTAGGGGCAGGCCTATTTAACCTCATCTGACAGGTGAGGAAATAGTCTCAAAAGAAGTTCAGATGCCACCACTAATAAAAGTAAGGGAGTATCAAGGAGTCAAGGGAAACAAATCCCTTCACCCCTGGCAGGAATTAATCTCTTCCACTTTGAACAGCTGATATTTCCTAACTGTGTGAGGATACAACTTCATCTAATCACCCTCTCGAACAGGCTCGAGATCACATCTCCTGTCAACCACTTCAGATCACTTACCAACTGCTTCCTCTGCTAACTATGGAATGAAGTCATTACCACTGGAAAGGAGCTTCCCAAGGAGAGCCCCCACCCTTCTTGAGGTCCAGGCCTCACTCCCTCTAGCCATGGCATCTATGCCTACTTTTCAGTCACTTGATTAGTCCTCACTAGGCCCTCTTCAGAATCTCTTAGCATAAGGAGCAAGTACCAGTATACTGATATTGAAGTGACCAAGGTTCTGAAGAGGTCTAACATAATATGCAATCAAATACATATCAACAGAATATTATATTCGTTCATCTTCAACTTACATAGAAATCAGCATAGAACCAAGTCAATGAAATAAAGGGGCAAAAGAATCCCTTGCTCCTACACTATATGTCAAAACATCAATTAAACTTAAAAGAACCAGGGGAGTGACTGGTAACGAAATGGTTTCACTTCTGACCAAAAAGGAATCCTACTTTACTGAAAATTTACAGGTGAAACAAAGCTACCCGATAATATGAGAAGTGCAAAGTATTCAGTGTACACTTACTTGTTCCTTTAGAAAATAAAGTAATAGTCTTTTGTGAAGGTGAATTTAAGTGAGGTTTGATGATATCTTCTACAGTTATAGCTGCTAAAGCATTGATACTAGAGGATACTGTGCTGTGCAGACAAAAAAATTAAAATAGAGCATTAAAGGATATCACAAAATTAATAGCTAAAAAGGAGAAAAAACAACAAAACAAATCATAGTAGCTAATTAATTGTCATGATAACCTGTCATAAATTACAGTGATTTCAAAGGTACAGGGAACTCCCAGAAGAGTCAATTTGATCAGTACAGGTTAGAACCTTTTTAGAGTAACCTAGAACACACATGGAATTATTTGCCTAGGGTCTCAGAGACAGAATGTATGGGTCAGTCTTGATTCACACCCTCCTGGCTTCAAGGTCAGCTCTTTATTCACCATCCACAATCCAAGGAAAAAGTAATACATCAGTAGTTTTATGTTATTTTTTACCCAATGGAGAAGTTATAATTATTTTTTAAAATTGCTTCTGTGTTATTTTCACCTTTAGTTGTACTGATGGCAAATGTTTTGGTAATATGAACTTTTAGAAAGTTAACAGATCAGCAGCTGTGGTGTGCTGGATAAAAAGCTGGTATGTTTTGAGAATGAAATTCACATCTGTATTTTCAAACTAACCAGGAAAATTGTTTTGTGGGGAAAAAAGTACTTCTGTGTACCTTCTTGCCTACCACTGCATTATTCTTTATTTGGATATTGATACATTGTTTTTGGCCAGAAAGAGTAAAGGATAACACCTAAGGAGTCAGAGGCCTTCGTCCTGTGCTCTGCTCTGGCTTAAATCTCACAAGCCCGCATATCCCTTTTTCTTCATGAGATGCCTCGTGGGGTTGTCCTCAGAACCAGAGGAACATCGCTTAGGAGGAGGGGGGACATGTCTTCTGAAGGGAGACAGTTCCATCACTGCCCACAGAAAGGCTTTCCGGAGGAAAGAGGTTCGGCTATGGGAAGAAGAGGCTCTGAGCAGCAAGGAGAAAGAAATGCCACAGGAAAATAAAGCAAGGGGGGCAGGGAGTGCTCAGCAGGCACCAAACAATTCCCTGCTCCGTTTCTGTCTATGTAAAATAAGCATACTTAGGATACTTTTCTCACAATAACTTCATGAGGAAAGTCATTTGAAAACCTAAACTATAATATAAATGACAGTTATGATGACTACCCATGGTCATACCTAAAGGAAAAAAATCAGTATCTCTAGGATCTCTTTAAAATCTAAAACATTACAAAACTATAAAAATATCAAATAGAATAAATTATTAAAATAATTGTTCAATCTGACTACAGTCAGAATTTTACCTTAGTGAAATTTGATGCTTCCCATAACACACAACAAAAACCTCTTTCATACCTTAATGTTCCACTGTAAGCACATGCCACAAAAAGTCCTGGAAGTCCTGGATAATCACCTAGAATCTCCGCTGCTAGATAAGGGATTAGCTGAATAAAAAATGACAAAAGTTAAATGCTTTTAAATATCTTACAGTCAGAGTTTTGAGTATTACTTCTTTCTTTAACAGTTCCAGTCCTCCCTGGTTCCTTTCCCTAATATGGACTTCAGTCCAATCAACAAGAGATCATGCACAGTTTGCATCTGCTCTCCCTTCCAAGTTCAGCCTCCATTTTGGCCCTCGGGCTCCTCAGGAGGCTGACCGCTACACAGTCATGCAGAAGCAGAAGACAGGAACACTGGCTATTTTCAAGGCACAGCTCCACAGTAATGGAATAATTTTAAATCCTTGCATGCAGCAAGGAATTTTACATTAAGCCTTGGGGCCTGCTATTTCTCAGAGGGTGGGGTATTTCTTCCTATGAGAATAACAGGGTCCATCACTGGAACCTACTAGAGCATATTCTCTGCTAGCAGAAACTTCAAGAATTCAAGTCACCTGCAAGACCCCAGAAGGAATTAAAATGGCAAGAATCTTTATTCCACAAAAAAGGTTCAGCAATTTAAACTAACAACTTTAAATAATTCCCCAAAATTCCTCAAAAATCTTAGACAAATCTTTTACTAAATTTTTGTTCTAAAGTTTAAATCATACTAAATTGTTCTAAATTTTATTGTACTAAAGTTTATTGTTATTATTTATTATCTCTAAAAATATAATTCATTAAATGTTTAATTAAGTGACTTATTTTTAGGTGATAGATATTGTGGATAAAAATGTGTGCTGTTAAACTACTGCTGGGCCACCCCACAGCAGAGTAATCCTCTGATTCTTCCCTAAGTGATTCCCTGTTCTCACGCTATAGAAGTTAATTCAAACTTTCTCCCTGGGCTGGCTCTTCCCTCTCGGCTACTAGTGCTGCCTCCTCATTGCATCCCTGCCAACTCCCACCCCCCACCTCCCCCCACCCCTGTCTACTATACTGGGTTGCTCTCCCTCACTTATTAACCTCAGCCATCTCTTACTATCCACTTGGATAACCTTTCTCCCTCCAGTGTCTGAAGCCTGCCCTGAACCTCCCTCTTCTAAGTCTTCTTTTTCTTGCCTCTTACCAACGTGACTACTGACCCTTCTCTGGCTCCTCTGCTGGCTCCCCCATCCCACCAAGCCTCCATTCTAACTGGGGGGGGGGGGAAGGAGGGAAGGACCTCCCATGATTCTGTGAGCTCTACATTTCACTTGGTGATCTCACCAGCTCCAGGGTTTGGTCATTTCTACACAGACCTATTTCCACCTTTCTCTTTGGCCTCTCCTCTGAGATGCAAAGTCCCAAAGTTGACACATCCAAAGCAGAACTCCCCCTTTCCTCCTAAAATGACTCTCTTATTATTTATGCCAAAGGCACCCCCACCCTTGTAGTCTGCCAGGCCTGTAATCTTGGCAGGATCCTCAACTCCACCCTCTCCTCATTCCACCTCCTCACCACTTGGATCCCCTTTTCGCAAGTACAGTTACCACTTAGCTCAGGACCTTATCATCTCTGGCTGAGATCACTGTTCTCCCTGTCTCACTCATCCCCGTCTAGCTACATCTGGTACTGAAGTCATTTCCCTTAGACAAACAGCTGAGCCTGACTTCCACATAAATACTCCTCTGGTTAATTCTTAGCCCTACACAGTAGGTGGTGCAGTGAATAGAGCTCCCATCCTAGAGTCAGGAGGACCTGAGTTCCAATCCTGCTTCAGACGCTTGACACTGGATAGCTGTGTGATCTTGGGCAAGTCACTCAACCCTGACTGCCTCATATCCAGGACCATCTCCAGTCATCCTGATTCAGCCTCACTGTTTCCTCCAGAGATATCTGAGGCCATGTGGATCGAATAACGGGAGATGGCCCTGGATGCAAGGCAATCAGGATTATGTGACTTGCCCAAGGTCACACAACTAAGAAGTTTCAAATGTTTGAGGCTGAATTTGAACTCAGGTCCTCCTGGTTCCAGGGCTGATGGTCTATCCACTGTACCACCCAGCTGCCCAAGGTACTTATAACATAGTAGTTAAAAAAACTTGTTGAATGGTTGAGTCTTAAACTGATGTTTTTTGGATAAAAACCAATTTTAACTTTTTAATTTTAAGATTTCCTAAATATATTCCTTCAAAGTGTCCAAAAAGTAGGGGATGATAAAAATGTTCATTTTTCTACTGGAATAAAATCAAGATAAAGGCTGTGTACAAGAAATAATAACAATAATCATGTATTCCACTCAAGTAAATCCAAGACCATGTTCTTTTCCCCTAAACCAACATTCATGCACAGCTGAAACTTCTAATTTGGAAAATTTTTTTCTATTCTCTTACAAGTGAAAACTGCTTCCCAATATATCATATTGTTGCCTGTGGAATAACTTGAAAATATAATTATAACTTTGAATACTAAACCTGATCTGGTGCTGAAACTTTGTATGATGTCCAAGGATCGCAGTTATGAAACATTGAGTACATTCCTAATCCACAGAGAACTGCACAAGTCAGAATTACCCAGAGTCCCAAAAGACTGAAATAGAGTGCTCTAAAGATACCAGGAAAAAAAGTAAAATGATTTCAACTCAAAAGAGTAAACACACCACCACCTTGAAAGATAAAGGGAATTATATGATCAATATTATATTGTCTAAATACCCTACAGAAATAAATTGCTGTCAATAAAATTCCATTTTTTGTAATTTCCTTTTTTTTCTTGATTTTCCATTCATCATTTATTTGGTACACATTTTTTTAGTCTTTCCAAAGACCAGCTTTTAGTTTTGTTAATGAATTATATAGTCATTTGTATTCTATTAGTATATTTCTCCTTTAATTTTCAAAATTTCCTTGTATGCTTTTATTGCTTTGAGAAATTGTACTATGTATAACTAAGGCCAATAAAACAGATTCTATAATGATCAAACATTGTTAACTAGAGAGGATAAACTTCTATTCTTTAATTACAGGTATTTTCATCAAATGTAGTCAAACATCAGCACTCTGGCCTGAGATCCAATGCAATCCTATGGTGGATTCTAGCCTAAGCTATCACAACCCAGATTCAGAAATGCCTCATCTAAACAGCCTGGGATTGAATAATAAAAACCATCCCAAGAGAACAGAAGCTGAGTCAAATATCTGTGCTTCTATCCCCCTAAGATAGATGCTAAGCCCTAAGGGGTGTCTTGAGTCCTCTATATGCAGTCACCACCTGCTTGAACCACTTTCTGAACCATTTCCACACAGGTTCATTTAAAGGATTTTCAATTTAATGAAATCCTCTTCCCAGAATATCCATGGAGAATGGGTCCCAGGCCAGACATATCTCTATCTCCTCTCCTCAAATATGGCCATTGTTGTCACTCTTGCTTTTGAGATTCCTCTTATTTATTCTCTTTTCTACTCAATTGTAGACTTAGAATTAGAAAGTTATTACTCACTGACTGACAAAATAACACACTTGGCCAATGCTTATTTTCTTCTTTTCATTTTTATTTATTTATGGAAATGGAGTTAAGAGTGAGGTGCCCAAGGTCAAACAGCTAGGCAATTATTAAGTGTCTAAGGCCCCATTTGAACTCACGTCCTCCTGACTCCAGGGCTTCCTCCTGACTCAGGGCCGGTGCTCTATCCACTGTGCCACCTAGCCGCCCCGCCCATGCTAATTTTCTTAATTGACCAATTGGGAAAAAAAACAACTCCTTTAAATTAAAATTAACAGAGCGATGGGGTGGCTAGGTGGCACAGTGGATAAAGCACCGGCCCTGGAGTCAGGAGTACCTGGGTTCAAATCCGGTCTCAGACACTTAATAATTACCTAGCTGTGTGGCCTTGGGCAAGCCACTTAACCCCATTTGCCTTGCAAAAACCTAAAAAAAAAAAAAATTAACAGGGTGGCTAGGTGGCGCAGGTTAGTCATTTTTCCCCATGAGATTTCACATTTTCTTCTATTTTTTTTAATTCTTTTGATTTTATTGCTTCTTCATATCTCCTGGAGTTAGTAGCTTGCACTTGTCCAATTCTAATTTTTTAAGAATTTTTTTCTTTGGTGAGCTTCTGTACCTCCTTTACCATTTGGCCAGTTCCATTTTTAAAGTAGTAGCTTTTATCTGTGAATTTTCTTACCATCGTTTTTGTTCGGTCAATTCTATTTTTAAGTTGTTTTATTCAGTGAACTTTTGTATATTTTTTCCATTTTTTTTAGGTTTTTTTCAAGGCAAACGGGGTTAAGTGGCTTGCCCAAGGCCACACAGCTAGGTAATTATTAAGTGTCTAAGACCGGATTTGAACCCAGGTACTCCTGACTCCAGGGCCGGTGCTTTATCCACTATGCCACCTAGCTGCCCCTATTTTTTCCATTTTTTTGTACTTCCTTTAAAAACATGTTCACTTTTATTCCTGATTTTCCTGTATTACCTTCATTTTTTGCCAGTTTTTCCTTCTACTTCTCTTCTTTTGAGATCAATTTACTAAAAATTTTACTCCAATGCTTCACATGTAGATATTTTGACAATGTAGTCCTCTTCTAAATTAGTCCTTAATCTCCCCTTTCATAAAATTTTTCTATTTTGTGACTTTATACTTCTATTTTAAAAGGTAGATTCTTTTTCTGCACTGTCCCAAGCTTCTTATGCCATAGTTCTGGGCCTTACTGCTAGTGAGTCCTAGAGGGAAGAAGGAAGACCTCCCTGATGGCTTGTCCTGGAGGTGGAGCCACCCTATTGGCCAGCCCAATAGGTGGAGCATCACTACTAGCTTGCTTTGGGAGCAGGACCAATATAATACCACCTTATGCTCCATCAGCTTTGAACATGCAAATGAACAGTCAAATAATCCTTAAAATACAAGAAAACTAGGACATTCTAGTGACAGAAAAAATGGATCTATTTTGTATCTAAAGACATCTAAACCTTCAAAATATACACATATGTTTGGTAATGGTCTATTTTATTGGTTTTCAAAATGGTGGATATAATTAAGAAAGACGGCCAGAGGCATTCATATTGTGCCACTAATGGTGAAATTCTTAGATGGTGCAAGATGAATCAGAGTGAAATCATTTGACAAAGTTTCATTAATTAAGAATGAAAGTTAAAGGTTCAAAGACAATCAGATGTTACTGTAATCCCAACCATAAATAACAGTATCGAGTTATCCTGCAGCATTATTCCCATAACCAAGTGGACAACTTCCAGTAAACCAAAGTCTTTGAGTTCTGGGAGAAGTATGGTTGCAAAGTTGAATAAAATAAACCATCACAAAACAAGTTAGGATAATTTTACCACACTGATGGAAGTTTTGTCACCCAGCACAAATGGAACATAATTCCCTATTAAGATGTATCTCACAAAGATCTGTCTCCAAATATTAGATATACATAAATACTGAAGTGGCACAGTTACCAGTTGTGCAGATTTAACTGAATGACCGTAAACCTGACATTACTGTAATGCTATGGTGTTTCAATGATATGGAAAAAAGCAACATCTTCCACTGTATCCAAACTCACACAAAAGTCCTATTTCCTATACTATCAGACCATTGGCTAAAATAACCATTCTGATGCTATAATGAAAGAGAGAAATAGTTCCTTGAAATATCCCTTTGAGGGGGTGGCTAGGTGGCGCAGTGGATAAAGCACCAGCCCTGGAGTCAGGAGTACCTGGGTTCAAATCCAGCCTCAGAAACTTAATAATGACCTAGCTGTGTGGCCTTGGGCAAGCCACTTAACCCCATCTGCCTTACAAAAACCTAAAAAAGGAGGGGGGAAAAAAAGAAATATCCCTTTGAGGTATTAATCCCTGACATCCTCCATTCATCTGCCAAAATGAGTTTTCTTAAACCCAAAGGTGACTACATCCCTCTACTAACTCAGTAAGTTCCATGTTGGGGAGGTTCAAACATAAACTATACCTTGTAAAATCCTTTACAACCTGACCACAACCTATCATTCCAACTTTATTATTCATTCCATCCTCTACTTCTCTATCTCCCACCTCCAGGCCTTTGTATTAGCTGTTCCCCCATGCCTGGAATGCCCTAACTCATATGTACTTCGCAGAATCCCTCGCTGCCTTCCAGATTACATATAAGGACCATCTTATATACAAAGCCCTTCCTAGTCCCTTCAATTGCTGCCTTCCTATCTCCCCCCCCTACCCTTTAGTGAACTACATTGCAGCTATTGTGCATATTCTTATTTATGAGTACACTCTGTATCCAGTAAAACTAAATTCCTTGAGAGTAGGAACTTTTTTTGTCCATCTCCAAGTACCTAACAGAGTGCAGTGCTAATTTAATAAATGTTTAATTGATTGCCTTTATGGTTTACAAGCATTGTTTCACTGGAAATGGAACACTAGGGAATGGGAACATTGCAAGCAATATTATCCCTAGTGACCCAAATTAGGAAACAGAGAGGAATTAAATAACTTGTCCCCATATCTAGAAAAAGTGCCCTTTCAAATAGAGCAACTGAAGCTTCAACAAATTCTCTGTGATACCAAGCCAGTGGGTAGTAGAAATTGAAAAGTTTAATCGGAGAAACAGAAAGTTCATCACATATTGTTTAAAGACAGAGAGAAGTTAGAGAGGAAATATATCCCAACAAGAGAACCAGTGGGGTCTCCCAATTCCATTTCTGAGAAAGGCTGCCTGCAAATTCAGCCCAATTTTGTCATCACCATCAATAAATATAAAAAAAACCTTAACTATGACATGACATAGATTTACTACTGGTTCAATTTTTGGCCCAGAAGTGTCATTATTATCACAAAATTCTGCTACAACTAACCCTACAGGGCTATAACAGCTCAGAATCACCAATACAGCTCAGTATCATCTAAGAGTGCTATTAAATGAATGT
Source organism: Macrotis lagotis (assembly GCF_037893015.1). Classification (NCBI taxonomy): domain Eukaryota; kingdom Metazoa; phylum Chordata; class Mammalia; order Peramelemorphia; family Peramelidae; genus Macrotis; species Macrotis lagotis. Next base: position 319,544,196 of record NC_133659.1, read on the forward strand.
TGTACCCACAAAGTGCATAGTATGATTAAAAATATAAATGGAGAGTTTGTCTTTGCCTTCAAGAAAGGTATGGAATAGTTTATATGAAATGACTTTCAAATACTGGTCTTCAACCACATGGAAATAGTAATGAACTAATATCAAAAAATAACAACAGAAAAAAAGGATTAAAACAAAACTGGAGAAAATGAAAAAACTCATGTGAAAGTAACAAAATTTTCATATAACTAACAGAAATTCTAAACTCACTTATAATCAAATCATCTTGTAAGAATGATATTGATCAATGAATACCATCGAAACAATGTAAAGACTAACAGACTGCTTTCTGTGGGGAGTGAGGGGAGGGAAGCAAAATTAGGAGAAAATTGTAAAATTCAAAAGAAATAATTATTTTTTTAAAAAAGAATGATATTTGAAAGTGATTTAAAACCTACTGGAAGAAATGAAGTAATGGTATTATAACCACAAATTTATTTAGCCTAATTATTCTTTTTTAATGGGTTAAAATTATCCATATTTCTTTATGTTATCCCCTTTTAGAGCTTAGTCAAAGAAAATCAATTTAAATACTAATGACAAACATATGGAATGTAAACTCACAGTTTTGCATGAAATCTGGTTTTGCAGGCTAGGTATCTCTGCACTTGGGACTGGTTAACACCATAGATGCCGGTCCACGTAAAGGTCCCACCTACAGTAATTGTCCAGAAAGTGTATCTCTGCAAAGGACTAGGATTAAAGCTACATAAAAACAAATCAGGAAAACTAGAATAACAGAGTAGTATAGAAAGAAAACATATCTGCAGATCATTTTGAATCAAGCTGTGGAAAAAATATGTGTGTGTGTGTGTGTGTGTAAAATACTGTAATTCCTCTTAGAGTTTTAAATTATCTAGATAAAAATATGTAGACTACTAATGGGCTTGAATGTGACTGAGATTGAGTGACTAAAAGAATCTATATAAAGGAATTCCTAATAGGAGTCAAAAAATTTCATCTGCTCAGTCATGTTAGGGCAATATCCTTTTCTAACCCACAAGAATATTCACAGGGAAGTAGGATTCTACAAACTATTTACTGAATTGAATAATAGGTATAAAGCTTGCAATCTCAACATTAAAAATTAATTTCTTGATTACACTTTTTTAAATCTGTTCTTGGAAATCAGAGACTTGATCTTCAAATACTGACTTTGCTATTGACTAGCCAGGTGACCAATGGTCATCACTTCACCTCAAGGGTCTTAGTTTCCTCGACTATAAAATGTATATCAATTGTACTAACAACTTTACATTGCTAAACTTTTTAAAACTTAAAACACTATATAAATATTAGCTATTACTACTATTCTAACACTTAATATTTAAAAAAAACTTCTTAACATCTAATATAAAACCTTCTAATTGAAATTAAATTAAGATCAAATTGAAATTAAATTAAAATTCAAACAACAAAGAAAAAACCAACTTACTCCCAAACTCTTAATCTTCCTCCTTCCTTTGCATGTCTTATTATAGTTTTAAGTCCACCTTGAAGATGTGAAGCTTGTATGATAATTGAAGAAAATCCTGCCACCATAATGAAAGCTCGAATAACATCTGTCCATACAACAGCTTTAAGATTTCCCTACACAGAAAAAATGCATGTGAAATATAAAAAAGTTCATTTTCATTTGTATGTTTATTTATACCTGGAAAAGTTGGGTTTCTGTGCTAACCAGACTTTTGAAGAAATTGGTTTCAACAAAATTTGACTTCTAAAAGTCACCTAAATATGCTTTAAACTTGATTTGTGGTACTCTGAAACAAATGATAATCAAGAAACATTTCCATTTGAGTATCTCCAGTATAATTCAGTAAAATTGGCATTAAGGGTAAAGATAACACAGATTTGTAAGAAAAGCTTACATAACTAATAATTCTGCTCAGTATCTTTTAAAGGAATTGGATTGGTGTTGTCAAAAAACATTCTGTTTCCCTCACATATTCTAACTAAAATATTCATTATGATGAAAACTGTTATTTAGAAACTATGTTATCCTTTGGAACTAAATCCAAAGGAATATAAAGTTAAGCACACCCTTTAACCCAGAAATACCACCACTCCTAGGTCTATATACAAAAAAGATAAAAGAAAAACGAATTTGTACAAAGATTTTTGTCCAAATACTTGTCTCTTTTTGTGGTGGCAAAAAATTGGATATTGAAGAGATGCCCAGTAAGTAGTGAATGGCTACACAAGTTGTAATATATGATTTGTGAAGGAATATTATTGTTTTTAAATATGGAGAGTAGATTGATTTCAGAAAAATCTGGGAAGACCTATATGAACTGATGAAGAATGAAGTGAGCAGGACCAGAAGAACAATGTACACATTAATATGGAAATTATAATGATAATTCAATATGAAGGAGTTAGCTATTCTGATCAATACAATGATCCAAGACAATTTCAAAAGACTCAAAATAAAAAATGTTCTTCATCCCCAGAGGGAAATCTGAGGAAGTGAGTGAAAATTAGAGCATCATTTTTTTTTTACTTTATTTTCTTGCATTTGGGAGGAATATGGTTACTGTGGGAACGGGTTTCACATGATATCACATAAATAACTTATATGGTTTGCCTTCTCAAGGATGAGGGAGGGGCTGGGAGAAAATTTGGAATTGAATTTTTTAAAAGAATGATTCAAAATTATTAAATTTGTTTAGAATAACAGAGCAATAAGATATAGTTTTTACAGCTCTGGCCCCTTCTGGACCAAAAAAAAAATACAGCTTAAGAGCTGCCAGTGAAGAATTTATCTTTAATACTCAGCCAGTAGTCACAATTAGCTCAAAGCAAAGGCATTTACAATGATGGCACAGTAAAACTAATACCCACCGTGTATCTGTTATAAATTTTTGCATTTCTTTTATTCCAGCAGTGAATAAGAAATGGGAGAGGAATTAAACTTTAAAAAATGCAAAATAAAATAAATTTTAATTTTTAAAAATATGCCTTCTTGCAATATTTCAAATCCCAAACATAACAGTACAAAAACGTATCAGTGAAGTCAAATGATTGGAAGAAATGTTCAGCTGAAGACCCAGAAAAATGCCAGTTCTCAAGTACAATTTGAATAAATATCTCAATAAAGCTTCCCTATCTTCTTAGCTGAAAGCGAACTTTCATAACATTTCATTCATAGCAATCTAGAAGATGGACCTATAAACTACATTAATCAGGATAAATTCCTGAGAAGACCTCTGGCAATGCAAGGTCTGCACGTTCTCGTCAATTTATAAATTTAAATAAGATGCGCAGAACACTGGGACCCTCATTAGCAATTTGGCAAAGCCCAAGGATCTCTTCTCAGAATGTTTTTAAATGTACCAAACAAAATATAAACAATCAAAAAGAAAACTAAATATTCTGAGTTAACAAAAATTTATTTGAAAAAAAATATTTGGGGGGTCAGCTAGGTGGCACAGTGAACGGAGCACCAGCCCTGGAGTCAGGAGTACCTGAGTCAAATCTAGCCTCAGACACTTAATAATTACCTAGCTGTGTGGCCTTGGGCAAGCCACTGCCTTACAAATATATATATATATATTTTTTTTCAAAGATTCCAGGTTAAGAATATCTGCCTAACTTTCATTGATATATCATATAGTATTCGATTTTAGAACTATTGAGATATATGTGTATATATATATATGTGTGTGTGTGTGTGTGTATGTGTATGTATATATATATATATATATATATATATATATATACACAAACATATACATATATATAATATATATATATATTTAAATATTTGGACTACTATACAAGAAAATTGTAGTCTGAAATTTCACCTTACAAATCCATCTATCTTTCATAGTGCTTGTAATAGGCACACTAATTTCTTACTAAAAATACTGAAAAAATTTTAAATATTGGAGGATGACATTGTTCCCTTCCTTTCAAAATATAAGATACTCAAACTTCTCTGCAGCCCAGGGCAAATCATTTAACCTCCATGACCTTAGTTTCTTCATCTTTAAAATGAAGTATATGGATTCAATGACCCTTTCAGTGCTAAATGAATGTTCCTATGATCCTAGAATCTTTCTGTTCTTATTCTCATGCCTTCAATCATCTCCTCTGAATGTTGTTTCTTCCTATATACTTGACCTTCAACTTTTACCATAGTTCAGATCTCTCTTATTCTTAAAAGAGAGAGTTAGTTTGTCATCTGCACAAACTTTTCTCTTTCATTACTAAGCCCCCTGAAAGATATTCCATTTGCTGTCTCTATTTCATAGACCATTCATTAAGCCACTTTTATAAGTGGTTTTTGACCAGTCTATACTCTTTCAATACTAACCATTCAAATGTCACACCATTGAGCTTCTCAGGTGATAATAAATCTGATATTAGTTTTTCAGTTTTCAGCCTCCTTATCTTTTACATTGCTTTAAACACTTCTGACTACCTCCTCACGGACCCTTTAACTTACATGTCTTCCAGGACTGCTCAGCCAACCTGCAGGGCTACTCCTTCACAGTATCCTGGTCATCTTATTTAAGTAATCAGACCTTAAGCACAGATTGTCACCTCAAGTTCTGTCCTGAGGCCCACACTGTAATCTCCCTATCTTTTCCCCTCTAAGTAATACACTCTGCTCCCATGAGTTCAACTGTAATTTCTACACAATTATTTTATCAGTTCAAATTTCTCATACTCTAATAGAATCTCATTAGCTGAAATCACTGGGAAACAGGTGAACAAGAGGAACAGCAGCAGCAGCAGGTAACAGAGAACAGCACTCACTTGGCAGGCCAAGTGTGTGACAACTATTCTCTCAGTGGATCCTTACTACAGACCTTAGAGAGAGATGTTATTATCATCATCCCACTTTAGAGAAGAGGAAATGGAGGCAAACACAGGTAAAGTCACCCAGTTAGCACAAATCTGAGTCTGGATAGGGTTAAGCAGTAGAACAATAACCTCAAATTACCTGGAGAGCAAAGTATAGGACTGACTGTAGTGAGAGGCCAAAAGCAGGCTTTGGGAGACTACTGAAACAAATTTAACTCAGAAGACAACTCTGGTGTTAGAGAGAAAACACAAAATGTGAGATATTCTGCAAGGCAAAATAGGTAAGACGTAGAACTATATCAACTATGTGGGATGAAGGAAAGTGAGAAAAACAGGATAATGCTGATATTAGAAACCTGAGACACTAGAACTATGGGGGTACTTTCAAGATCTAAAGTAGTTTATAAAGGGGGAGGGTTTAGGGACAAATATAATGAGTTCCATTTTAAATGCATTGAACTTAAGATGTCTCTAGGATCCAAAGTTTGAAATATCCCATGGTCAACTGGTATTTTAGGGACTGAATTACAAGACCTGCAAATATTATCTGCCCAGAGATGATAGTTTAAACTATGTGAAATGATGAAGTTATGAAGAGAGAAAAAATGTACAAGAACAGAGGACCCTAGAAGAAACTAAAATCATTCCTTTTAGATTAGCTATACAGACTATTTAACTCAACAAGTAGAGCTGCTATATAAACAACATACCAATGAGCAGCAGAAAGTACAGACAATCCCTGTTGTAACTACTGCACCCCAGAGTTCAAATCCTGTGACTAAAAGGGAAAATACAAAAAATTATAAAACATGAATTTTCAAATAACTTTCCTAATCAAATATTGAAAAGTTGAAACAAAGCTATTATAGCTCTCATATATTTGATTTGGTGACTTTCAAGTTATTAAAACATTCTCATCATTTATTTAAAACTACACCCTAAAATATAAACAAGGATAAATTACATATGAAATATAATGATATTTCAAGGACCAACTTCTAAGCAGGAAATTTCATGAGCGGCTAAAACTATCCAGCCTATGGAGATAATCCTCTCAGAGTTAGACAGAGCAATCCTCAAATACCCAATGAACTTCTTCCAACAGGACAGGCAATAGTATGTGACCCACTGGCATAATCATCAAGAACTCAGTCTTTTCTGCCACATTCCAATTTAAATCTGCCCCTTCTACAGCAAATAAGTTTTAAATAGTTTATAACTCTTAAACAACTGCAAAAATACTGGAAGACATGAAGACAGATGTGCTTTGGCTATCACTCTAAAGAATATAGCAGTTTGTGAGTGTCATCATTGTACAAAAAGCAAACTACTTCATATCTTAAGTAATAATTAAAGCATTGGTATTCGAACTGAAAATCTATATAAGGACAGCTAGGTGACACAGTAGATAGAGCACTGGCCCTGGAGTCAGGAGGACCTGAGTTCAAATCCGACCTCAGACACTTAATAATTACTTAGCTGAGTGACTGTGGCAAGTCACTTAATTCCACTACCTTATAAAAACCACAAAAAAAAATCTATGTGAACAAGCAATATTCTCCATGAAAAAATATGTTAGAATGCATCAAACAAATTAGATGGAAGGAGTCTAGAGAATATATTCTAGCCTGGTCTATACAGCTATATAGTAGCCATGCCACTGTGTATACCTAGGCTAGTCAAACTCAATTTCCTCATTATTTAAATGAGTATAATACCTATTCACACTGATTTCACAAAGTAACCATGAAGAATAAAAGAGCTAATATAGCACTTTTTAAAAACTGAAATATCTTTACTATTTTACTATTTTTACTATTATTTTTTACTACTATTTTATTATTTACCATTATTTTTATTATATTTTACTATTATTTTACTATGTCTTTACTATTATTACTATTATTTTACTATTTTTGTTTACTATTATTGAATAAACAGTTTACATTATCATACACAAAGTCCCAATCTACCAACGTAAATAAATCAATTTGAAAAGACATATATGGCACCTGAAAGCCAAGAGTTTGGTCTTTGTCAGGCAGAAGCAGATGTGGCAATTCCTAGGATGAGGACTAAATAAAAAAGAAATGTATCCTGGATGTAAATATCGAGTATAACTTAAATGGTTTATTATAAAAAGCCGTATATTTGTCACTTAACTTACTAGTGATAGAGTCATTTAAACTTGCTAGAAATTTAACAACAAATGTATCATTAAAAAGAATGGCTATTGTTTTAAAGCTTACCTTGATTCAAAGCAAGAGCAGGAGCATAAAGAACAATTCCAGTGTAAAGTATCTAAGGAGAAACCAAATAAGGTACACCATCAATATCTTGTATGTAAGAGGCATAAAGGATTATCAGACATATATATACTACCCGACACATTAATATGCTTCCTGAAATACACAGTTTGGAACAATTATTTTGAAATAGGAGACTCCCGATTCTACTGAGTTTGTTGGTTATTTCAAATTATATTACCAATTGGCAGCTAAGTGGCACAGTGGCTAGTGCACTTAGAATCAGAAAGACCTGATTTCGAATCCTACCTCAGGAGAAATCATTTAAACCTCTCAGCATCAATTTCCTCCTCCATAAAATGAAAATGATAATTACACCTACTCCACAGCATTTCTTGGGAGAACCAAATGAAGTCTGTAAAAAGCTTTGCAAACTTTAGTGCTTTAGAAATGCTAGCTATTATCAAAATGGAATCCTCCTTTTAAAGTCATCACATGAATTGCTCTTATATTTAAAATCTGTGTTAAAGAGATTTTTTTCTCTTTCTTTAAAGTTGCTTAGTGGATAGAGCTCTAGCCTGGTGAAATACATTATATTAAGTCTTTCCTTTCTGTTTAAAAGTGAAAATTCTTAAAAGGTTTTCTCAGTAAAATTTTTTGAAATATGAATAAATTAGTCTCTTGGTTTGTATTTTTCTTTGGCAAAAGAAGTAGTAATGAACAGCTTCTAATTATTATCTGATCTGAATTATCAAATCTAAGTGTTAAAAGAGATCTCAGAAGTCATTTCATCCCAATCACATTTGAACAAAAATTCCTTTCGTGACACTGAGAAATAGAGACCTTTGTGGTAAGGAATCCCTGTTATCTCCTCAAGGAACCTCATTCATTCCACTTTTAGAGACCAATTAGAATAATTTTCTTTACATGAAGACAATGTCTTCATAATGTCATACTGTGTCTCTGCAACTTCTAACCTCACCACCTAAGTGTTCTCTGGATTTAACTCACTGCCAACCCTTCAATCAATTCTCATATAGCACAGTTTCCCTTCTACCAACCTGGCTACCTTCCTTTGTAAATATCTTTCCTAATAAAATATACAATGGAGTATAGAAAAATGAGAAGAAAGGGATGGGATAAGGGGGAATGGGGGGAGGGAAGGGGAGAATAGGTGACAGAAGAAAGGGAAGATTGTGGGAGAGGGTAGTCAAATACAACACACTTCTAAGCAGGGATAGGGTAAAAGGAGAGAAAGAGAGAGAGAATAGAAAAAATGAGAGTGAGAAGGAACAGAGTGGAGGGAAACACAGCTAGTAAAAGCAAACTGTGGGAAAAATATTGAAGCAACTTCTCTGGTGGACTTATGATAAAGAAGGCAACTCATCCCAGAAACAGAGCCATTGAAATATGAACACAGACTTTTTTTCCTCTCTCACTATTCTTGAGATTTCTCATCTTCTTGATGAGAACTATAAAATAAGTAAACCAAAAAAAAAGCAAATATCTTTCCTAAAATAAGGCTTTCTTTCTAAGTGGTTTCTGAATATTCGAATGACTTCTCTGAAATTATAAAATTTATTCCACTGCTTATTATGTTTAATGTTTCAAGCTACTTCTCCTAATTAATGATTACGCTCTATTTTCAAATGTATAAATTCAAAGGTATATTTTAAAATGTATATAATTTATTAAGATGCTTATTTATACATAAACAAGTTTTAAAATTTACAAAGGAGAGAACACTTGCTAAATTACTTGCCGTTTGAACAATAAAGAGAACTGTTCCAAGGAGGCGAACTTGTTTATTAAATCGAAGTTCTAAGTACTGTAAATAAACAAAAAACAGCAATTCTTTATTAGCAATATGAAAGGTAAAAAGTTTTTCAAAATACTGAGCATATATTTTCTTTCCACAAGTAAAAAAGTTCTATCATCACATGGCTGTGAATATATAAAAGTGGTCAGACTGAGAAACTAATCAAGGGGATACAACCCACCCCAAGGTCTTAAATAGATCAATTTCATTTAAGGAACTAAAGGGTGGGTAAGGGTCCTGACCCAGAACAGGACTTTGTGAATCCAGGTCCTCGATTCCTCAATCACTGCAATTCCTTTTGTCTCAGACCGAATACTAGAAAATCTATAGTCAGAACTCAGAATATGCAGGAAAGAGGGGAAATATGCTTTTGAGGAAAGTGACTCCTCATTACTTCCAGAATCAATCAAAAGTCTAGTTTCTGAAGCCCTTCACCACCCCGCCCTATCCTACCCTCTTCAGCACAGGCTGCCCTCTTCAATCCCTCATACACCAACCACCTTCAGATTCCAAATCTTTTCACTGGCAATCCTACAGGTCCAGGAAAAATTTCCCTCCTCACCTCCACCTCTCAGTGTTCTTGATTTTCTGAATGACTGCTCAAATCTCACCTTCAGCAAGAGGCTTTTCCAGATGCACAGCCCTTCCTACTAAAGTTTTTTTTCATAGATCAACTTCCCTATATACTCTACATAAGATTATTTTCATGTTATCTCTTCCAGATCAAGAGACTAAGATTTTTAGCTTTCTTTGTGTTCCCCATGCTTAGCACAGCACCTGGTTCATGGGGAACATTTGATCAATGTTTGCGGACTCTAGATGTGTGACAATCTCAGCTTCAATTTCCTGATCTATAAAATAAGGATAATGAAAGTATTTGCACTACTTACTTCACCAAGTTGTGACTCAACTGTTTTGCAAAACTTAATATGCTAAAAGTATATGGAACCCCACAATAAAAAGTAACCCAATGGGAGGCATAAGTGTATATGTTGCACAAATTGATAAAAAAAAATAACAGAAAACTACCAAAATATGCTCCAAATGAATGTGTAACTAAAAGATAAAAAGGGGGTGGAGCCAAGATGGCAACAAGAAGGGAGTCTTAGGCTCTCTGATAAAACTTGAAACTAAGGACTCTAACTAAACTTTCCAGAGACAGAACCTACAGAGGGACCCAGCGAGGCAGTTCTCCTACTCAAGGTAACCTGGAAAAGAGCAGAAAGGCTCTGCTCCCCAGGTCGGAGGGGTGGCTCACCAGAGGGGCGGCCCGCCAGAGGGAAAGAACTTCAGCCTCCCGGAGGCAGCCCCAGGGCGCTGGGAGTTCTCAGCTCACAGCAGCGGGGGAGTCTCCTGAGCTGCACCCTGGGGAGCACCGGGCACAAAGTGGGGGAACAGCGGGGGACCTCTGCCAGAGAGAGCACGTGGAGCCCAGCCCTCAGGGCACACAACCAGCAGCTTGGTCTTTCTGCAGCCCAGATACAGGAACAGAAGCAAGGGGGAGCAGGTAAGCAGAAGCCCCCAGGGCATGAGCCCATTGAGCTAAGGGAGGGGAGTGAAGAGAGACTGTGAGCTCGGTCCTCTGCCCCTGGAACAGGACTCTGGGGCTCTGACCACATTCAGATTCTGATCGCAGTCTAGGCCCCCCCCATAGAACAGCAGGGCCCCCTCCACCTCAGCCCTGTGGCAGAGGGGGGTGCAAATGGTCATTCACAGACCAGGAAGGACAGAGCCTCACACACTGAGACCCTTGTGGGAGTGTCCCAAAAGCTCAGGAAGCACCCCAAAACCAGGCCCAGGCTGGGAAAATGAGCAAGCAGAGAAACAAGAGGAACACCATTGAGAAATATTTTGCATATGAGCCCAAGAAGGATCAAAACACTCAGTCTAAAGATGAGGAAGCACAAGCTCCTGCATCTAAAGACTCCAAGAAAAACAGAAATTGGGCTCAGGCTATGACAGAGCTCAAAAAAAGACTTTGAAAATCAAATGAGGGAGTTAGAAGAAAAACTGGGAAAAGAAAGGAGAGAGATGCAGGAAAAACATGAAAATGAAGTCAGCAGCTTAGTCAAGGAAATCCAAAAAAAAAAATGCTGAAGAAAATAGCATGCTAAAAACCAGCTTAGGTCAAATGGATAAAACAGTTCAAAAAGTTATTGAGGAGAAGAATGATTTAAAAAGCAAAACTGTCCAGATAAAAAAAAGAGATAAGAAAACTCTCTAAGGAGAACAAATCCTTCAGACAAAGAATAGAATTCAAGGAGATTGATGAATTTACCAGAAATCAGGAATCAAAACTTCAAAACCAAAAAAAATGAAAAATTAGAAGAAAATGTGAAATATCTCATTGAAAAAACAACTGATATGGAAAACAGACTTAGGAAAAGATAACTTAAAAATTATTGGAATAACTGAAAGTCATGATCAGGAAAAGAGCCTCGACATCATTTTCAAAGAATTACTACAGGAAAATTACCCTGATATCCTAGAAGCAGAGGACAAAATAGAAATGGAGAGAATCCACCAATACCCCCAAGAAAGAGATCCCAAAAAACCAACCCCCAGGAATATTATAGCCAAGTTCCAGAACTCCCAAGTCAAAGAGAAAATATTACAAGCAGCCAGAAGGACACAGTTCAAATATCGTGGAGCTGCAGTCAGGATCACACAGGACTTAGCAGCAACTACATTGGAAGCTCATAGGGCTTGGAATATAATATACTGGAAGGCAAAAGAGCTTAGAATGCAGCCAAGAATGAACTACCCAGCAAGGCTGAATGTCCTCTTCCAGGGAAAAAAGATGGACTTTCAATGAACCAGGGGAATTTCAAATGTTCCTTTTGGAATGGCCAGAGCTGAACAGAAGGTTTGATCTTCAGATACAGGACTCAGGTGAAGCATGGAGATGGGAGGAGAGGTGGGGAAATATGAGGGACTTAATGAGGATGAACTGCATGTATTCCTGCACAGAAAAATGACACTGATAATACTCATATGAACCTTCTCAGTTAACAGAGCAGGTAGAGGGAGCTTTTATAGTTGAAGCACAGGAGCAAGCTGAATTTGAAGATGAAATATGATGTAAAAATGGAGTCAATAGAAAAAAAGGGAAATGTAACAGAAGAAAGAAAAAGGAGAGGGGGAATAGGCCACGATATTTCATATAATAAGATTTTTTTATTACAATGAGCTATTGCAATGATATGGAAGGGGGGAGGCAAGGGGGAATGAGGGAACTTTTGCTCTCATCAGAGGTGGCTAGGAGAGGAAACAGCATATATATTCAATGGGGTATAGACATCTGGAGTAAGAAGGAGGGCAGAGCAGGTGGAAGGGGTGGGGATGTGAATAAAGGAGGAGAGGATGGACCATGGGGGGACAGTGGTCAGATATAACACATTTTCTTTTTTACTTCTTGCACTGGGATTGGAAAGCCTGTCCAGGACCATACGGCCAGGTGGATGGTAGGCCTAAGGGGTGGCATGGGGACTCAGGGCCTCTTGGCCCCAGGACCAGGGATCTGTCTGCTGCGCCACTCAGCTACCCTACAGCAGAGTCAGACTGGTGAAAGGAGAGAGGAAAATATAGTACATAGTAGTGGAGAAATAAGAAAGGAGGGAGTTGCAATCAGCAATGGCAACGTTGGAAAAATATGGAAGCAACTTTTGCGATGGACTTACCATAAAGAATGCGATCCACCCACATTTATTATTATTATTATTGTTATTATTATTATTATTATTATTATTGTTATTATTATTTGGGGGGATGCAGGGCAAATGGGGCTGGGTGGCCTGCCTGGGGCCGCATAGCAGGGTGATACTTGGGTGTCTGAGGCCGGATTTGGACCTGGGTGCTCCTGGCTCAAGGGCCGATGCTCTGTCCGCTACCCAGCCACCCTACTATTATTACTATTTTATTTTATTTTGGGTCTTTTTTTTCTTCTTTTTGGTTTTTGCAGGGCAGTGGGGATCAGGTGACTTGCATGTCACACGGCTGGGTGATTGTTGGGTCTACAGTGCTGGATGTGGGCTCAGGTGCTCGTGGCTCCAGGGCTGGTGCTCTGTCCATTGCGCTACCTGGCCATACCTATAATAATTACTATTATTGTTTTTAATTTTTATTTTTTTCCTCTCCCCTTTACTTTATCGCTCAAGCAAATCTATATTTATGGGGGAGGGCGGTATTCCATTTATTCTTAAACAAGAATATTTTATTAATGTAAAAAAAATTGTACAAAATGAGAATAAAAAAATAAAATAAAAGATAAAAAAATCACATTATAAATAAATGAGAAATGCCAGAAAGAAATCACCTTTCAGATCTGTGAAGCATAAAGAGCTTACTTCCCAGAGTCACCTAGACATTATGCATCTAAGGCAGTCTTCCTGGCTCGGGGACCAGGCCACCATATCATGATTAAACAAGAAATAGAGAAGATGCCGGAGATAAAATAGAGAAACTTGACCACATAAATCTTGAAAAAAAAATTCACAAAATCAATGCAGTTATAATTGGAAAGGAAATAGGGGGAAATTTTGCATCAATTTTCCCTGAAAAAGGTCTCATTACCAAGATATATAGAAAATAATGATCAATGATCAAAGGACATATATTAGCATTTTTAAAGAAGCAATCTAAGTTACCAACAACCAGATGAATAAATATTCCAAATCATTAATAATTAGCAAAATGCAAATTAACAACATTAGTTGGGAAGGGTTGAGAGAAAAGATACATATTAATACAACGCTGATGGAATTATAAAATGATCCAGATATTCTGAAAAGCAATTTGTCCAAATTGTCCAAAATATCCAAAGCAAAAGGCCCAAAAAGTCACTAGATTGAGCATACCTTTTGACAGTGATGGAACTAGTAGGCCTTTACCTCTAAATAGCTCAACAAGAGTTCCCAAGAAAGGAATGACAGATCAAATTACAATATATGAGTATAATAAAGTATTATTATGCCATGAGAACCAATCAAAAGGATAGATGAGGAGAAACTTAGGAAAACATATGAATTAATGGAGAATGCAGTAAGCAAAAGCTGAATAAATCCAATGTTACAAAAAAATACTCTGAAAGACTTAAGACAATTCTGATAAATGAAATGCCAATCAACCTTCCAGAGAAGTGATGAACTCAAGATGCAGAATAAATGCATACATAGATATTCTACACAGTGTCTGCCATGTTTTAAGAAATAGTGGATGAGGACCAGATATAGCTGATAAAGTAACTGCTGGTTGAGATGCAACCCACCATTCCACTTGGATTGCTCAGCTGTCCTAGGCTGGAACAGCCAGGATCTTCCACCTAGGAACAGCGACATCCCGTCAGACAAAAAGACTATGAAAAGATGGGGCGGGGGGCGGGGGGGGGGATGCATGGAAAATATAGTTTGCATATCAAAACAAAGAACAGAAAAGAAAGAGGAAGGCAGATGAGATACAAATTGGACCTATGACTTCTCTGGTATGGGGGAACGCCTATCAATACTGGTCAGCACCTTCTTTGCAAGATATAATTATAGAAAACCCATTTGGAGCACTGAGAGCTTAAATATCTTGACCCAGATCACTCAGAATGTGTCTGAGAAAGGGCTCAGATCTAGGTCTTCATGATGCATATATCAGCTCTCCACCCCCTATGTACCAAGCTACCTCCAAGGGAAAAAAAGATTAAGCTACCTGTATACTTAAATTCTCTTTTGCTTTCTTCAGACTTCTAATTTCTAAGACCTTTGCACTCTTTAACACATAGCACAACCCCAATTTCATCAGATCAAACACTAATAGGTCATTTTTATGCTGTTCTATTTCTATTATGGGCAACATGTTAGAGGACTCATACCCAAGAACTGCTGAGACAGCAAGAACATTATATGCAAAATCAATAGTTTCAAACTAAAATAGACTTTTAAAAAATTAAATTATATATGTTGTACTATATTTTTATTTATTTTGTTAAAGTTCTCCCAACATATTTTACTCTGGTTTGCAGCACAAGGTGGGCATTTTTTGTGGACTGAACAAGTAGCCCACAGGGGTCACTGTTTAGAGAACAGAGCAGAAAACTCCTCCAAGAGCATTGAGAAAGGTACAGCAACCTCTTCATTTCTCCCCAAGGTACCTTCCTCAGGCAACCTTTTCAGCTTCTTCACCCATTAGATTGTAAACTCCTTGAAGGCAGGAAAAGACTTTTTAGTATTCGTATCTCTACTATTTGGCTCAGTGCTAGGTATACAATGGACAGAGCACTGGTCTTGGAGTCAGGAGGAAGGCAGTTCAAATCGTGCCTCAGACACCCAACACTTACTAGCTGTGTGACCTTGGGCAAGTCATTTAACCTTGGTTGCGCACATCCATGGTCATCTCCAGTAACCCTGATTCATACCTAACCCCTGGACCCATATGGCTCTGGAAGAGAAGTGAGATGAAGACAGCACAGCCCTCCCTCACCCACCATTCACATTCAATTCCCTGATGTCATGGTCCTCTTCCAGAATAAAGGACAAACATCACTTAACTGGGTAGTAGGTGCTTAGTAAATATTATTGATTATTGTATGACTGTTTCTTCCTCTCGCTTTCCAATCCCTTTCTCCTCTTCACGGGATTTCAAAAGCAGAGGATCCAGAATCCATTTTCACTGTTTCTTCTCTTTGTCCCTATGCCATTACCCTGAGTAAAAAGTCTCACCATTTCTTTCCAACTCCCATTTGTTCTGGTACTGATAATACTTCTTAGATAAACTATGAAAAGTGGTCTTTTCTTGAATACTTGTTACCCACTCATACCACACAGCTAATTGATAAGATGATTCTTGGTTATTCATTTATATGAACCATACCCTGGAACTTGGCCTTAAAAAGACGGTTACATATGGGGCACAGGCTGGAGAACAAGGGACAGAAATGAGAAGAGATAAAGCCACAGGACAAGGTCCTTGGAAGGAAGTCTATATCCAGTTCTCCTCCCCTCCCCCCACCCCACATGGATTAAGAGATGGCACCAGATGAAGAGGAATAAAATGATGAGTTCCTGGACAAAAGAGTTTGAGTTACTGGACCAAGTAGGAACCAAGATGTTAGCTGCTGGACCAAGAAGAAATAAGCCCAAGCCTTGGTGGGTGGGTGGGTATAGGTGTGGGTGTGTGTGCCCTAAAGGCTGCAAGAAACTTATTGCTCCCATTTCGGGCTTTTCCCTCTCATCCACAGTCTAGGAGTATGGAGAACTCTGCCCACTGCTCCCAACTGAGGGGGTGTTGTGTTTTGACTATACAGCAACCCCAAGTCCTTCCTGCCTTGAAAAGGAGGCCCTCACTTACAGTAAGGAGTATAAGAGATATAAATATCCCTGTGGAAGATGAACCCCGAATCCTTTATGGGGCTTTTTTTGTTGCTTTGTTGTTATATTCAATAAAGCCTAAGTATGATATCTTGTTAACTAGTGGAAGCTTTCCCATGGATATTGAAGATACTTTGTTTGTCTGGAGAACTAGGCAAGAGTCAAATTCTAGTATTTCTAGATGAAACCGGGGGGGGGGGGGGGGGATGAGCCACAGAAATGGCATGAGAAAAGCTCCCAAAATTAAACCAAATCCACAGAAAGTAAGAGTTGTCAATTCTGGGTCATAACTTATATAGTCATAATTTTGGATAAAGCTGAATTCAAGTTAAAAAGAATTAAGGAAGATAATCATGGCTACTAGTTGCTGTCCTTCACTCCATTAGCCAAAAACCACAAGTCCGTGTGGCAACTAGATTTATTACAAGAGAAATGATAGAGGGGCGGCTAGGTGGCGCAGTGGATAAAGCACTGGCCCTGGAGTCAGGAGTACCTGGGTTCAAATCCAGTCTCAGACACTTAATAATCACGTAGCTGTGTGGCCTTGGGCAAGCCACAAAGAGTTCATAATCCATAGAGATGTACAACAAAGGGAAGAGAAACCAGAAATCTCCTCCTAAGGAGAGTGGCAGGGAAAAGGAAAGGAAGGACAAAATCTCTCTCAAAGGGGAAGACTAAAGCAATGTCAAAATCACATTCTTTTCCCTTGGGAACTGCAAGACCATGAAGATTGGAGGGTCTGCTTATCTACAAAGGTCCCAGATGCACAAGTAATTTCTCAGTCTGATACTGACTGATATTTCTCTTGCCTTCCAAGGACACACAGGAAGTTCAGCTTGGGGTATAAACAACAAAAAACATCAACTCAGGGGCCTTCATCCTTGGCACAGTCATAGCATCCTGTATGCTCTAGGACCACTGTTTCTGGAAAAGACGGCAAGTCAGAAAGATAAGTTCAGGGGACCCTTTAATACATCTTAACATCCCTCAAAGAGGACCGTGTTGGGGTCAAGGTGGTATGTTTATTTGTAGCTGATCAGATCAATATGAGTTTGGAAGGCTATAAAGATAAAAGGCATCATTAACAGTAAAATCAGACCACACCTTACATCAAAACACACACACACACACACACACACACACACTATCAAGGGTAGGAAAACTAATGTGTGTATTTTTTCTTTTTTTAAATTTACTTATTTTCATCCATATGCACATGCATATTTCCAAGTTACAAAGTTTCCCTCTACCCTCCTTTCCCACTCCCCTCCCCTCAGTGGGGAACAGTCAGGTTAGCATTTTATATACATATTTTGATAAACATGTTTACATATTAATAATTTTCAGCATGAAGAATTAAAATTAAGGGAAAGAGATACATAAGAGAGAATTTTTATAAAGTGTTCATCAGATTCGCAAGGGTTTTTTTTTTTCCCTCTGTGTTTTGTTTTGTTTTTCTAACTCTGATTTGGGATAACATTGTCCATAGCCAGTCAAATACAGTTGTCCTAGCTCTCTGGACTGCTGAGAGGAGTTGCTTCCATCAAAGTTGTTCATCTCATAATGTTGTTGTTGAGGTGTACAGTGTTCTCCTGGTTCTACTCACTTCGTTCAGCATCAGATCCAATAAATCATTTCATGTTTCTCAGAGTTTGATTATTTGTGGCTTCTTATAGAACAATGTAAAAACTTCATAATATTCATATACCACAACTTGTTTAGCCATTTCCCAATTCTTTGCCACTACAGAAGAGTTACAATGAATATTTTAGAACATGTAGAACTTTTCCCTTTTTTATCATTTCTTCTGGATATAGGCCTAGAATTGGAATTGCTGGGTCAAAGGGTATGAACAGTTTTATTTCTCTTTGGGTATAGTTCCATATTGTTAGCTCTTTTTTTCCCAAAAGAAACCCCCAATAATTAAAAAAGATTCTAGACATTCATTTCACAGTATGTCAGACAGAAAGGTCAAGAAGATAGGTATTTCAATAAAATCTTTAAAAAATTAGATTAGCTAATAAAGAAAATGAAACGAGTTTATGACAATCTACTTTTTTACTTAAAGTATGTGATATTTTAAAAACTGTCTATATTCTAGGACATACAGTATTTGAAAATTAATAAAGAAAAAACATTTTAAATACAATATCATAATACATAAGTAGATTTTAATCAATAAAGAAATTTCAAAGTATACAAGCTAAAAATGAGATCAGTCTAATGTCTGAATCAAAGAACAGATTACAGAAACAATAAAAATGCTAAATAACTATATATCTACATGTATAGACTAGCTATGCAAACAATTCTAATGTAATAAACTCTAATCAATGCTTCTATTAACAAAAACTAAAAAATAGATGTTTACTATTTATTAAATATACCCAAAAAGAGCATGATACAATGAGATCAAAAAGAAATTTTAATATAGTTTAAAAATTTTAAATTAATGAAACAAAGATGATTTCCAGTTAGTAAAATTAGTTAATTTAACCATAAAGAAAAACTAAATGACCAAAACCAAAAAAATTTACCAAAAATCAAATAAAAGGTTAAAAAATAAAAGTGGTATCAGAGAAAATTGCATACTTAACAGGCCAACTAAAAAGTTAAAAGAGAAACTATCTTTTTTAAAAATTAAATATCCAAATTCATAAACAAGAAAGATCATCTTACCAAACTGATATCAGAAAAAAGAAAATTAATAGGTCATTAAAGTACTGACAGATTAAAAATCAGGAATAAAACAAATCATATTCAATTTTTTGAAACAACCTTACTCTTTAAACTATATAGAAAAGAATTTCAGAACCAATATATCATTATTGTCAAAGCAATAGACAACAGCAAAGGCTTGCCAACTTTCTTTTTTCCCCAAATCCTACTCCCATACTAGGGAATGCCAACATAGATACTCTAATATCCAAACCATTCAGTTCCTCAAACCTACTCATTTTTGAAGATCTATTCTTCCAATCCAACAAAGATGGGCTACAACTCTCAATTTTGCCATCATCCACAAATGCACCACCTTCTATGTTCAAGAACTCTGAAATCTCTAACCATGATTTGTTGGCTATCTACCTTCTCCCTATATCTTCCTGCTATATACTTCTTTTTCTTCATCCTTCAACCAACCAAAGCAACTTCCATACCTCAAACCCTCAGTTCCCTCCCACTCCATCAATACACTAGCTACTTTCTTTTTCTCTCCATCTATTAAGATGGTAAACCAGCTCAACTCTACAATGTCTTCCTTTTTTAGTTTATACATTTATTTATATTTATGTTCATATTACTTAAATATACCTTAAAATTAAAATAGGTTTTATATTTGTTTAGACTCTGCTGGGTGTGGGTATTTTGAGAATTTTTAAAAATCATAATTCTTAAAACCATTTTCCTTCCATTCTTAACCTCTAGTAACAGTCTGAATAACCTGTCCTCAGCAAAAGCACTGATGCAGAGGTCAAGGAGAAGGAAAGACTTAAAAAGAAAATAACATCAGCTGCCTGGCATATTTGGTGTCAAGATAAAATGCTTCTGGATTTCTAAAGTTTTTCTTGGTGAGTTCACATATATGAGGCTGGAGGTTATACAGTAGGTAACAGTTGTTATTTGCAAGCTCTGGGATTGGACACGAAGATGCAGAGATGACAGTTAGATCAGTTGATGTATCCCACCTGATCCAGTTTGTTCGGTTCCTCCCCAGGACTTAGGGTGAGGCCCCAGTGGCTGGGGCCACCACAAGTCTTATGATTGCCATTCACACTTTCACTTGGTTCTATGGGACATATGTGGTCTGTAGATTAGTCAACTTTTTTTGCATATTTCCAAAGTATAAAAATCCTAGTTTCTTTGCCTGGATTTTGGCAGTAGTAGTTAGAGGAGGCTATGGATGCCATTATGTCTCTTTCCTTGTTTGTCTACAGGCCCAATGAAGACATTGATGTTGGTGATTAAATGGCATCAGAGGAATGTATCTGAGGAGGAATGTTCGTAAGTATGGCGAGTGTGTCCCCAGTGAAGTGGAGATACAGGATAATGAGACCACCTTAAATGTTGGACACTGTACTACTTCAGAAGGAGAGACATGACTCTCATCCGCAGGTCTCTTGTTCAGGCAGTGAGGACTGAATCTGTTGACATGGAGCATGGGAATGGCATATTTGATTCTGAGATGATGCAGCTGGCTAGTGACTTTTAACAAGAAAAGGTCATTCACCCAGCAACCCCGGATTCATGAAACTGGTCTTTGTATTGAAGCAAGTAAACATTGTCCAGACACTGGGTTACTCAAATGTGGTCCAGTTGTATAAACTACTTTTCCTGCTTTGTGTTAACTGTCTTCACAAAACTAATTTTTTTTTTATTCAGGCGATGTTTATTCCTAATTACTTTTCCATGTCCTGAGGGGTCAATGGTGTGTGGTCAGAGTTCACCCACTGCCTGGCAGAGATCACATACTCACCCAGACCAAAGCTCTCCAGCCACAAATACACTTGCTCTGTGTACCACTGGGCAAAAGGAGCATTGGAATCTCTCTTTTGAGCTTTGGGATCTCTGGTTCTGGACAGCCTTGGCCCAGCAGCCCATCTTGGAATTCTGCTCTACCTATTGCATCTGGGTTGAAATCTCCTGGTGCAAACGGCCCTGGCTTCAGACACTTAATAATTACCTAGCTGTTTGACCTTGGGCAAGTTACTTAACCCCATTGTCTTGTCAAAACTTAAAAAAAAAAAAAAGAACTTTCCTAATTACGTCCTTCTTATTTTTCCCCAGAATTTCCTGATGCCACTAGGACTGTTTTATTTCTAGAATTAGTTGGTTTCAGAAGTTGGTGAAAGGTCATTTGATGTGACAGCATTATCCAAATTGTTCTCAGCTTTTCCCAGGCTTGGCAGGCTGCTCCCTGTGATCTGAGAAGTGGATGGGATGGACATTCCAGCATTTCTACTTTCCCTGGTAACGTTTGATATTTGTCCTTCCTGAGGAAAAGGCTGTCCTCAAATTCCACAACAGGCATGAGTGGTTTCCTGTCTACCTACTTTTCCACAGGGCTATTTTGCAGGACTTCCAGGTCACTGGTCAATTTTTCCTGAGTGAATCCAGAGAAACCTTCTTAAGTGGGAAATCTATCCATTGCTGATATCAGGAGGCTTCTACTTGTTTCCAAGATTTTCTGAGGCTAGGACAAGCCCCAGATGCTTCCTAGAGAAGCATCTCAGAGACATCTCTAGTTTCACTGTTTCTTCTAGGAATTTGTTCACCATTCTACTTCTGGACAGCTCCCTCCATTTCTTCTTCTTAAAAGCCAGGACCTCCTGGCATGATCTCCTTTACACTTCAGTCCTGGCTCAGTAATAGCATAAGTCCTCTTCCTCACTTGTACTAAGTGAGGTTTCCATTCCTATCTGGAGACACTGAATTTCTTGACCTCCTTCCACATGTTCTCGGGAGGCCACAGTCCTGGGGGTGCTTCCTTCAACACTCGCTATTCTTGGGCTGAGCCATCTCAAGCCTCGGTGGCCTTCAGCTTTCATCCACACTGATGTCACTTATTCTCCAGTTCCTCCACTTTAATTCCGAGGTGCACAAGCCCCTGCAGCAGCTCCTAAGCATTCCTCTGCTTCTCCTCCTCTTCCTTCAGTTCCCTTTCCACACCAACTAGCAGGAGCTTCAGCTCAGAATCCTCAGCCATCAGTTCCAGCCTCAGTGCAGCTCAATAGCTCCTGCTGAAGTATCTCTTCAGCCCTGGAAAGACTTACATGAACTGATGCTGAGTGAGATGAGCAGAACCAGAAGAACACTATACACCCTAACAGCAACATGGGGGTGATGATCAACCTTGATAGACTTGCTCATTCCATCAATGCAATTATCAGGGACAATTTTAGAGTACCTGCAATGGAGAATACCATTTGTACCCAGAGAAGGAATTGTGGAGTTTAAACAAAGACCAAACTCTATTATCTTCATTTTTTTTAAAAAGTATCTTATATATTACATAATTTTACTATCTCTTATACTTTACTTTTATTCCTTAAGGATATGATTTGTCTCTCAACACATTCAATTGTTGTATGTATACCATAGAATATATACCATGGAAACAATGTGAAGACTAACAGACTGCTTTCTGTGGGGGGAGGAGAAAAAGTGCAAAATGAAAAACCTTACAAAAAACTACTATTGTATATATAATTGGAAAACAAATAAAATATTAATTTAAAAAACTCTTAAAAAATCAGTATCTCATCAGCAGTGTTGAGCTTCAACTGATGCCCTTCCAGTAAGACCCAGATCTTCTCAGCCCAGACCTCCACCTAGATGTCAGGACACTCACCTGATGTGACAAGCCTTCCTGGACAGTCTCAGCCATCATTGCAGCTGGGTGGTCTACATGACAGTTTCCCTGAAGCCACTGTTTCGTGGAGGCTGTAGTGTGCTCTGGGATATGACCCCAGAGGGATTCTCTTGCCTCAGGAGCTTCCAGCATCTCCAGGGCCACATTCAGTTCCTCACTAAGATAAAGTACAAGGAGCATCTTTATCGATGGGGATTGGGAGGACAACCCAACATCCTAGGCACCATTGCTGTCTTCAGCAGCTGATTTGATAGTGCAATAAACCCATTCATCTGCTCCAGGACCACCAACAGCACATGACTAGCATCTGACACCAATGGTTGCTTTTCAGTTTCTTTCTCTTATTTATGATGAACAATAAGCTAAGTGTATCAAGTTTGTTTCCCACAATTAAAAAGATTTTCAGCCTCCTCAAGCCTCTCATAGCTCTTTCTCACCTTATCCTCTCAGCTGAGAACTGTCTCAATGCTGTCTGCCACTGTCTCCCTTCACTTGACTCACACACAAAGATGTGGCTCTACTCCTTGCCAAAACAAAACCCTCTTCCTGCAGAAGTGGTCCCCTTCCATCCTGCTTCCCCCCAAGAAATTCATCTCTACTCCTTTCACTTACCTTCAGTCTTTCCAACTCCTTCCCAAATCCCTACAAACGTATCCATGTCTTTCCCATCCACAAAAATATATTCACTGGATCCTTTCATCACTGCTATCATTTGGTATCTCTTCTGTGGCAGAAAGAAGTCTACAAGAGATATCACCACTTCTCTCATTCTCCGTAATTCTCTACAATCTGGTTTCTGACTTATTCATTCCACCAAAACTGCTGTTTTCAAGTTACCAATGATCTAATTGCCAAATTATCCTTTTCTCAATTCTCCTTCTTCTTGAATTCTCTGCAGCCTCTAAGACAATCATCTGCTCCTCTTCAATACTTTCTTCTTAAATTCCTGGAACCCACTCCCTTCTAGTTCATCTCCTACACGACTGTTACTTTTTAGTCTCCTTTGCTAACACCTCATTCAGATCACAATTTCCAGTCACAGGTGTCCCCCTTGATTCTATTCTGGGCTCTCTTCTCCCTCTCCTTTATGAACACCTCTGTGCTGATCTCCAGGCTCATATGTCCAAATTTTCTCCAGACATTAATACAGCTGTCTAGTAAACATGCCATCATGTCTAAAATGAAATTATTATCTTTTCCCTCAAATACCCCTCCCTCCATTAGAAGTTTTCCTAAGATTTCAAGGGCTCTATCATCCTCTTAGTCACTCAGGTGAGTGAGCTCAACTCCTGGGACCCCACCCCACCAATGCATTGCCACTTTCACTTTTAAAACATCTCTCAGGGGCAGCTAGGTGGCACAGTGGATAGAGCACCAGCCCTAGAGTCAGGAGTACCTGAGTTCAAATCCAGCCTCAGACACTTAATAATTACCTAGCTGTGTGGTCTTGGGCAAGTCCTTAACCCCATTACCTTGCAAAAAAAACCTTTAAAAAATCTCTCAAATACTCCTTTGTCTCTTCTGACACTTTCTGATGCAGGCCTTTATCCCTTCACACCTAAATTATTGCAATATCCAGCTGCCAGATCAGTTTACCACAAAGCCATCCTTCATTCAACCATTAAAAGGATTCAGATAGAACCATGTCAACACTTCTTCTCAATAAGCTCCAGTGATCCTCAAAAATATTCTGACTTGTAAAGATCTTCATAACTTCCTCCTCCCATGCCCAGGTTTCCTATTCTTCTTTCACCTTACTCTCCATCATGTTCTCTTTCTTCCAGTGACACTGGCCTCCATGCTATATAAGTAGGAAATCACCAGAACTTTTCCATATTCACCTCCAAACTATAGGATAGCACCTCAAAACAAATTCTGGAATGGCAAAACCAACAAAGAGATAGAAAACTCAAAAGGTTGGAAGGATGGGTCTATCTTCCTCAGGTAAAAGGGAGCACAGCCCAGGAAGCATGCCCTGCCTCAGCAAATCCTTGCAAGGTCCCAAGCCCCAGCACAGCACCATACAAATGGGCAGACACCAGAACGAGCCCCACCCGACATGCCTCAGGTAAGCTATAGTCCCCATACAACATGAGCATCCCCCATGGACCCCAGGGCAACATCAATGCAGCACAGGGCAAACAGACAGCCCAAGAAGCTTGGGGCAGTGTTCTTTCCATCCCAAGGGCCGAGCCCCACTTCAAAAGTAATGAAATAGAAGGAAAAAATAAGCAAAAAATAAAATAAAGCATATGACCACTGAAAGTCATATATAGTGACAGGGAAGATCAAGACACAAACTTAGAGGAGCACAATTATGTTTCAATGCCTCAAAGAAAAATGTGAATTGATCAAGTCCAAAAAAGAATTCCTAGAGCTCAAAAAAAGAATTTAAAAGTCAAAAAAGAGAGGTAGAAGAAATGAAAGAGGTAAAAGAAAAAAAGAAAGGGAAAAGAAAAGAGTGAAACAAAAAATCAAAAGTTTAATAAAGGAAGCACATAAAATGGAAAAAACAGGTGAAATTTTGCTAAAGAGAACAATCCCCTAAAAAGTAGAATTGAACAAATGGAAAAGGAGGTTAAAAAAGAAAATTGAAGAAAATGAGTCCTTTAAAATTAGACAAGTGGAATTAAATGACTCTATAAAACATCAAGAATCAAAATATCAAAGGAATGGAAAAAATATAAGAAAATGTAAAATGTGTCATTGAAAAGACAGCTGACCCGGAAACTAGATCAAGGAGAGATAATTTAATAATTTATTAGACTATCTGAAAGTCATGATGAAAAAAGGACCTGCATAACTATACTTCAAAGAAATTACAAAAGAAAATTGCCTTGACCAATCTAGAACCAGAGTGCAATTAATAGGAAAGAAACAATTCAAAATATCAAGGTCCACAGACACAGGATTCAGCAGCTTCAACATTAAAGCAACAGAGGGCATGGAATGTGATATTCTGGAAGGCAAAGGAACTAGAAATACAATCAAAACTCAAGAGGATTTTATTTCCAGGGGGATGGGGAATGACCATTCAATGAAATACAAAGTTTTCAAGGTTTCCTGATAAAAAGAGTAATTTTCAATTGAAATACTTTTAAGAAGCATGAGGAAGAGAAAACAAAGGAGATTCAAGAAGGCTGGGACTTTCGGCCAAAATGGCAAAGAGAAGACAGGTACAATGTTAAGTGCTCCTGATTCCCCTCTAAAATAACATGAAAGGGGCAGCTAGTTGGCACAGTGGATAGAGCACTGGCCCTGGAGTCAGGAGTACCTGAGTTCAAATCCAGCCTCAGACATTTAATAATTACCTAGCTAAGATGGCAACAAGAAGGGATCGAGTCTTAGGAGCTCTCTGATAAAAACTCATAAACTAAAGACTCTAACTAAACTTTCGAGAGACAGAACCCACAAAGGGACCCAGTGAGGCAGTTCTCCTACTCAAGGTAACCGGGAAAAGAGCAGAAAGGTTCTGCTCCCCAGGGTCGGAGGGGTGGCCTGCCAGAGGGGTGGACCGCCAGAGCCAAGGAACTTCAGCCTTCCAGAGACAGCCCCAGGGCGCTGGGAGCTGCGGCTCACAGCAGCGGGGGAGTCTCCTGAGCTGCACCCCGGGGGAGCACCGGCACAAAGCGGGGGAACAGCTGGGGACCCCTGCCAGAGCGAGCACGTGGAGCCCAGCCCTCAGGGTACACCCCGAAACAGAAGCAGGCAGAGCCGGTAAGCAGGAGCCCCCAGGGCATGAGCCCATTGAGCTGAGGGAGGGGAGTGAAGAGAGAGACTGCTGAGCTCTGTCCTCTGCTTCTGGAACAGGACTCTGAGGCTCTGACCACATTCAGATCCTGATTCCAGTCTAGACCCCCCCATAGAACAACAGGGCCCCCCCACCTTGGCCCCGTGGCAGAGGGGGGCGCTTATGTTCATTCACAGACCAGGAGGGAGGACAGAACCTCACACACTGAGATCCCTGTGGGAGTGTCCCAAAAGCTCAGGAAGCACCCAAAAAAAACAGGCTTAGGCTGGGAAAATGAACAAGCAAAGAAATAAGAGGAAGACCATTGAGAAATATTTTGCAAATGAGCCCAAGAAGGATCAAAATACTCAGTCTGAAGATGAGGAAGCACAAGCTCCTACATCTAAAGACTCCAAGAAAAACAGAAATTGGGCTCAGGCTATGATAGAGCTCAAAAAAGACTTTGAAAATCAAATGAGGGAGTTGGAAGAAAAACTGGGAAAAGAAAGGAGAGAGATGCAGGAAAAACATGAAAATGAAGTCAGCAGCTTAGTCAAGGAAATCCAAAAAAAAAAATGCTGAAGAAAATAGCATGCTAAAAAACAGCTTAGGTCAAATGGATAAAACAGTTCAAAAAGTTATTGAGGAGAAGAATGATTTAAAAAGCAAAATTGGCCAGATGGAAAAAGAGATAAGAAAACTCTCTGAGGAGAATAAATCCTTCAGACAAAGAATAGAATTCAGGGAGATTGATGAATTTACCAGAAATCACGAATCAATACTTCAAAACCAAAAAAATGAAAAATTAGAAGAAAATGTGAAATACCTCATTGAAAAAACAACTGATATGGAAAACAGACTTAGGAAAGATAATTTGAAAATTATTGGAATACCTGAAAGTCATGATCAGGAAAAAAGCCTTGACATCATTTTCAAAGAATTACTACAGGAAAATTACCCTGATATCCTAGAAGCAGAGGACAAAATAGAAATGGAGAGAATCCACCAATACCCCCAAGAAAGAGATCCCAAAAAACCAACCCCCAGGAATATTATAGTCAAGTTCCAGAACTCCAAAGTCAAAGAGAAAATATTACAAGCAGCCAGAAGGACACAGTTCAAATATCGTGGAGCTGCAGTCAGGATCACTCAGGACTTAGCAGCATCTACATTGGAAGCTCGTAGGGCTTGGAATATAATATTCTGGAAGGCAAAAGAGCTTAGAATGCAGCCAAGAATGAACTACCCAGCAAGGCTGAATGTCCTCTTCCAGGGAAAAAGATGGACTTTCAATGAACCAGGGCAATTTCAAAGGTTCCTTTTGGAATGGCCAGAGCTGAACAGAAGGTTTGATCTTCAGATACAGGACTCAGGTGAAGCATGGAGATTGGAGGAGAGGGGTAAATATGAGGGACTTAATGAGGATGAACTGCATGTATTCCTGCATAGAAAAATGACACTGATAATACTCATATGAACCTTCTCAGTTAATAGAGCAGGTAGAGGGAGCTTTTATAGTTGAAGCACAGGAGCAAGCTGAATTTGAAGATAAAATATGGTGTAAAAATGGAGTCAATAGGAAAAAAAAGGGAAATGGAAAGGGAGAAAGAAAAAGGAGAGGGGGAATAGTCCAAGATATTTCACATAATAAGATTTTTTTATTACAATGAGCTATTGCAATGATATGGAAGGGGGAGGCAAGGGGGAATGAGGGAAACTTTGCTCTCATCAGAGATGGCTAGGAGAAGAAACAGCAAATATACTCAATGGGGTATAGACATCTGGAGTAAGAAGGAGGGGGGAGCAGGGGGAAGGGGTGGGGATGTGGATAAAGGAGGAGAGGATGGACCATGGGGGGACAGTGTTCAGATATAACACATTTTCTTTTTTACTTCTTGCAAGGGGCTGGGATTGGATGGCCTGCCCAGGACCATAGGGCCAGGTGGATTCTGGGCCTAAGGGGTGGTATGGGGGCTCAGGGCTTCTTGGCCCCAGGACCAGGGATCTGTCTGCTGCGCCACTCAGTGACCCTACAGCAGAGTCAGAGTGAAAGGAGAGAGAAAATATAGTACATGGTAGTGGAGAAATAAGAAAGGAGGGAATTGCGATCAGCAATGGCAACGTTGGAAAAATATGGAAGTAACTTTTGTGATGGACTTACCATAAAGAATGTGATCCACTCACGACAGAGTTGATGGTGTTGGAACAAAGACTGAAGCACATTTTTTGTTATTATTATTTGGGGGAGGGTGCAGGGCAAGTGGGGCTGGGTGGCCTGCCTGGAGCCACATAGCAGAATGATCTTTGGGTGTCTGAGGCCGGATTCGGACCCAGGTGCTCCTGGCTCAAGGGCCAATGCTCTGTCTGCCACCCAGCCACCCCTACTATTATTACTATTTTATTTTATTTTGGGTCTTTTTTTTCTTTCTTCTTTTTGGTTTTTGCAGGGCAGTGGGGATCAGGTGGCTTGCATGTCACATGGCTGGGTGATTATTGGGTTTACGAGGCTGGATATGGACTCGGGTGCTCGTGGCTCCAGGGCTGGTGCTTTGTCCATTGTGCCACCTGGCCATACCTACAATTATTACTATTTTTTTTATTTTAAATTTTTTCTCTCCCCTTTACTTTTTCACCCAAGCAAGTCTATCTATATTCATGGGGGGAGGGGTATTTTGTTTACTTGTAAACAAGTATATTGCATTAATGTAAAAAAAACCATTTGTATGAAATGAGAATTAAAAAATTAGGGAAAAAAAAGATAAGGAAATGACCTAGCTGTGTGGCCTTGGGCAAGCCACTTAACCCCATTACCTTGAAAAAATAAATAAATAAATAAAAATAAAAATAAAAAATAACATGAGAGGAACCTCTTAACAGAAATTTGATTGACAAAACACAGAAAGAGAAGCTAGGAGGAGAACATCTATCAACAAGGTCTGTATTAAGGGGACCTGGGTGAAACAGGAATGACACCAGAGGGCCAGCACAGGGACAGAAGCTGGGGGAGGCCAGAGAACCAGCATTAGCTGCAGGAGCTTTGGTGTCAGGTGCAAGAACCACTTTTAGCCGAAGAGTCTTTGGCTGGGGGGAGGGGAGCTACAAGAGACTGAGTTCCAGCACAGAGAGTTTCAGAGCACACCTGGAAAACAAGCAGCTAGGCTGGGACCTGACCTCCATACTTTCTGCGGAGTCCTCTCCCCAGAACAAATGGTAAACAACCCCCACACTCAGGCTCAGGTGTGGGCAACAGAGTTCACTCAACTGAAAAGGAGGTTAACTCCCTCCCCTAGGGCCCAGCCCATTGTTCAAGGTCAACTCAGACCCTGCTTTTCAGGGTCTCAAACACTCCAGAGAAAGCAACCAACATCCCCTACTGGCCAGCCCTTAGATTTACTAAGCCAAGTGAACAAAGCCTCTAGGATCTTCAAAAGCAAACCTCTGAGAACTAGCCCCCCCACCTAACGCAAGACCATAAGGAGATGAAGAAAGCCCAACAAAAAGGGGGGCCCATGGAGAAATACTTAGAAGAAATAGATTCTAATCCAGAGAGATCTAGCACTTCTGAGGAGAATATAAATTGGTCTCCAGCCCAGAAAGACTTCCTTGAAGAAATCAGGAAGGAGTTTAAAAATCAGATGGAAAAATTGAAAAAAGAAATTCAAGAGAAAATTAACACCTTGCAACAAGAAAACAAATCCTTGGAAAACTACAATTGGACAAATACAAAATGAGAATAATTCTCTTCAATTGGGCAAATGCAGAAAGAAAATAATTCTTTCAAATCCTCAATTGGGCGAATGCAAAAAGAAAATGATTCTCTCAAAACTACACTTGGGGAAATGGAAAACTCCTTCAAAAATAGAAATGACCAACTGGAAAAGGAGTTGCAGAAGGTAAATGAAGAAAATTCTTCTCTAAAAAAAAAGAATGGAATCTGTGCAAACTAATGGCTTCATGAGACAACAAGATTCTGTTAAACAAAACTAAAAGATCAAAAAAAAAAATAGAAGAAAATGTAAAATACCTCATCAGCAAAATCACTGACCTCAAGAATAGATCAAGAATGGACAACCTGAGAATTACAGGCCTTCCTGAAAACATTAAAGAGAAGAAAAACCTAGACTTAATATTACAGGATTTGGTAATGGAAAACTGCCCTGATATCATGGAACCAGAGGGCAAAATACTTATTGAAAGAATACATCAATCCCCTCTGGAAAGAGATCCTAAAATGAAAACACTAAGGAATGTTGTGGCCAAATTCCAGAACTATCAGATAAAAGAGAAAATCCTGAAAGCAGCCAGAAAGAAACAATTTAAATACCAAGGAGCTACAGTAAGGATTACACAGAACCAGGCTGGATCAACATTAAGGGATTGAAGGGCCTGGAATGAGATATTCCTAAGAGCAAGGGAGCTTGGAATGCAGTCAGGAATCCACTATCCAGCAAAGCTGAGCCTTCTCTTCCAGGGGAAAAGACCAGAGCTAAATAGAACATCAAACAGGAGATCGAAGAGACACATTAAAAGGTTAAAAAGGGCGGGGGGGGGGGGGTACTGCTATCTAATAAGATGAAATTGGCTATATCCCCACTTGGGAAAAAGATTCTCATAACTCTTGAGAATTGTTACTCTATTAGAGAGAATATACTTGGAGTGATGGTCATTCATGACCTATCAATGAAACTGTTATCCAATATGATGAAACTGGCTAAATCCCTACCTGAAAGACTAATAACTCTTAAGAATTGCAACTCTATTAGAGATAATATATTTAGCCAGAAGTGATGGACAGATAAAAGGATGGAGATTGAATAGGGTAAATCTCATTACATTAAGAGGTACAAAAGACCTATTGTAATAGAGGGGAAGAAGGGAAGAGATAAGAACCACCTGAATCTTCATCTCATTACACTTGGCTTAAAATAACTTACACACATTCAGTTAAGAAACATATCTTACCTTTCAAGTATTAAAAGGGGGAAAGGGGAAGGGGAGAAAAGGGGGAACTAACAGAAGGAAAGGAAAGGAAGAAGGGGAAAAGGGAAAGAAGAAAGAGAGGGGAGGTGGTTGATCTAGGAGGGCAAACACAATGAAGGTAACAGTATTCAGAAACAAAATATTGGGGAATATAGAAAAAGGGAAAAGGGAAAAATGAAAACAGAAGGAAGAGATTCAATAAGGCTAAACTGCTTATATCCCTACACAGGCAGATAATACTTGTAATTATTATTTTATATATCACTACTAATGTAATTAGAAAGATAAACAGAAATTTTGATATAAGGTGACAGGGTTACCATTTAAAAAAATTTTTTTTAATTAAGGAGTAAGAAAGAGAATTACACTGGGAGCAGAAGGAAGGAAAAGTTTGAATGGGGTAAATTAATTCACATGAAGAAGTATGAGAAACTTATTATAATAAGGGGGAATTGGAGGGGAGTGGGAATCACTTGAACCTTTCTCTCATTTGAATTACCTCAGAGTAGGAATAACATATACAAGTAATTAGGTATACAGGGAAGGAGAGAAGAAGGAAGTTAAGTAAAGGTGGTAGGGAACTAACAGAAGAGAAGGCAGAACAGGGAAGTGGTGGTCAGAAGCAAAATATTGGTGAGAAGGGAACGGACAAAAGGAGAAAGAAAAATATAAACAAAAGGAAAAATGGGAAGGAGAAAAATACAGTTGGTAATCACAACTGTAAATGTGGTAAGATGAATTCTCCCATAAAACAGAAGAAGACAGCAAAGTGGATTAAAAACCAGAATCCTATAATGTGCTGTTTATAAGAAACACACATGAAGTCCAGACACACAAGGAATAAAAATAAGGGGCCAGAGCAGAATCTAGTGTGCTTCAGATGACGAGGGAAAGAAAAACAGAGGAAGCAACCCTGATCTCAAACAAAGCAAAAACAAAAATTGCTCCAATTAAAAGAAATATGGAAGGAAATCACATCTTACTAAAAAGGTAACACACAGGTGATGAAGTAAATATCAATATGAAGCATATTTGCACCAAGTCTAGCATCCAAATTCTCAACTTTTCCCTCTGAGAACTACATAACTCTACCAAAATAAGAAATGTATGGGGGGGGGGGGGGGGGAATAGAATTTTTTTTAGGTTTTTGCAAGGCAATTGGGTTAAATTGCTTGCCCAAGGCCACAGAGCTAGGTAATTATTAAGTGTCTGAGGCCAGATTTGAACTCAAGTACTCCTGACTCCAGGGCCAGTGCTCTATCACTGCACCACCTAACTGCCCCATAAATAGAATTTTTTAAAGCTGAATATGTCAGACCTCTGAAGAAAATAGAACAAGGATAGAAAAAAATATACTTTGTTCTCAGTGGCACATGGCACCTACAAAAAAAATGACTATATATTAAGGTTAAAAAAAAACCTCACAACCAAATATGGAAAAGCTTAAGTATTAAATACATTCTTTTCAGATCATAATGCAATAAAATTATATTCAGTAATTTGAAACTAATCTAATCCTAAAAAATAGGTGGTGGTGGGGGGGCAGTGTGAGGACAGAAACTGCCAGAACTCATTCCCCAAACAACTCCAAAAGTCGTCAAATTATGACTAGCCAAAATTTAGGGGGAAAGAACCCACAGAAAGACTGAGTGGTACAATTTCCCAGTCCAAGACAACTTAGAAATTCCTCAGGAAAGGTCTGTTTCACCAAAACCAGGAGCTGGAAAGAGCTGCAGCAGGGCAGAAGCAAACCAGTTCCAGCCTTCCAGAAACAACCCATGGGATCCCTGGGTCCATATAGAGGGACACCTTGAAGGGGTGGTGAGAGAACTCTGCCGCACCAGAGTTCAGAGTGAAGCTCTGGCCTCAGAGCTGCCCTGTGGTAAGAACCTGCAGTAGGAGTTGGAAGAGCCACCCAGCACGTCCAGAGCTCCCAGTCCAACAGATAGTAAGATGGTCAGAGGTCTCTCTACTCTCCCTGGGGCAGGACTCAGCTATTTTCCTACATTCAAATCCAGGTTACAGTTACAGAGCAGAGACCCTCCTCACAGCTCCAGGGCAGAGGGGAGGGTCTGTGGTCATCCACATCCCAGAGTACAGGCAAGAAAGCAGTCAGAACCTCTCATAAGACCTTGGAGGAATTAAGGTCCCTGTGGGGTGTTCAAAAATCCCCCAAAGCCTTGGAAGTGCAGTACATCAGTCATAGGCTGAGGAAATGAGCAAACCACAGAAAAAGAAGAATCTGAGCAAAGTTAAGTTTCTATCATACAATGGAAGAGGTCAAAAAAGACTTTGAAAAACAAGTAAGGGAGGTAGAAGAAAA
Organism: Macrotis lagotis; assembly: GCF_037893015.1. Taxonomy (NCBI): domain Eukaryota; kingdom Metazoa; phylum Chordata; class Mammalia; order Peramelemorphia; family Peramelidae; genus Macrotis; species Macrotis lagotis. The sequence continues at coordinate 319,577,867 of NC_133659.1, forward strand.
ATTGGGAAGATAAATGAGAGAAAGATACAGATTAAATCATGAAAACCAAGTCAGCAGCTTGGTGAAAGAAATACAAAAAAATACTGAAGAAAATAATATATTAAAAACCAGTTTAGGTCAAATGAGAAAAAAAAACAGCCCAAAAGACAAATGGGGAGAAGAATGCCTTAAGAAGCAGAATTGACCAGCTGAAAAAGGAGATAAAAAAGGTCTATGAAGAAAATAACTCCTTCAAATGCAGAATGGAACTAAAGAAATCCAATGACTTTGCAAGAAATCAAGAAACAATAAAACAATACCAGAAGAACAAAGAATTAGAAGAAAATACGAAATATCTCACTGGAAAAACAACTGACCTAGAAAACAGATCCAGAAGAGATAATTTAAAAATTACTGGGCTACCTGAAAGTCATGATCAGGAAATGAGCCTAGATTTCATTTTTCAAGAAATAATACAACAAAATTCCCCTGAGATCCTAGAAGCAGAGGGTAAAATAAAAATTGAGGGAATTTACTAGTCACCTCTTGAAAGCGATCCCAAAAGAAAAATTTCCAGGAATATTATAGCCAAATTCCAAAACTCCCCAAATCAAAGGGAAAATATGAAAAGCTATCAGTAACAAACAATTCAACTACTGCTGCTCTATAGTCAGGATTACACAGGATTTGGCAGCATCTACATTGAGGGCTCTTAGGGCTTGGAATATAATATTCCGGAAGGCAAAAGATCTTGGATTGCAACCAAGAATCAACTACCCAGCAAAACTGAACATCCCCTTTCAAGGGAAAAGAAGGACTTTTCAATGAAACAGGAGACTTTCAAACTTTCCTACTGAAATAATCAGAGCTGAACAGAAAGTTTCAATTCCAAGTACAGGACTCGGGTGAACCATAGAGGGTGAGGACAAGAAGAACTAATTATGAGGAACTTAATTGTTGTATTGAACTGTTTGTATTCCTCCATGGGAAGAAGATACTGGTAACTCATATGAACTTCTCCTTTATAAGGAGCAGTTAGAAGGAGCATATATAGACAAGGCACAGGAGGGAGGTGAATATAATGGTATAATATAGTATAAAGATGGAGTCAATGGGTGATAAAGGAAAGTACTGGGAGAAAGAAAAAGGAGAGGAAGAAGGAGCTAAGATATTTTACATAAAAGAGTCAAGAAAAAGTTTTTGCAATGGAGTGGAACAGGGGAAGGCAATGGACCATGAGTAAGCCTTCATTCTCATCAGAAATGACTCAGAGGGGTGGCTAGGTGATGCAGTGGATAAAGCACCGGCCCTAGAGTCAAAGTACCTGGGTTCAAATCTGGTCTCAGACACTTAATAATTACCTAGCTGTGTGGCCTTGGGAAAGCCACTTAACCCCATTTGCCTTGCAAAAACCTAAAAAAAATGACTCAGAGAGGAAATAACATGCACACTTAATAAGGTATAGAAATATATCTTACCCTAGAGAAAAATGAGAAAAAAGGGATGGGTTAAGGGGGGACGGGGGAAAGGAAGGGAGAAGCAGGTGTTAAAAGAGAGGGAAGATCATGGGAGAGGGTACTCAGATACAACATACTTCTGAGCAGGGACAGGGTGAAAGGAGAGAGAGAGAGAGAATAGAATAATGAGAATGGGGAGGAATAGAACAGAGAAAAATACAACTAGTAAGAGCTGTGGGAAAAATATTGAAGCACTTCTCTGGTGGACTTATGATAAAGAAGGCAACTCATCCCAGAGACTGAGCCGTTGGAATCTGAACACAATGTGCAGTATTTTTTTCCTCTCTCACTATTCTTGAGTTTTCTCTATCTTTTGTGATGGGGGGGGGGGGTTATGCTTACTTTCACAATATTATTATAATAATATAAAATAAATAAACCATAAAAGAAAAATAAGTGGTCAAAGAACAAATCGTATAAAACATCAATAATTTCAATAAAGAGAATAACAACAATTAGACAACATACAAAAATATACAGGATGCAACTAAAACAATACTTAGGGGCAAATTTATTTATTTAAATTCTTGCATCAAGAAAACAGATAAAATGTAATCAATGAATTGGGCATGCAACTACAAAAACTAGAAAAAAATTCCTAATTAAGCACCAAATTGGAAATATTGAAAACCAAAGATGAGATTAATAAAATTTAAAGTAAGCAAGCTATTGAGCTAACAAATAAAACTAGGAGCTGATTTTTTGAAAAAACCAGTAACATGGATAAACCATTGATTAAATTGATTAAAAAAAACAAATTTACAGTATCAAAAAATGAAAAGGGGGAGCAGCTAGGTGTTACAGTGGATAGAGCACCAGCCCTGGAGTCAGAAGTACCTGAGTTCAAATCCAGCCTCAGACACTTAATAATGGACCTAGCTGTGTGGCCTTGGGCAAGCCACTTAACCCCATTCGCCTTGCAAAAAAAAAAAAAACCTAAAAAATGAAAAGGGTAAAATTATCACCAATAAATAAGAAATTAAAATAATGATTAGGAAATATTTTGTCCAATTATATGCTAATAAATCTGATAATCTAAGCAAAAATGATGAATACTTACAAAAATTTAAATTATCTAGAACAAAAGATAAAATAGAATACTTAATTAACCCCATCTTAAAAACAAGAAATTAAACAAGCAGCCATCAACAAACTCACTAAGAAAAAAATCTCCAGGGTCAGATGGATTCACAAATAAAACCAAACATTTTTAAAAAATCAATTCCAATACTGTATATATGTGTATGTATGTATGTATATATGTTAATTCCAATACTATCTGGAAAAATAGAACAAGGAAGATTCCAACCAAATTCCTTTTAGTAACTGAATATGGTACTGATACTTAAACCAGAAAGAGTCAAAACAGAGGAAAAAAAATTGAAAGAGTAATTTCCCTTATGAATAATGTCAAAAGAGAGTTATGATCTTCATACTGGTTGATGAAATGTGTAAATATATTTAATAATGATACTTTAGTTTCTGGATATTCTTTTCACAAGCAGACTGACTTTGGAATCAGTGAGAACAAAGAAGCTAGAGAAATCCATCAATCCTGACAAGTCTGCATTTTTTCCTTGACCTGTACTTGTCACCTGTGTTAAGTGAAATGAATCAGTAATCATTCCATAGGACTCAAGGACATCTGTGTTGTCCTACTTAGATGGTCAAACTCACAAGATTGCTGTATTGTCCTGAATTTCTGGGCTTGTCCTGGAAAGATAATTCAAGCCTCAAAACTGATTATCTTATGATCCACCTTCTTCCTTATGATCAAGTATATAATATATGGTTCCATAACAGCAAAGTGCATCTCCAAGATAGGCAAATCAATTTCTAGCAATGAAAACAATTAATTAAACTTGATTACTGACACCCTATCTCTAGCCGACTCTGTAATGTCCAGTTTAGAGACTGGCTCGGTAAAAATTCTGTTAATAATAGTATGACAAAAGTTTTAAATAAAATACTAGCAAGGAGATTAAAACAATATATCACAAGGATCATACACACTGACCAGGTGTATAGGGCTGGTTCAATATTAGGTAAAAAAAATAGCATAACTAATCAATTACATATCAATAACAAAATGAACAGAAACATAGGATTATCTCAATCTATGAAGAAAAAACTTGATAAAATACAACACCAATTACTATTAAAAATACTAGAAAGCATAGGAATCAGTGGAACTTTCCCTAAAATTATAAGTATTATGTGCCAAAGGGCTATCAAATCCTTTGATTCAACAATACCACTACTAGGTCTCTATTCCAAGAGAGTATAAAAAAAGGGAAAAGGATTCATATGTACAAAAATATTTAGAGCAGCTTTCTTTTTTTGGGGGGGGGGGTTGGCAAAACAATGGGATTAAGTTATTGCCCAAGATCACACAGCTAATTATTAAATGTCTGAGGCCATATTTGAACTCAGGTCCCTCCTGACTCAGAGGGTTGGTGCTCTTGTCCACTGCACCACACCTAACTGCCCCCAAGAGCAGTTGGGGGATGGCAAAGCACTGCAAACTGAGAGGATGTCCATCAACTGAGGAATGTTGAACAAGTTGTGGTTTATGATTTGTGATGTAATACTATTGGTCAGTAAGAAATCAAGAGCAGTTAAGTTACTATTAATTAGAGAAATGCAAACTAAAACAACTCTGAGGTACTACCTCACATCTATCAGATTGGCTAATATTATAGAACAGGGAAATGTTGGAGAAGATGTGGGAAAACTGGGACACCTGTGCACTGTTGGTGGAGTTCTGAACTGATTCAACCATTCTTGGGAGCAATTAGGAACTATGCCCAAAAGAAAATAAAACTATGCAGACCCTTTGATCTAGCAATACCACTGCTATCCCAAAGAGATCACCAAAAAAGGGGAAATGTGCTTGTACAAGAATATTCATAGCAGCTCTTTTTGTGGTGGCAAAGGGTTGAAACTGAGGACATGTCCATCCCTTGAGGAATGGCCAAACAAGTATATGAATATAGTGGAAAATTATTGCTCTTAGTTTCAGAAAAACCTTTAAAGACTTGCATGAACTGAATCTGAGTGAAGTGAGCAAAACACTGTGCTTTAACAACAACATTGTGCAGTTTTCAAATATGATAGACTTAGCTCTTCTCAACAATACATAAATAAAAGAGAATTCCAAATTGTCATCCACATCTGGAGAAAGAATGACCAAAGCACTTTTTAAAGTTTTTTTTGATTTTTCCTCTTTCCATTTTGATTCCTCTTTCACAGACTAACATGAAAGTGTGTGTAATAAAATTATACATGTATAACCTATATCAGATTACTTGCTACCCTAGGTTGAGGAGAGCAAAGGATGGGAGGAAGAAAACTTTACAAAAACTAAAGGTGCAAATTATCTTTATATATATTTGGAAAAAAGAAATAAGAAAAAAAGAAATAAATCATGAGTAAGAGAATTTCTGAAAAACCTGGAAAGAATTACATGAATTTATGCTGAGTGAGCAGAAGCAGAACACTATACACAAGATGATCAACCATGACAGACTTAGGATGGAAAATGTCCAGAGGAAAAATGAGGGAGTCTGAATGCAGATCAAAGCATACAATTTTCACTTTTTTGATTTGTTTTTTGTTTTTTCTTTCTCATGGTTTTTTTCTTCCTTTGTTTTGATTTTTCTTTCATAACATGACTAATATGGAAATATATTTAACATGTATAATCTATATCACATCACTTGTTGGTCTTGAAGAGGAGGGAAAGAAGGGAGGAAGGGAGAAAAATGTGGAACGCAAAGTCTTACAAAAAATGGAAATGTCGAAAATTATCTTTACATATAATTGGGGAAAAAATAAGATTTTTTAAATCAGGGTTGTCCAAAATGTGTCCCACAGCCCCCGTGGGTTTACAAAATGCTTTAGTAAAATGAAGCTGAACTACAGCAGAGCTCTCACTAAAATGGAAAAGAAACAAAACTATAACCCCTTGCAGATATAATAGTATATTTATAGAATCCTAGAGAATCAACTAAAAACCTACTTGAAGTAATCAACAACTAAAATCACCATCTACCTTACATCTCTCCAGCTTCTCATACAGTAGCATAAAATATTTTATTTTTGGCAAAATCCAAGTAAACTACATCTATAGCATTTTTATATTGAACTAAGAGAATGCTATTGGTTTTGTTTATCAAAATTTTAGTAACAAAACTTTCAAAATAATATTTCCTACTATTCTCTGGAGTTTAAAAGTGATTGGCTCCCTGGACAATAAACCCATCTCAATAGACCAGAAAGTCTTCAGCAAATTACCCCCCAAAGTATCTGCAATTCTTTCAGCAACATTTACCATTTTACCATCAAAGAGTACTATGTTCAGTTCCAGATACCTCAGTTTAAGGATATTCCTCAACTTCAGAATATCCAGAAGGTAATTTAGTCAACAAACACTTATTAAGTACCTATTAGCACCAGGCTTGGTAAAGAAAATTCCTACTCTCAAGAAGCTCACAGTTTAATGGGGAAGACCAAACACTATGTACAAACAAGTTAGGATACAAGAAAAGTTGGAGAAAATTAATACATGAAAGACACAAGAATTGAGAATGGAAAAGGCTTTCTATAGAAGGCAGAATTTTAGCTGGGACTTGAAGGAAGAAAGAATACTAGGCATGGGAAACAGAATATGAAAATGCCTAAAGTAGGGAAATGAAAAAATGAGGAGGCTAGGGTCACTGGTTCCCAGTGAAAGGGAATAACTTGGGAGAGGAGGGAGAGATGCTTATGAAGAACTTCAAATGACAGAATCCTGGAGGTAAAAGAGAGTCAATGGAGTGTATTGAGTTGGAGGGCCAGGGATACTGAATTGTATCATATAATGGCAAGCCATGTTCAGACTTACAATTTAGAAAGATTTGAAAGCTGAGTGGAGGATAGACTAGAGTTGGGAGAGTCCTGTGGGAGACCACAGATAAGACCAGCCAGTAGATAACTTTAATAGTTCAAACTTGAAGTGATGAAGGTAGGCTGTATCCTTATGTGCCACATGTCAAAGCATGTTCAAAAGTTTAAAAAAAAAGAACTTGGCAACTGAGATGGATAAGTAATGAGTCAAGGACAACACCTAGGCAAGCCTAGGTGTCAGAACCGATGGTAGTACTCTCAAGTAATAGGAAAGGTAGGAGGGGGTTGGATTTAGGGGAAAAGATGAATTGTTTTGTAGATCTTTCATTTAAAATGTCTACTGAGTATCAGTCTGAGTTATCTAAAGTCAGTTGGATATGTGAGATTCCTGGCAATCAGAAGAGTGTTTAAAAAAATAGAATTATCGAGCATAAAATGATAATTAAACCCATGAGAGCTGATGAGATCACCAAGTGAAGCATTATAAAGGGAAAAGAGAAGAAAGCCCAGAACAGAACTCTAAGGAACACCTAAGTGTGATCTGGATGAAAATGTAACAAAGACGACTGAAAAGGAGATATCAGAGCAGTAGAAGAAAATCAGGTGACAGCGGTGCTCTGAAAACTTAGAGAAAAGAGTTGATCAAGGAAGAGTGAGCAGCAATGTTGCAAAACTACAAAGCTTATTTGGCTTTTTAAAATTATCCCTCCCCTTTTAGGAAACTCTTAAGAATTCTTGTTGGGCTTGTATCTATCTTTTCTTTTTTTGCAGATATTTTTAAATTATCTTTTGTGTTGGCAGAGTCCTTGTCAACCATAGTAGCTCTTGATTTTGGGGGCTTTAATATTACTGTTGAACTTTGCCCACGAGGGTAGGGCAAAGTGGGTAGGGAGGAACATCTGGTCAGAGCTGATCTTTTTCTACATCATCCTACTGTCTTCAAAGCAGTTTGGGAGTCTGAAAGTTTACAATGCTCCCAAATTGTTGAAGTCGTGGAGAAGTTTGTTCACTGATCTCCAGTTCAAACAAAAGCTCTGCCAACTCCAGACCCAGGTTTGGGTCTATTGGATTATGCATGGCTGACTTGCAGTTGACTGGACTCAATTGTAGTCTGCTGGAAGGGTCTGCAGGTTCTAAATCAATGACCTGCTGCTGGCTTCCCTTGGTCTGGATCTCCAGTCCCATTATCCCACTGCAGGATCATTGTGTTTGAGGTTAAGGATTAGAACTGAGTCTCCATTCTGCTCATGGACTCAGAGTCATACAGCTAAGTTTTTGGATTTTCCTCCTTGCTTCTATCAACTCAATCCTTTCTATTGCCCTAGAGCCTTCCATCCAGAGTTTGGTAAGGGGCAATGGAGCAGTCAGCACCAGTTCAGGGGTCTCCTGAACTGTGTCCTAGTGTTCAATCTCCACTCCCTTGCTCCAGGCAGGCATGGGAAGGCCTACTCCAGTGTTCACAGACCTCTCTGGATCTCTTCCTAAGTTGCCCAAGACTAGAAAAATTACTCCTGGAAATTTTTTTCTTGGCTTTCCAAATCAGAATGTGGACTCTTTTTCCAGATTGTTGTGAAGGAGATATGCTGACTCTCACTCTCACCAGCGCAACTCTGCTCGCACATAAATTCATTTGTATTTATGGTTGTGTAAGCACCACTGTTCCCTGACTAAACCAACTGGTGAGGACAGGAACAATCTGGAAATATTTAGCTGAGATAGACGAGTCTTAGAAAGGACTTGGTAGCTACCTTCCAGTATCCAAAGTATCGGAAGAGGAATTAGATTCATCCTACTTGGACTCAGAGGTCAGAACAGGGAGCAATGGATAATGAGTTACAGAAAAATAGTTTGCTTTAATGTATAAAAATACTTTCTTATATGGACTGCCTCAAAAACAGCTCAAAGACCATTTGGCAGAAGTAGTCCAAAAAGGATTCATGTTGAGGTGTGGATCAAACTAGAACTTTGTGAACATACACCTAGCACTTAATACATGTCCTTTGAATTTCAATGGAATGAATTCCTTCTCCCATAGTTTGGGAGAAGGACTCAGACTAATAGGGCTCAGACCCCAGTTCTGACTTGAAGCAAAGAGTATTCAAAAACTCTCTCAATCCTTATTAAATACCTATTCTGTCCCATACCTGTGTAAGTTTCCCCTCTAGTGGAGCGACACAAAGACTACATAGAGAGAGAACTGAAAGCCAAGTCTAGTGTACTGGGAACAAAATAAGCAGACACCAGTGTTCTAGAAAAATCCAACAAAAATTTTCTGCAGGACAGAAGAATCAAGGTTTCACGGCAAAGGTGGCATTTAAAGCTGAACAGGTTGTAGTTTATGAATGAGGAAGGTGATGGCTTTAGGGATACCCATATGAACTGATGCAAAATGAAGTGAACAGAACTAGAATAAAGTAGTATACAGCAGCAGCAATACTGAAACAATCAAATGTGAATGACTTAGTATTCTGATCAATATACAGTGAGCCACAACAGTTCCAAAGGACTCATGTTAAAAAATATTATTCCCCTAAAGTGAGAGAACTGATAGTCTCTGAGTGTAGACTGAAGCCTATTTTCCAGTTTATTTTTCCTACCTTTATTTTGGCAACATGACCGATATGGAAATGTGTCTTACACAACTCTATATGTATAAATGCGTACTGTATTTTTTGTCTTCTCAATGGTTCTGGGTAAATCAAGGGAAAGAATTTGATACTGAAAATAAAAATTAAAAAAAAAAAGAAAAGTGTCATCTGAGTTTAAATATTGATAAAATTTATAAGGCAAAAACAAAGAGGGATTCCTGTATATAGGGAGAAGAGTGCAGGGAGGAATTGTTGAAGGCAGGAGTCAGTTCACTAAATGTGGTTAAACAATCAAATTAGGCAAAAATGTCTAAGAACTACGTAAAGGTTGGTAAGTACAAACACACTCAGGAGTTTGGAGTTTAACCTCCAAGCAATGGAGAGCCGGGAAAGTCTATGAACATGATAAAACTTCTCAAGAATAAGCTTAATGAGCGTTAATATGCTTAAAGAATCTGGGAGAAACCCTGTGTAAATTGGGTTATTTTCTTCCAAGATTTGGAGAAAAGCATTCCTGAAACCAACTGCTCTCATTCGCTCCTCCTGCCCTCCTGGAACATTTTCCTAAAAATGTAGGTCCTTGAGAGTAGACTGACTTTCCATTTGAATTACCAGACCTGGAACATAGTATACAGTTAACTTTTTAATCACCAATTAGCTGTTTTGAGGTCTGAAACACTCAATCCACACTTTTTTTCCTTGCCTCCTGCCTCCAGAGAGAGTATTACATAGAGAAGGCCAGGGTTCAGGCCTACTGTCTATCTAATGCTCTGATAATCCCTATGAAATCAAGCTGAAGAGACAGCCATAGCAAGTCTAGGAATCAGAAAGACCAGAATTCATAGACAATGGCTTAGAAATTCTGAGCAAGGGGGTGGCTAGGTGGCGCAGTGTAGTACCTGGGTTCAAATCCGGTCTCAGACACTTAATAATTACCTAGCTGTGTGGCCTTGGGCAAGACACTTAACTCTATTTGCCTTGCAAAAAAACCTAAAAAAAAAAAAAGAAATTCTGAGCAAGTCAATTAGTGTCCCTAGGCAACAATCTAAGATTAGAGAAGCAGGAAGATCAAGGTTCAAGTCACAGCTGCACATCACTGCATCTTTCAGTGCCCCAGGTGAACAGCCTCAGATGCACCTGTGCACAGGACTCCACATCAATGAAATCACAAGAGTCATGCACTAGGCTGTGCCTCCCCCAAAAGCAGTGGAGTGAAAATCGTCAAAAAACAATCAACAGATAAGCAATTAAGTGCCTACTATGAGCCAGATAGAGAGCTACCAGGGGAGAGGAGTCATCTAAGAAAGGCAGGAGACAGTCCTTGCCCTCCAGCTCACAGTCTAAGGGGGTAGACAATATGCAAGCAACAATGCCCAAACAAGGCCAGCAATACCACCACCGATGCAGCAGAAACACTAAGCAGGGAGAAATACTAGTTAAATTTGTGCCTTTCTGTGCTGACTCTGTGCATACTGAGAATTATGTAAAAGAAAAGTAGTCTTGGAGCTCCCTGAGAGAGACCTGGGGTTGCTGAACACTATCTTGGGTAGCCCGTATCACAACAGCTGGACAGGCTGGTGCTTGCAAAGACAAGGAGGGGGAAGCCAGTGGCCAACAAAGAATATCAAGATAAACTGTTACCAACATGACAATCGATAACCTACCCTTTCACCCCCTTCCAGCACATCACCATGCCCTGCTTCCCTATAGAGCCACAGCATATGCCCCATGAGCCGCTTGTCCTGAAGTATCAGCCTGTTGCAATTGCATAATGAAACTTCTGTGACCTTCATTTTTCAGAGTCTTGAGTCTCTTTAGTAAATTCATTCACCACATGAACTTTAACTTCACTATGACTGTGTCTCAAAGGGATGGTAAACTAGGGGAAAGGACCTATCTGTACATAAATATTGATAACAGCTCTTTTTTGTGGTGACCAAGAATTGGAAGCTGAAGGGAAGCCCAATCAAGTTGTTGGAAGTATTCACGGAGCAATACTGTTTTAAGAAATGACAAGGAGGAATGCTTTCAGAACAAACACCTGGAAAGATGTACATGAACTGACACAAAGTGAGGTGAACACAAACAGGGCAATACTGCATACAGAACTTTGTAACTTGGATATTCTTAAAAATACGATGATCCAATACAAATTATCAGCGATGAATCTTTTTTCTAGCGAAAAAAAAAATGCTGTCTCAATAGAGACATACTATTTTTCACTTTCTTTTTTTGTTCAAGTTCTCCTGCACAAAATAACCAACATGGAAATGTTATACATGATTGCACTGGGTATAATCTATATCAGATAGCTTACCATCTCAGAGAGAGGGAAGGAGAGGGAAGAAATGGAAATAATTTTAAACTCAAAACTTTAAAAAAAATGTTAGAAATTATTCTTACATGCAATTTTCAGGAGAATAAAATGTTATTTTTGTTTTAGTTAAATTATTTTCCAATGAATGTCAAAAATTGTTTTACATGCAATTTTTAAAATAAAATGTTATTTTTTATTTTTTACTTTAGTTTAAATTATTTTATAATGAATGTTAAAAATTGTTTTTACATACAATTTTTGGGACAGAATAAAATGTTACTTTTAATATTTATATTTAATCTAAATTATTTCATAATGAATGTCAAGTTTTTACATGCAATTTCAGAAGAGAATAAAATACTACTTTTTAACATTTCTATTTTAATTATTTTATTTTTATTTCATTTAAATTATTTTGCAATAAATGTCAAAAGTTGTTTTGACACGCAATTTGAGAAGAGAATACTACTTTTAAACATTATTTTATTTTATTTTATTTAAAATATTTCATAATGAATATTGTTTTTGCATGCAATTTTAGAGAATAAAATGTTACTTTTTAATATTATTTTATTTTCATTTAAATTATTTTATGAGTGTAAAAAGTTGTTATTTTAGAAGAGAATAAAATACTACTTTTAAACATTTTTATTTCAATTATTTTATTTTTATTTAAATTATTTCATAATGAATATTAAATATTGTTTTTACATGAAATTTTTAGGAGAGTAAAACGTTACTTTTTAACATTTTTATTTTAACTGTTTTAATCTAAATTGCTTTATAAGGAATGTTAAAAACTGTGTTTACATGCAATTTTAGAAGAGAATAAAATACTACTTTTTAACGTTATTTTAATTATTTTGTTTTTAATTAAAATTATTTTATAATGAATATTAAAAATTGTTCTTACGTCCAATTTTTAGAAGTAAAATGTTACTTTTTAATATTTTATTTTATTTTTATTTAATCCAATTGCATAATGAATGTTAAAAATTGTTTTTACATGCAGTTTTGGGGAGAATAAAATACTATTTATGACATTTAAGTTTTAATTTTAATTATGAATATTATTCTTTTTAAAAGACCCTGGCATTAAGAAAGATCACGAAAGCGAAGGTGAGGCCTTTTTTGTTCTTTTCTCTCAGAGGCTGAGCCTTCGGCTGAGCCCTGGGGGGCTTTTCCTTCCCCCCGCCGCCCTGCCCACCTCGTAGGTGCTGGCCAGGCCCAGCCGGTAGAAGACGGGCATGTAGATCTCCGAGGTGATGACGACCACCAGCGCGTAGGGGATGGAGAAGAGCAGGAAGCTGGCCCCGAAGCGGTACACCTCGGCGGGCGCGCCCAGCACGGTGATGGCCGACATGAAGCTGACCGAGAGCGACAGCGCCACGGGCGCCGCCGCCATGCGGGGCCGGGCCGCGAGGAGCTCCGCGTCCGCGCCCCGGCCGCCGCCCACCAGCGCGTAGTAGACCCCCAGGGAGACCGAGACGAGCAGCAGGCCCAACAGCACCGCGTAGTCCCACGCCGAGAAGGTCTCCGACATGGCGGCGGCGGCGGCGGCTGGCCCAGGCGCCTCAGCCGCCCCTTCCCCGAGGAGGAGGTCGACGCCGGGCCATCCTTCCCGACTCCGCGCCCGCCCGCGTCTGCGCCTGCGCCCAGCCGAAGTCGTTGGCCTAGTCCTCGTGCCGGGTGGCGCGCGCACGCACCAATGGAAAGTGGGGGGGGGAGCGCATGCGCGCTCAGAGCTCCCTGAACCTCAACTGTTCCTTATGGGGCCGGGAGTGAAGGCAGGAAGGGTGAGGGAGCGCATGCGCATTCAGAGCTCCCTGAACCTCAGCTGTTCCTTCTGGGGCCGGGAGTGAAGGCAGGAAGGGTGAGGGAGCGCATGCGCATTCAGAGCTCCCTGAACCTCAACTGTTCCTTATGGGGCCGGGAGTGAAGGCAGGAAGGGTGAGGGAGCGCATGCGCATTCAGAGCTCCCTGAACCTCAGCTGTTCCTTCTGGGGCTGGGAGTGAAGGCAGGAAGGGTGGGGGGGCGCATGCGCATTCAGAGCTCCCTGAACCTCAGCTGTTCCTTCCTTGTGGGGCTGGGAGTCAAGGCAGGAAGGGTGGGGCAGCGCATGCGCACTGAGGGCTTGGGGAAATGAGGAGGCAAAGCCCATGTGCTGAGGCTGCTCCGCCATTTTTTGGAGGGAAGTTAGGACTAGAGACAGGACGGCTTGAGAATATTAGAAGATGTCAAAGCAAGTCTATCAGTTCATTTTCTCATCCTTCAAAAAGAAGGACCTGTAATATCAGCTCATTCTGTCCTTGTCTGTTATAGCATCCTCAGACTCTGTTACTTTTGGGGGGAGATGATCCCCTGAATTCACTTCTTCCCCTCAAATTATACTATTCCACTTTTATAGGGAAAGATTCCCCCAAATTCACAATATTCCTCTTTTCTGAGGGGGGAGATTTCCCCAAATCACATTATCCCAGTTTAGGGGGAGAGGTTCCCCCAAAGTCACAGGATTCTACTTTTATGGGGAAAGATTCCCCCAAATTCACAATATTCCTCTTTTCTGGGGGGAAGATTCCCTCAAATTACACTATCCTTGTTTTGGGGGGGGGAGTGGTTCTCCCAAATTCACAGTATTCTACGTTTAGGGAAGAGAGTCCTCCAAATTCACAGTATTCCACTTTTTCGGGGGCGGGAGAGACTCCTCCAATTCACAGTATCCCAGTTTGGGGGGGAGAAGGGCCCCCAAAATTACAGTATTCTACTTTTGGGGAAGAGACTCCTCCAAATTCACAGTATTCCACTTTTTCCAGGGCTGGGGGAGATTCCTCCAATTCACACTATTCCACTTTTATGGGGAGAGATTCCCCCAAATTCACAGTTCCCGGCCTTCTTTCAGAGCACTTCAATTTTCAGGGTATTCTAGGCTTTGTGTAACCGAAGCACTTGAACTCTGGTATCCCATCCTAGGGGTGGGGACATCTGAAGTGTCTTGAACTCTGCTTGCCCACAAAGGGTAAATGGAAGGATTCCTTGAACTCGTGACCTTTGAGTATAACCTACACAACTAAATGATCTTGTATACAATTTATTTGATTCAGCGCTAAGGTATTCAACAAGTTTCTCTAAAGAGTAGGCAAGAAATAAATGCCTTTCATTGATATTGATAAACTAAAAAACTTGATAACTGCAGAGGAATAAAAAAAACTTAAACAGTGAAAACTGAGACAGAAATAAGGCAATAATTTACAACATAACATAAAGTGCCCATTTTTATGTTAGTTGATTGGCTAGATCTTAACTTAGGAGACATCTTAACTTAGGAGACTAATTAATTTTTAATTTATTTATTTATTATAAATTTATTTTATTAATAAAAAAATTTATTAATAAATTAGTTAATTATAAATAAATTATTTTGTTAATTACTTTAATTAAAAACTTAGGAGACAAAGACAGTGCTTTTAATAGTATTTTATGACATTTATCATACTAGGGCAGCCAAAATGACTTGGATCATCACAGTATAGCAAAGTTTCAAGAGTTTTTTCCACTATGTAATCAATATCATAAACTAAGAATTTATTCATTGCCTGTTTTCCCTAGCATAAAAGCAAATTCTATCAATGTTTCCTTAATAGTTTCTCATGCTTTCCTTCATCCAAATTGTTGTCCAAGCTGCAACTTCTTAGAAGACATAATTTTTCTCTCATCTGTTCTCCATAAAGGAAGTCAAACATATACATTTCTTTCATTTGGGCTGCTTACATTGTATAATTTTGTACCAAGCCTCTGTATTCCCAGTTTTGCAGAAAAGTGCACCCAATTTGAATGCTTGAAGTTTCCTCTTCAACAAGCTAAGATTAAATCAAAAAGGATTTACTTGTACTTTCTTCTTCCTGGCAAAGTGGTCGGCACTGAAGATACAATTACAACAAATAAAAAATCCTTTATCTCAAGAAGCTTACATTTTTATGATGATGATCCTAAGATCTTAGTTTTTCTTATCATGTACAATTTTATAGTCCTTGATGTTTCTCCAATTTATATATGTTAGCAATTCCATAAAAGAGCTCTGTGAGAGAGGTAGCTAAGTGGCACAGTGGATAGAGCATTGAAATCAGGAGGACCTATGTTCAAATCCAACCTCACACACTTAATATTTAATGTATTGATACTTACTGTAATACTGTGTGACCTTAGGCAAGTCACTTAACCCTACTGCCTTGCCAAAAAAAAAGTTCTATGAGATATTTATCAATACTCTAATGTAATGGTTTATTAGGGAGGAAGGAAAAAAGCATTCTAACATATTTTTCTTCTTTATTAGACAATAAGTTTTATTAATTATTGACACTGGCACTCACACAGTTTGTATTGTCCTAGAACAAAGAGGGAGGAGGGGGAATAAGCATTTATTAGCCAGGTGCTGGACTAAGCACTTAAAAAAAAATCATCTCATTTGATCTCACAACAGCCCTAAGAAATAAATATTATTATCCTTATACCTGAGGAAAGTGAGGTAAAGAGAGGTTAAGTGTCTTGCTCAGGACTTTACAACTAGTAAGTCTCCAAGACTATGTCTGATCTCAGATCTTCCTGATTACAGGTGGAATGATCATTCTCTGATTAGCAGGCAGAGAGTTCAAAGTTTATTTCTTATACTTGTGCAGCTGGAGGTGGATTCACTACTTTTCAGAGTAATGAATCCTAATGTGTTTATTAGTGAAATGACAGCTTTATATAGTTACAAGAGAACTCTATCAGGAATGAGATTTTGATAAGTACAAAGGCAGGGATCTTTGAGGAAATTTCAAGCATCCAAATTGGGTGCATTGTCCTACAAAACTGAGGAAACAGAAGTTTAGTACTAAATTATGCAGGGCAGCAACCCAAATAAATTGAATGTGTGTGTATGAATTCCTTTGTAGAGAACTGTAGTAGACACCATTATATTTGTC
This sequence comes from Macrotis lagotis, assembly GCF_037893015.1. NCBI lineage: Eukaryota > Metazoa > Chordata > Mammalia > Peramelemorphia > Peramelidae > Macrotis > Macrotis lagotis. The sequence goes on from NC_133659.1 coordinate 319,594,117, forward strand.
TGAGTGATAAATAAGCAGGCTTATGAGACTAAGGAAAAGACAGTTAATTTAGATATCTTGCAAAACCAATTTTTCAAGTTTGCACCTCACATGTTTCTAACATAGGAAAACATTTCTCTAGATTAAATAAGTCATTTAAGCCATAAAACAATAGAAAATCAAAAAGAATGATTTTAGACATAAGCCAAGCATTCTTTTCCCACTGCTGTATGTCAGTGACATATAACAAAGCAAGGGTGAGTTTTGTTCAAGAACAAGGGGTGGTTGGCCACAGCTCCCTCATTCACTGTTTGCTTTCAACATACTGCCACATAGTACAGTTTATATAAATTCAATTAAGTTCATATACAAATGATAACTAAGTTAAACGTCACCAAAAAGACAAGTGATCTGAAAAGTTGTTTGCAAAGAAATCATTAATTAAAGATCATACCCATAACAAAAGCCCAAGAAAATATTGGAGGTGACACTTTTCTCACTTCTCCTAGGACATATCCTTCACCAATCACATTACAAGATCAGACTATTAGGTGAGACAAGAAGTCAAATGAAGAGCAACCATAAAAATATTTGGCATTACATTTAACATAGCACTTAAAACCGTTGTTGAATTTGAGGAAGCCATGTCTTTTTCTTTTGAAAAATGTTTCAAATTTTCTGCACTTTTCTATGGTGACAGTGGCCATCAATAATAATATGCTACTTGGTAAATATTTTTGAAAAAAAATAAATGGTGGCTAGGCAGCATGGTGGATAGAGCACTGGCCCTGGAGTCAGGAGAACCTGAGTTCATATCCAATCTCAGACACTTAATTAACCTAGCTGTGTGACCTTGGGCAGGTCACAATCTCATTGCCTTGCAAAACAAACAAACAAAAACAAAAATAAAGTGGGGGGGGGGGATAAACCCACAATCTATTCCTTCCAGGGAAAGGGAAAATTCTATCAATAATTAAGAAAGTAATTGTTTTTCCAGATTAAAATTGAACTCTGGAGAGAGGATTTTTTTAAATGGATGTTTGGAAATATTTCCACCTTGTTATAGATTTCTTCTTCTCCTATCTTCTTTCTTCTTCTTCTTCTCCACCTCCTCCTCCTCCTTCTTCTTCTTCTTGTTATTCTTCTTCTTCCTCTTCTTCTTTTCTCTCTCTCTCTCTCTCTCTCTCTCTCTCTCTCTCTCTCTCTCTCTCTCTCTCTCACACACACACACACACACACACACACACACCTCTCTCCTGTCCTCTCTATCCATCTCTTTTCTTCATTTCTCCTTCTCCCTATAACTCTCTGTCTCTGACTGTTTTTCCCCTTCTCCCTCTCAAAAAACAATGTAAAAATATCACTTGAAAAAAACTTTTATATTGCACACTTTTAAAATTTAGAAATATTTTTCCAACCTGTTTAAAAATCTCCCAAATGAAGTTTCAATTGAAAATACACTTGCCAATTTGTTGCAGAAACAATTGTCATAAGTAAAGACAGAACTTCAAAGAAAATCTTTGCATAATGGATGGATGAAATTGAAAAATTATTCACATGCTCCAATAAGTACAGTCATTGATGCATTTTTCCCATTTGGATTATTACATCTTTGTGAGGTTTTTTTAATTATAGCACCCATTAAAACCAAGTATCAAAATAAGCCATACATAGATTCAGACCTTCAAATCTCTGTTAAACCATGATTTGGGGATACTAACAGTAGATTTCTTGTACTGTTAAATAAAAATTATTTTTTAATATTTGCCCCAGTTTCTTCCCAGTTTTAGTTCATGTATCATATATAAATTAAATATATAAGAATGTATATTTAATGTACATGTAACATAGTTTTCAATATATTAAATTATATTTAATTTAAGCTTTTATAATGTATGTGAGTACTACAACACATGCATATCATGTTTAAATAAATATACAGCCATGAGCAGATGCCTATTTTTTTTTTGTCTTGATAAATGTGATCAAAAAGGTCTGAGAATTACTTTCCTAATGGACATTGAGCGTTCCCTGGTGCCTTTTACCAGGTTAAGAAAATGACAAAAAAGAAAAAGTGCTCCCTTTCTCCATACATACTACCTACAGAGAATTTATAGGAGGACTTGAACAAGACACACATGGGTAGATTGTTATCTGAAACACTGAAGGAATTAACAACATTAATGGAACCACAAATCCACTGGAATTCATTTCCACTTGCAGATGAGGAGAATGAGGCAAAGTAACTTAAAAGGCTTGCCATCATCACTGACTTTGGAGTAGTGTTTTAGACCTCCTTGCCTCAGTTTCCCCATCTGCAAGTGAGAATGAAGTCCTCCAACAGTTTTGTGGTCTCTAGTGAGCAGCGCTTGATATCTCATCTATATGGTAATTTCTTGACTCAGCAGCATAAATTCTCCTACCTGGATAAAAACTGAGATCAAATCAAATTTAAAGACCCAAGTGGCTTTATCTCCCATGTCAAGTTTTACTGCTTAGATCTTAAAGTAGGTTATAATTGCTTCTCAACTTAGCATTATCCGCAAGTGTATAGACTGTTTAGAAGGGTATGTATAACCTCCTTCAACTAAAAATGTTAAAAAATAACTATTTTGGTGCAGTGGATAGAACACCAGCCCTGGAGTCAGGAGTACCTGGGTTCAAATCCGGTCTCAGACACTTAATAATTACCTAGCTGTATGGCCTTGGGCAAGCCACTTAACCCCATTTGCCTTACAAAAAAAAATAGTAACTATTTCTTCTCCTTTCCAGTCTTTTCCAGGACTGAAATATGTAGATCAAAAATAAAAGATCTTTCTTAGGGAAATGGATTAATACACCAAACCAAACTCAAACCAAACTTTGATTTTTGTCTAGAAAAGATCATAACCGGCCCATACCTGAAGAGTTTGGCATTTAACTAAGAAGGATTTACCTAAGGAGGAGTGTTTTCATACTTGAGAGAGTGGGAAGGATATAGTCCTGGAAGGAGCTCCAAACTGCCTATTATGGAATATTTACTCAAAATTATTTTTGACATATTGTGATTTTTCTTCTTTAAGATTTCTATAGGGGCAACTAGGTGGTGAAGTGGATATAGCTGAGTTCAAATCTGGCCTAAGACACTTAATACTTACTTAGTTGTGTGATCTTGGGCATGTCATTTAATTTCATTGCCTTAGAAAAAGATTCCTATAAATACAACCTCAAGTCATTTTGGAGAAATACATATTGGAGCATAAAGAGGAGGGACTATAGCAACTTGGATATCTGTCAGCTAGAAATGTTTAGATATTAAATTAATGATAATTTTTTATCATAAAGCCACCTTAGTCATGTCCAACAGATGACCCCATTTGGGAATTAACAAAGTACAATATTCATAAATTTTTGCACATGAAAAGCATGAATCACTCATTCAACAAGCATTTTTTAAGTAGGTATTGTACATAGGCTGTGCCAGACACCGTACAAAGCACTAGATTTACAAACAAAGGCACAGCCCATTGATGATCTCAGGATATGCTACAATCAAGTTGTATACAGGATATAATGGAGATATTCAGCATAGAGAAGACACTGGCATGAGGGAGACCTGGAAAAGATGTTTTGGCAGAGGATGGGATTTAACTGGGACTTGAAGGAAATCTGGGGAGCCAGGAAGGGTTGGTGAAAAGGGAGAAAATCATAGGTGTGAGGGAAAGCCAATGAAAATGCTAGTCACTTGTTAGAGATATAACAGAATGCTTTTCTCATTCTCATTAATGTCATTAGACTGCAGAGTATGTGTAAAGGGGCAGTAAGATAGAAGACTGGAAAGGTAGAAAGGGGACCAGGTTAGGAAGGGTTTAGAATGCTAAACAGCAGATTTTGTATTTCATCCTGAAGGCAATAGTGAGTCTGGAATTTATTGAATAAAGGAATGACATGTATATTTTTAACTGATAAATGTGATCAAAAATTTCTGATCAAAAAAGATCATTTTGGAAACTTAGTAGAGAATGGTCTGTGCATTACCACCACACCAGGAAACTGTATTGCTTCCCATTGAATTGTCTTAGAAAAATTCTGAAGATCACCTGGCAGGATAAGATTCAGGTACTGAAGTCCTTTCTCAAACTTACCTACCAGACATTCAAACTACTGAAGAGAGAGCTACTCCAATGGGCTGACCATACTGATAGAATGCTAAGCATGCACTTGACCAAAAGACCATTTTATGGAGAACTCAAACAAGGCAAGGGCTCACATGGTGGCCAGAAGAAGTGATACAAGGACACCCTCGAGGTTTCCCCAAGAACTCTAAAATGGATTTGTGATATGGCAGAAATATTGGTACAAGAATGCCCAGCATGGCATTAAGATAGCTCAAAGACAACTGTGAGATGTGCAAACTTAGAGAATCTACCTCAAATGTTCACATGGACTATTTGTGCCCAACCTGTGGGAGAACATTCCAAGATCATATTGGTCTGATCAATCATGGTCAGACACATTGTAACATTACTGTAACATAGTGATGCCCTTTTGGTCCTCTTCAAGAATGAAGGACAACAGGGGCAGCTAGGTGGCGCAGTGGATAAAGCACCGGCCCTGGAGTCAGGAGTACCTGGGTTCAAATCTCGTCTCAGACACTTAATAATTACCTAGCTGTGTGGCGTTGGGCAAGCCACCTAACCCCATTTGCCTTGCAAAAACCTAAAAAAAAAAAAAAATGAAGAACAACAGCCAACCAATCAGAGAATGAACTGGAGATTATTCCAACTCCCTCAATTTACAGTCCCTGTACTCAGATGGCTCAGAATCGAATGTTAGAGACAATATGAAAAGATTTATGTACAAACAAGCTATGTGCAGAATAAATTGGAGTTGAACAAAAGGTCTTCATACAACTGCCCCAGTTCAAAGCTATGATAGCTTAAAACTGCACTAGAATGAGGTGGACCTAAATTCAAATCCAGGCTTAGACACCTAATAATTACCCAACTATGTGACCTTAGGCAAGTCACTTAACCCCATTGCCTTACCCCCCCAAAATTAATTAATTAAAAAAACTGCACACTGACTTTTGGATCATATAGTATTCTTAGGATAACTGCATATAATTTTATATGGCTTCCTATCTCCAAAAAGGTAAGAAATGTGGTATGTTCTTTGGTTTGTACTCATGTTTATCTTGACAGTTGGTTAAGTTCTTTATCAGTTAAAGAACTACACCAAAATTGAACAGCAGGCCTTTTTAACACTTTACTTCTGAATGCAAGGGAGATACTACCAGTATTCTTCCTATTTCTCAAATAAGGAACTTAAGGATCTGGGGCCTGATCATGCTTATACAGCAAGTAAGTTTGGAAGCCAGGATTCCAAACCAAGTCCTAGGTCCAGAAATCTATAATCTATTCATTTTGCTATATTGCATTTTCATAGATATATGTGTAGCTTATTAGTGGAAGAAGCTAGAATTGGACCCTGGTTTTACAATAGTCCATTCATTCTTTTTCTGTATAGTTTCCCTGCCTTAAACAGCAGATTAGGTATTTAAATACTTGAAATTATGCTTAGATCACATTCAGTTACAGAGAATCTTCATCCCTGAAGAGCCCTATAACATTTCGATGTCACTAATCCAATGATTATTTAGCTAACTAATACAGATACAGTTATCTATTTGGTTTTGTCCACCAAAGACATCAAAATTTTTTTTAAAAAAAAGGAGATTGCATTCACAAATTCTGCTTTTGTTAGGGATTGTAATTAACTCTCTTCCATTTCCAGGCTATTCTCTGAGCTAGAAGAAAGAGTCAAGTATGTGACCATGGACAGCTCACCTAACCTCTTACCCCAATTTTACTCTCTGCAAAAGAAAGGTATTAATGTCTGCCTCATAGGATTGTTGTGAGACATAATGTACATAATATAATCAAACCATAATATAACTTGAATGCTTTGCAAGTTATTAATTACTATATAGTAACTTATAATCATCATTATGGAATATAATCATCATGGAATCTTCTTTTCCTTGATTAGAATTGCATAAATAAGAATTAAAGCCTTCATACTCCTGTGATGTTATATTTCAGAATTATCATCAGTTCAAATAAAAAATGACAATAAATATTATTAATATCTATGTAAAAAATTGGTCTTACTTTTAAAATATGCATTTGAATATGCAAAGTTGTGAAATAAATGATCCTGTGGTCATAGTTATTGGCCAGATAATTATCAACAGCAACAACAATAAAAATGACTTCCATTTGTATTCACACTTTGTGGATTTTAAAGAAAATACACTCCTCAAAATAGCCTTGTAAAATAGTGTAATGCTCTTATCTCCATTTTACAGAGGACGAAACTTGGAACTGAGAGTACATAGTTCATTGAATTTTCAAGGATCACAGAAACATTAAGTAGCAGAGACATAATTAGTACTAAGGAAGGCCTTCTGCCTTTCAAATCAAAGCTTTTATCATAAGAATTACTGCCTTGGGGGCAGCTAGGTGGCAGAGAGGATAGAGTACTGGCCCTGGAATAAGGAGGACCTGAGTTCAAATCCAGTCTCAGACACTCAATAATTGCCTACCTGTGTGACCTTGGGCAAGTCACTTAACCCCATTGCCTTAAATAAATAAAATTTTTAAAGAAAGAATTACTGACTCAGGGGCAGCTAGGTGGCACATTGGATAGAGTACCAACCCTTTAGTCAAGAGGATCTGAGTCTAAATCTCTCTCCACAGACACTTAGTAGCTGTGTGACCATAAGCAAGTTACCTAATCCTGATTGTCCCCTAAAATAAGAATATATACTGAATTACAAGATGCAGGTACCTATCATTAAATTATGTTGAATACTGCACATGCATAGAGATACACATTGCCTATTTCAAAAGAATATAAAGTTCTCGATGGATTATTTTAGTTTGGGGGGCTTTTTTCATTGTTAGCAGAGGATCCAGAACTCAGGTCCTGAAAAAAAGTTTCTTAAATTAATGTGTGTGTATTCTTAATGTAAAATTATCTACCTTGCTATGTTTTTATTCTTAAAAGTCTTGAGGTGGATACACCTTCACACGGCAATGTAATACATGGATATTTAAATATTGAGGGGGCAGAAATTATCTCAAGCATTTTGAAAAGGTTTCTAAATAGATTGGCTAAATTTAGGAGAGAAGAAAATCTGGGAGGTGGGGAACCAGATCTGGGATTTCATTTACACAGAGAAATCCTAATGAAGAAACAATTAATAAAGATCTATACCTATTCTGCAACGAACAGTCAAAGCTGAGTAGGACACTGAGAGATGAAATGAGTTGTCCAGGGTCACACAGCCAAAACATTGATAGGATCATGGACCTAGAACTGAAGAGACCTCAGAGGCAATATTATTCAATGCCCTCATTTGATAGATCAGGAAACTGAGGAACCTAAACTATTGTCAGTTTGTCATAAGCAGGACAAGAATGCCACTCTCTCTGACTCTGAGGCCAGCTCTCTCCACTAAACTATCCTGCCTCTCAAATATGTGGTTATCTAATTTTAAATAACTTCTCCATAATTGGAGAAATGCTCCGTAATTGCTCTGTACAATTAAACGCTATCCCCTTTGCAAGCTGAACTTTTTATAGCTCTTGTAGGAAAAAAAAAATTTGAAATGAAAGCCTTACTCTGGAATAATAAAAAGCTACATATGCAATTACAGCTCTGACTGTATTCAGAAAAATGTGAATGATTTTGTAAAGTATCTAATTTTTAAACTAAATGAACAATTTTGCAATAAGTATGAACTGAAGAGAGAAAAAAATCCTTTCTAATTGTTCAGAACAGAAATGAGCAACACTCAGTCAATGGAGTATTCCATAAAGTGCACCCCATTATATCAAATACACCACACTCTCAGGAACCAGATTAAAATGTTACCAGGAAATATTTAATAAAACAAATAAAAATACACTAAAACATAATGTTATATTTCAAAACTAAATCAATATATGGCTAGCAGGAATCCTTATATTCAGATTAGTGGCCCCCTTTTCTATTTGAATTGAGGTTATTAGTTTACAGCATTATAAAAAGTTTCCAAATGTAAATGACTATAAGTTAGAGTTTCAGGAATTTTAGGCTGGTTAGATGCTCTGGAAGGTAATCACTTTGAATTGAATGATATGTTCTGAGTTTAACAAAATGTTGGAGACATGGTCTCCTCTTTATCATGGGAGAATATGGGGAGAGGAGACTTGGTCAGCAGCAGGACCAAGAGAGGTTGGTCTGAAAGGACCAATAATACAACAGAGCTGTCTCTGTATAGAGCTAATCTTGATCAAAATCTCAAAAACACAATTCAATTAAAATTCAGACCAAGCAAAAGGCCAAAAAGACAGGCAGGCAAAGCAAAAGCAAAATATATGCAAGCACTAGATAGGTTTTAAAGCAAAATCTAAATTCAATTCAATAAATTTAGAAAAGCATAAAAAAAATCAACAGAGTGCTCAAATTCATCCTTCATCAATATGGCAGGTTGGTTTTTCTACTCTCTTCTGTGGAGTACATTTCAACATAGCTGAAGGTAGGGTTATCAGTTCCACCATCTTCATTTGTATTAGATCGAGGGTTTAAAATTAGTTTCTCCTAAAAGAAAAATTAAATGATTACACCAATACATCAAGCATTGTTGGTTTTCACCTGTGTGAGTATTCCTTTCACTGGTGCAGAGTAATTTAGATTTGGAATGGTGTGCTAGTAAATGTTTAACAACCTGCTCTCCTCCACCCACCCACCCACCCCCAAAAAAGTACCAATGCAGACTTTTAAGCTTGAGCTGTATTATTAACCCTTTCTGCAACACTTTCTTAAGACAATCAGCAATAAATAAAGCCCTAAATTGTAGTGTCTTGCCAACTTCTGAGGTGTAAATTCTTACATTGAAAATTTAAGCTAAAAAGAAAGGTCTCCAACACATCTATGGCTTTATGTGCCTTAATATTTAGTCTCTGTGGTGCTGTGACAACAACAAAAATCACTTCCACCCTCCTGGTGAAAAATCATTTTGAATTTAGCAAGACTGGCTTTGAATGACAGAAAAAAAATCTAACAGCAAATCCATTCCCAAAAATATTCCAGAGGGACAATTTAAATTGTGAAATCAGATAATAATTGAAGTGGGAGGAGGGGGAAATTGAGCAATTATCCAACTTTGACATAATTCAGAGGGAAAAAAGTTGATATTCTTGAAAAGTAATTAAATTCTCAAACTAAGAATTTAAATTAACTTAGTTAAATTAGTTAATTAATTAAAAGTCTTAAATAGACAGAGTTTATATACAATTGTAATAGCCTTTGAGAATTCTGATACCATTCTCAGTAGCATGATAAGATACTGAGGGTATATTCTAAGAGAAGAATGACAGGAGGGAGAGAAGGGGAAGCTGTATAATATACATGATTCCAAATTATGATGCACTACTTTTTAAAGTCCCTTAAATTTAATTCATAAGGTAGAATAAACATGCGTCATTAAACATTACAAGTTCCCTCTATTTGTAATTCGGCTACTCCTTAATTTGAGGAGGTAGGGCAGAGGTCCGAATTTGTGATTTTATTGGTGAAGGGAATTTCTACTGGAAAAATTCCCTTTACCAATTCAGATTTTCAGTTGCTCTGCAACTTAATAATTTTAGAGACTTGCCTGGGTCACTAGGAGATTAAAAGACCTTCCTAGGGTCACCCTCACAACAAACATTAAATTTGAATTTAAATCTGAATTTGAGGTCATTGTTTTAGAACATTAGAAAACTTTCTAAATTTAAGTGACTGTAAGTTAGGCATCTAAACTTGTGATTTTATTGGTGAATGGGATGTCAATTGAAGAAATCCCTTTACCTATTCAATTTTGGGGCCCATGTCTTCCTGTCTCCAAGAGTATTCTCTCCACTATGATATGCCACGTGTATCAATACATGATTTCCCAAGTTATGACTGAAAAAGTCATCATCTGACAGTCAGCTTTCTAATGATAAAATAAATTTAGTTAACTGATCCTTATTCATTTGGCATCATCTTTCATTATCAATAGAATCTGCCCAAGTTCCCATCCCATTGATATTATCTTTAATCCCTGAAGGTCACCTTCACTTCATTGAAATGAAACTTTGGTGGAGAAATCAGAAGATCATTAATTGTTTCTTTTCCCCATATTTCCAGGGCAGAAAAAGTCATGGCATTATTACTATAAAATTCAGATGTCTATGTAACAGAAACAAAAATGAAAAACATACCCGCTTTAAAAAGTTAAAGTTGGATAAAAAATCTTCTTTGCTTAGTAGCAATCTCTCATCTAAACTTTGTTTTCTTCCTCCTGAAAAACAGACATTGTTTGTATTTTTAGAAAGCATAATTGTAGTCATTATCTGTGAAACAAACCACTTTAATTTATAACTCTATTAAAAAATTCTAATCCAAAAATAAATTTGTTAACTCCTAATTAAATCAAGTGGTTTTTTTTAGGTTTTAATATACATGCTAGGATTTATGGGATGCTTTTCTAAATACCAGAAAGACATAGGTACTTTGCAATAGTGGTGATACCCAAGGTTCTAGAGTTACTTAATTACTTTATTTCTCTAAACTAATGGGATGGGTGGAACCTCCTGAAGTCCTTGTGACTATTTTGAGTGGGATGTACCCTTCCAGATTATTTTTCCCTTGCAAAAGTTAGAAATCCCACATCATTGAACAAAATTTAATCCATGGGAACACATACTTTGTAAATGAGGGGTTTTTTTTTTTGACACTTTCATAATTTGTTTTTGACTGGCTACTTTAAGTTGTTTTAAAAGACTTTTAAGAGATAAACAAAATCTAATATGATGTTTTATTTCAGTTTTTTTACAGACAAAACTGATCCATGTCCATTGGACAACCCAAAATAGCTCCAGTCATCTTTTCAGAAGAGATTCTAGAGTTACCTACTCAATGAAAATGTCAACTAAGGCTTCTCTATTCATTATAAAATTACATAACAATAGGGGCAGCTAGGTGGTGCAGTGGATAGAGCATCAGCCCTGGAGTCAGGAGTACCCAAGTTCAAATCCAGCCTCAGACACTTAATAATTACCTAGCTGTGTGGTCTTGGGCAAGCCACTTAGCCCCATTGCCTTGCAAAAACCTAAAAAACAAATTAAATAGCAATAATCTGGAAGTCCAAATTATTAAAAATGAAACCTCAGGTTCTAGTGGCTTGTTTATATTCTGATTAATCTCACTGGCAGTAAGCAATAATTCAGAATTCCACCCCTCAATTGGAGGAGAAGAAGAAAGATTTCACCTTCATATATCTAAAGACTTCTTCTCTAAGATCTATTTTCTTTAGAAAAGGAAACTCCATAAACATTGCTATGTTTATGCTAAATTGAAATGCTATAGGATGGCTCTTTTTGCTGCTATGAGAATGAGAAAAGAAGGAAAATTACTTAGACAACTACAAAAGGGCATCACAGGCAACCAGTCAACAGAAACATAAGTTATAGTACTATGAAAGCTAATTCATATTCTTTACATTTGGTAACACTCTTGGATCGTTTTACTCTGCCACAGCTAATAGCAAACATCAAATCTCATTGGAATGCCTGGCTTTCATCCTATAAATTTCGAGTCTAGCAGAAATATGAGAAATAATATGCTTGTCTGAGTGGTAATATAGAGGAGTGAATAGAGTAAGAAATGACTGAATGAAAAAATTATTTATGGTGCAGTTAGGTGGTTTAGTGGGCAGAGCAATTAGTCCTAAATTCAAATTCAGCCCAAGACTCTTCCTGTGTGTGTGATCTTGGGCAAGTCACTTAACCCCACCTGCTTCCCTTATCCACTATTACAAAGTACCTTTGTCTAGTATTTAGAAAAATAACCCATATTAAAACCTACAAAATCACTTGATTTAATTGAGTTACAATTTACTTTTGGATTAGAAATTTTAATTAAGAGTTACAAATTAAAGTGATCTGTTTCAAAGACTAATGACTATAACTATTAATTAAGTACTATGGGAGGAGTATTATCCCAACAACTAACAATGCAAATAGAATAAGAAAGCAATATTTTCTCTCAAGGAGATCATAAACTAATAGGAGTCCAGCAGGAAATAGGGGCAAAAGAAAAGTTTTGAAGAACTCTAAGGCAAACAGCAAACCCAGGAGATTTGTGTTCAATTCTTCCCTTTGTAGGATATGAGCTGTGAAATCATAGATAAGTCCCTCAATATTTCTTAGGATTCTCAGGTTATTCTCTAAGACTATAAGTTATTTGAGTTACTGATGGTCTTTGGGAGGGAGAGTTTTCAAATTAGGAAGGTCCCTAAACTGAAAAAATGCAGGCCCTGAACCCATGCCAGCCCCGCAAAAATCAAAGTTGTCTGTGTGGGGGAAAAAAAGGTCTGATATAAAAAAAATTATGTTCATTTATTTAAGATGTTCTTTATCATCCAATTAGATCATGGCATGGTAAATAATTCCATTTAACAAAAAAAAAATTGAAGCAAACAGTGAATATTGATTTAGCGAGCACATATTATCCCTCATGCCAGAAGGCTCTCCTGCTTCACCTCTGTCTTTTGAAACCCTTTGCTCACTTCCAGGATTGACTCAAATGGCTCAGTCTCCCATGCAAGGTGAATGTAAACTGATTTGAATAGAGACCATGTCCTTCATCTCTCTCCATATTCCAGTCCCTGTCACATAGTAGGCTCTTTTAAAAAAATGGTTAATGAATTGAAAAGGAGCCTTTACAATGAGCCTTCCAATTGTTAGCACTAAAGTTACCTTGTGTTTCCTTTGTATATACGTCTATATGAACATGTTTTTTGCCCAGACTATAAGCTTCCTGAGGGAAGGACAGTTTTCATTTTTCTAAGTCTTCCCAGTAACAATCACAATGCTTCATACATGTTAAATACTAAATAAATGCTTTTTACTGAGTTATCATTTCTCAGATTTTTCCATTTATAAATCTCCCAACTCCAAGCTTTGAATTTCTTTTCCTGCTCTTAAGCAGAGAAACATCCACCTGAGGTCCATTTTCTTTGTTGATGATCGACTGCCCAGACCCAAGTTCAAGAGGGATCACAGCAATGTTCCACTCTTCTCCTAATTCCAATCTCCAAACTTCGCTTCCTACTCCTCCATAACAATCTTGCACCCTCTTGGGTGTCCCATTCTTCTCTACCCTGCTTTCCATCTCTTCTTTCTGTGTTGTCTCAACCCATTAGAATGTTGTCTTTTATGTTTATAGTTTTCCTAATATTAAATAAGCCCAGTATTCTAGGTGAAAACCCAACCTGGTCATAGTGATGTGTGATTTCTTTGATATGTCATTGTAATTCCTTTGTTAATATTTTATTTCAAAATTTTGCATTAAAATTCACTAGGAATATTGGTCTTTGGACATCTTTCTATGTTTTGACTCTCCCTGATTTATTTATCATGACAATAGTTGCATTATAGAAGGAATTTAACAGATTTTTAAATTTTTGACATAGTTTATGAAATATAAAAATTCATTATTCTTTTAATATTGGATAGCATTTACTTATATTTGGGAGTTCATTTATGGTTTATTCAATTAGTTTTTCTGTTAGTGATTGCTTAAATTCTCTATTTCTTGTTCAATTAATCTGAGTAGTTTACATTTTTAAGTAGTCATTCATTTCATTTAACTTGTCAGGTTGGAGAGGAGGGGATACTGTATAGTTGGCAAAATAGATTCTCAGAATAAACTTCATTTCTTTTCTTTTCATTTTGGGTACTTGTAATTTAGTCTTCTCACTAAAAAAAATATTTGTGATTACTTAATTTTATTTTACTTTTTAAAAACACTCCTAGTTTTATTTATTCAGGTCATCATTGTAATGATCAACTATGATGAACTTAGCTCTTCTCAGCAATAAAAGACAATTCTAAAAGATCTGTGATGGAAAATGTCATCCACATCCAGAGAAAGAACTATGGAATCTGATTGTAGATCAAAATCTTTACTTTTTTTAATTTATTTTTTGCTTTTTTCCTTCTCATGATTTTTCCCTTTTTGTTTTAATTCTTATTTCCAAGTGTGATCAGTATAAAAATATGTGTAACACAATTGTCCATGTATAACCTATATCAGATTACTTGCTATCCTAGGAGAGAGGGAGAAGGTGTTATAAAAGTGAATGTTGAATATTATCTCAACAAATAATTGGAAAATAGATTAATGAATGAAAAAAGAAAAAAATTAATTCATTTCATGCCATTAAAATATAAATTTCTGATTTCAGGGCAGAGGCCATATTAATTGTATTTTTAAAATTATTAGTTGACAATATCTGATACATAGTAAGCACCAAATAAATATTTTGGCTCTTTAGAGTAAATATACTGGGGTAGCAAAACTACAAGAAGAGTAATTATCACAAGTGACTATAAATTGTCATGTATATGATACTTCAAATGGATAGTAAGTAGAAATTGGTACCTGTTAGGAGACTAACAATGATTCCCACAAGTATAGTAACCAAGGTCCCAATGGTGCTGAAGTGCATGTATGATAAGGAATACCAATTATCCATAAGGGGAGTTCTAGAAGGGAAAAAAAAGGATCTTTGTTATATATATATATATATTTGTCTGTGAGACCCATGGCAAAAAAAAGATATACAAGCAATGAACAACCCAAATAATCCCTTGGGATCCATAAAGTCTTAAGAGAAAAAGGACTCTGCCCTTTTAAGGTGGATGTCCCTGTGTGGAATTCACTGGGCAAGATATACAAAAGTTAGTAGAATGAGGAGGTAGGGATAGTCTCTATACCCAGGATGCCAAATCCTTTGAATTGTTTAAGTATCATAAACCTTATGAATAAACCAAAGGATCATAGATTTAAATATAGACAGGGCCCTTACACGTGAGTCCAATTCTCTCATTTTACAGCTAACACCTAGAGACATTAAGTGAATGACCATACAGAGATTTAAACCTAGGACTTCTAACTCAAAATGAAGAACTTTCTGATCATCTTCTCTCTTCTTCCTGTTCCTCAAATAGTTTTTTTAATAACATGGTAAAATTTATTTTAATACCTTTCAGCACTATGAGCATGAGAAGTACTTGTAGAAAATGGCGTTTCTGTAGTTGCGGTCCTGTTCTCATGATAGTGGAAGTCAGTTATGTTACAGCCATCGGTAACAAGGCTCAAGGGTAAAGTCCTCTCTGGAAGAGGGGGATAGAGCTGAGCTCCAATTCCAATCCAAAGGGAAATGACAAATCCAGCAGTAATTCCTACAAATGCTCCCTGAAAAACAGAAGTCATTTTGAGAGTCAAGAAATGGTGGGTTGCTGTCCTTTATTCTCAAGGAAGACCAAAATGGCATCTCTGCGTTGGGACCAAGATACAGTGCTGGCTGATCGGACCAATACAAGCTTGGAAAGTTCTACCACAGGTTAGACAGTAATAATCCATATGAACATTTGCAGTGGAGATGTATCTAAATTTTGTATCTCATCAAGGAATAGTTGGTTTTGAAAGGGAAATGAAATAGGTAGAATATTGATCACCAAAAGGCAATTTTCCTCACAAAATAACTTCTAAAAACTTGCATGAACTGATGCTGAATGAAGCGAGCAGAACCAGAAGAACATCATATACCCTAACAGCAACACTGGGTGATGATCGACTATGATAGACTTATTCATTTCAGCAACACAATCATCAAAGACAATTCTAAAAGACTTGTGATAGAAAAATAACATCCATATCCAGAAAAAAGAAACTGTGGAATTTAAATGCAGACTAAGGCTTACTATCTGCAATTTTTAAAAGTTGTCTTAGGTATTAGGGGGGTTCCCCCCCTCTTTTTTTCTGTCTTGATTTGATTCTTCTTTCACAACATGATTAATATGGATTTATGCTTAGCATGGTTATATATGTATACCCTACATTGCATTGCTTTCTGTCAGGAGAGAGGGGGAGATATAAAACTCAAAACCTTGAAAAAATTGATTATTGAAAACCACAAAAAACAAACAAACAAACAAAAAAATCTTACAAAATGGAATTGTCTACCATGGGAAGCAGTGGGCTCTTCCTCACTAGAGGAGACTTCATCATTATTTACTGGCAAAATTGGACTGGAGATTTTATTGGATTGGCATGGATTGGCCAGGATGTCTCTCTCTGACGTCTCTCTCCCTTACAACTTGGAAATTCTGTGACTGAGATACTGTGAAATTCAACTGACAGTCCCTATATCCAAAAACAAACTCATCTTCCCTCCCTACCCAACTGCCTCTCTCAAGTTTCTTATCTCTGTCAAGGGCAAGAATTGATGAATCATGCAGACCCAAAATCTCAATCATTGTTAAATATAGCTAGAATTCCTGACATTTATTAAACACCAAATATGAGCCAACTGTACTAGATGCCCAGGAGGCAAATGTATGTAGAATTATAGTGGCACACACAGATTATGGGGACAACTTTGAATTAGTCCTTATGGGGCTCTAATTATTGCTGCAAGTGATGTTGGGAAAGGTACTTGACCTAACAGATTTAATTCTGTATCTCTAAAATGAGGAACTGAGTTCTGGCTCAAACTTTCTACCCCTGTGAACTTGAAGGGGAAAAAATACTTTCACTTCACATCAGTAAAATAGAGCTAATCAATCACTTTCTTTGTACTGCTATTAACTCACCTGTAAAATGAAGATAAAACTAGCTCCTACCATCCAGAGTTGTGAGGATAAAATGAGATAACATTTATAAAGCGCTTTACAAACCATAAAGTATTATATAAATGCTCAGTATGATGATTAAAATTAATATTTTTTAATATTGAAGTTAATATTACTGTTTTTCCTTACCTACCCTGTAGGTTAGTTGTGGGTTTTTCTGGGATAACATATATGAAAATACTTTGAAAAGTAAGACCACTGTTGTTCAGTCGTGTCTGACTCTTCATGACTCTATTAGTCATTTTCTTTGTAGAGATATTAGAATGATTTGCCATTTTCCTCCCCAGCTCATTTTACAGAGGAGGAAACTGAGGCAAACAGGGTTACAAAGTCAGTAAGTGTCCAAGGCTAGATTTGAACTTAGGTCTTCCTGACTTTAGGTATGGGCTCTATCCACTGTACTACCTAGTTAGCCTTAAAAAAATAAGTCAAAAAAATAAAATAAAATGAGAAACCCTTCACAAATGTAGGCCAATTAATAGGAAAATTTATGTTTTTCTGCCTACATTTTTGGTCAAAGTCTTCTTTTCAACCTATAATTAAAGTTTGGAATGTTATCTCTCCATTTGTTAGTTGTGCTGACAATCACAGGAAGAAAAGTGATTAGAATTTAGGAAACTTGTCTGATTATCTCTGTAAGAGCCACATAGGTTAAACTTAAATCAGGAAGGAGATAGCTAGCTCCCTTCATTTAGATTCTTGTCAAATCCTAATATGAAACAGACAGTAAAGAAAAGGTATTAATATTTAATAATGCTGATAGGCTATGGTCAGAAGTTTTATGATTTTTTTTGTCTGTTCTCTCTAAAAAGGGTTCATGGTTTCAGAGTTTGGCTCAGTTAGTAGAACTGGCCCCAGTCATGAGTATTGGAACTATAGGAAATAATAATAAAAAAAACCTTTCTGTTTAAGCCTTAGTATCTTATTTAGGGCTGAACTCTGAGTGCTTTTAACATACTTTTGCTTAAGCTATATCTTGCTTGAGGTCAACCTTGTAAGCTTTAGCATGTTTATGCTTTAAGCCTAAATAATGTTTTTATCTGAACTAAGAACAGACAAGTGAGATTATATTTTGGCTGTACATACAATTGTCATAACATTGTGGAGAGATAGGACTTTGACTTCTAGTCAAATGTTCTTCCCACCATCCCACAATGCTTGCAGTGAAATATTTCCATGATGACTTTCAAAGGTCAAAGTTATCACTGTCATTGGCTGTATTTTCCCTCATAGAAATGCTGGAAATTGAGGAATTTGTAACATCGGATGAGCCATAGGGAGGTCCATGATCCCTTCCACTTCCAAGAAGTTAACATCTTTGCCACTGGCCACATGTAGGGAATCTTTTAAAAACTTTATTTTCATTTCACTACCTTCTCAAATGGCCTTTAAATGAGAGTACTTTTCAGTTTTACTATTTATTTACTGATCTTTGAATGTCCTAGGAGGAAAGTAGAAGTCTGGTCATGAAGTCAAATTCTGTGGTATTACCTCTCCACCATGATACAGCTTTCTATGTAGGATATAAATAGGCTTGGAAGCAGAGAACCAGGGCTCCAACCTGGTTTTACTACCGAGTCCCTATGTGAACCAGGATTTGGGGTACTTCACCTATCAGCATCTTGGTTTCCCTAATTGTAAAAGGAAGGGACTAGACTGAATGATTCCCTAAAACCTCCACCAGATCCAAATCCCTGACCTAATGAACTGAGTGAAAAACCTCATTCCAGGACAAAGTTAGAGAATTTTGGCATGGAAATTTCAACTTAATTCAAGATCAGACTTCACAGTTCTTCCCTGCAAAGCAGGACATCACATCCTAGAATTTAGAAACTAATCTCTACTGTTAAAAGGTAGGTGAACTTGAGAATTCTTCCATTTAAATCACCTGTTAGCTGGGTGACTTTGGACAAGACCTTAACTTCTGCTTCCTCATCTGTCAAATGGGGATAATATTAATAGCTTCTACCAACTAGGGTGTTGTTAGTACAAAATAATATTTATAAAGTGTTTTACAAATCTCAAAGCATCATATAATTGCTGGGTATTACCATCATCTTCAACGACCAACCATCATCATCATCATCATCATCCTAGCAGCAGCTGTGCACCTAGGTGGCACAGTGGATGGAATGCTAGACCTGGAGTCAGGAAGACCTGAGTTCAAAGACTACCTCTGATACTTTCTAGCTTGTGACCCTGGGCAAGTCACTTAAGCAGGCTTGCCTCAGTTTCCTCATCTGTAAAATAAATTGCAGAAGGAAATGGCAAACCACTACAGTATCTTTGTCAAGAAATTCCCTAATAGGGTCACAAAAAGTCAGACACAATTTTAAAAATGACTGAACTGAATGAGCAGCTATGAATATTTAAAAGATAGAAAAAGATTGTGCATAGATACCATTTCTGTTTAAAGTGATAAATAAGATCTCTGTCAACTTTGTGCCTGTGGGACACTAGAATAAGGGAGGAATGGAGTGAATCTGCTGACCCAAGAGGTAAAGAACATTATTTAGAATCCACACTTGGATACTTGCTATGCATGAAGGCTTGGGGAGACTAATTAAGCTCCAATAAGCTTCAGTACAGTTATCTATGATCTAAGAGGGTTAGTTTCGATCAGTGGTGTCAACCACAAATACAAATAAAGGATCCCTGTGGACAACAGATTGACTAAATTTTGAAATATATTATTATCTATATTTTATTGTATTTTTATTTATTTTGTTAACTACACTGCACATGGGAGTGGGGCTGAGTATATGTGAATATTGTATATATTGGTTTATGTGAAATCTAAGGACCCTTCCAGCTCTAAATCTGCCATTCTATGATCCTAGTTGGGTCAACAAAAACATTTTTAAACTCCAAGAGAAGTCACTGACATGAGCCATCATGGGTTATATATTTACCAATGAGAAAAATGACTAATTTAGCTGTTTTAGGAAAAGACATTATATTCACTTTTATCTTTTATACTTACCATTGAGTTGACAAAAGGGGTCAAGATGCCCAGAGAAAACAAACCCAAAAGGGGACCACCAATAATGCCAAAGATACTGATTGCTGCCTAAGAACAAAATAAAAAAAGTCACAAATTAGTTGGAAGAGTCCCATTTTCAAAAAAATAGCTTGGTCTCCAATATGGAAAGGAAACAGAGAGAGAGATTTACTAATAGTCTGGTTTTCCTAAAATGGAAAAAAAAAAGGGTTTTATGAAGTTTAGCAAATACAGTTGTGTTGTTAAATATTTCAACAACTGATTCTTCTTTGTGTATTATACATAGTGAGAAATATATATAATATATATAGTGAGAAATATATATAATATATAATGAGAAATGAATATTTCTCTCATATATAATAACTAATTATTGAATTAGAAGCAAGGTTTTCATTTTTTCTACTTTCTCATCCAGAAATCAAGCAGTCTAAGAAATCTGCCTTACAGATTTACCCAGCCTAAGATCTAATCAGACTGTAAAAGAATTTCTAAGTTTGGGCTACTGTGTATATTACTGCTAATTGTGTTTGTTTAGTCAGTCCTTGGGAATTGATGATTCTTCCTTCTGTTAAGACAGGCAATGTGGAAATTGATGTTTCTTTGATCCAATTGATTTACCAAGTCATACACCCCAAGATCCTCATTTTAATATAGACCCCTCCCATTGTGTTAACCAATCAGAGTTGATTCATGCCCCATATAAACACCTGACTCTTTGAAGGGCATATAAACTGTAAGCCCACCACCATGAGAGGTCTTTGATCTAAGAGAAAGGATCAAATGTCATTCTTTCATTAAAAATGTACTGGTCGTATTAATAAGATATTTAAATTACCATTTAATCGATGTCTCTCCAACCTTTTTAATCAACACAATACATATTTTATATATGATATATTAATTTATTTGCATGCAAAAATTTTATATTTATTATAATGATTTCTATTTACTTATATTTATATAAATTTAAGTTATAAATTATATATAAATAATAAGACATGATATACAAAAACACATTTTCATGTTTGCTTTGCATTATTATTTTCTTCATCACTTCTTTATGTCTAGAAATCAACTAAGCAATAAATCCAATCCTGATTTGTAGCTGCTGCTAATTTCTGAGGTGCAAATATTCACACTGAAACTTTAACTATCAGATCTCTCCATCTGAGTTGGCTTCAGCACACCTCTGGTAATGAATGAGCCAGAATAAATATCAAGTATGAGAACAGGTGGAGGAGTGTTATCTATCTAAAGGGTGAAAAAAAGACCAAGTTAACCACAGCAAGGGGGATTTATACTATGAGTAAGAAGAGAATTCATTTATGAGCTAGAACAGCCTGAAACGGAGATCCTGAGAAATAGATTCACTGCGATTGGCATGAAGTGGTATTTAATAAATGCCTATTAATTGACTAGTTGACTGGCCGACAAGAGCCACTAAATTCAATAAGGTTGAATCTGGCTATGATGGAGGCTCAGAAAATTTGACAAATTGTATGTTCTGGGCAACAGAGTATAGTGGAAGGGACTTTTTATACAATATATAATTAATGATGACTGAAAAAAAACAATCTGAGAAACATTACTAATTAGCAAAATAGGAAAAATGAAAATGTCAATAGACTCCCTAAGTCAATCCAAATACAGAGTAAAAACAGATTTTTATGGACAAATAAGACCAATTAATTAAAACAATCAACATAATTCAAGCCAGCATATAAAATTAAGAGGAAAGATCAGGGCTTTCTAAGTTGGGAGGGTAGGGAAGACTGAGTTTCATTCAAGTTGGGAGGAAGGTAAGGAGGTTTTAGGGTCTTTCTTAGAATTAAGAAATGATAATTAATTGCAACCACCTGCATTTATGAAATAATCGATTTCTTATGAAGCAATAGACCATCTACTTTCCCATGGATGCTTTGCAGAAAAGCAACAAGGTGGAGGATAGTTCATGTGGCAGCACAAGATGGAGTGAGGGATCATGCTATAGAATCTATGAAAAAATTTTTAGATTTATTTTTTTTTGCAAGGCAAATGTAGTTAAGTGGCTTGCCCAAGGCCACACAGCTAGGTAATTATTAAGTGTCTGAGACTGGATTTGAACCCAGGTACTCCTGACTCCAGGGCCGGTGCTTTATCCACTATGCCACCTAGCCACCCCCATGCTATGGAATCTAATTGGTTATTTTGCTTCCCATACAAAACCAATTCCATTTTGTAACTGGTCTTCATTCTATTTTGCCAATTTCACAATTTTGGACCTTTGTTCTAACTGGTCCCCATACAGGAATGAACACCTGTAGCTTTTCTCTGGTGTCCCTCCCCTCCTCCCAGAAAGTACTTTCCCCTCTAAGATTGCCATCCATTTGCTATATTTACATATATATATCTTGTAGATACAGGTTAATTTACCTGTTGTCTTATCATTAGAATGTAAGCTCCTTGAGGACAGAGGTGGTGGTTTTGCCCCTTCCTTTTGTATCCCTAGCATTTAATATATTTTTCAGAATAGAGTAAGCACTTAATAAATTGGTGATTGATTGATCGATTTTTACTGTGTGATTCTCAGGTAGCAATTTAATTTCTCTAGTCCTCAGATTAATATGAGAATAATGAGTGCTTTGTCAGAAAAATAAAGAGATGACCTCCAAGATCCTTCTCACTGCTAAATTTTTGATCCTTTGATTCTATTTGAATTGAACATCGTTTTTAGAGGTTGCAAGAACTGGAAGAACAATAAAAGCTTTGGAATTAAAATAGATTTAGATTCAATGTAAGGGAAAATTCCTAACTATTGTGGTTCAGTCATTTCAACTGTGTCCAACTCTTTATGATCACATGGACCTCTATTCATGGGGTTTTCTTGGTAAAGATCCAGGAATGATTTACTATTTCCTTCTCCAGTGGCAAACAGAGGTAAAATGATTTGCCTAAGGTCACACAGCTAAGAAGCTTCTGAAATTGTACTTGAACTCAGGTCTTTCTAACTCCAAGCCCAGCACTCTGTCAACTTCTGCTTCTACTAATCATTAGTGCTGCCCCCAAAAAATGGGATAGTGGTAAGTTTGCCTTCATTCCAGGTCTTCAAGCTATAAATTCAGTGCTAAATTTATAGAAGTATGAGTTGGACTAGAATGACCTCTGAGATCTCTTACAACTCAAATTCTGTGATATAGAAAGTAAGGGTTCAATAGAAAGAAAAGTAGTCTATCTAATATTTATGGTTAGTATCTGAAAATGATGACTAACTAATCAAGAGTTATGATGTCTCCATGAATAGTTGTCATGATTATGGGAAAAGAGGCAAAGGATGCTAAATGTCAGAGGAAGTAAAATAAATGAACAATGGTCATAGCTGACAAATAGCAACCCGTACTAGTCATAAATATAGACAGAAAAGCATGCTGCTACAAATCCATACCAGTATTCTTTGCCAAGAAAACTCCAAATGGAGTCACAGCTGAAACAACTGAACAATAATTACTAAATGAAAAGAGGGCCATCAAAATTTGCAATTTCTCAGTCCATCTCAATATTAACTTTAGTATCAAAACCCAAAACTCCAATTTTAATGACTGATCAGGACTGGATTTTTAATTATAATTACTTTTAATTACCACCTCTCACCTCAATTATTAGAAAAGCTTTATAATTGGTTTCCTTATCCTAAATCTTTATCTAATTCATCCTATATATATATCAAAACAAAAGTAATTTTCCATAAGTACAGATATTACCTTACACTTGCTACTCAAGCAACTCTAGTGGCTGCCTATTGCCTCTAGGATAAAGGAGAAACTCTTCTGTTCAACTTTTAAAGTCCTCCACAAATTTGATCCCAATCTACCTTTCCAGTCTCACCGGATATTACTTCTATGATCCAACCTAGTTCTCTTCAGTTCCCATCTTTGTTGACTTTGCATAGCCCTGTAAAATGCTTCCTCCTCCCCTCTATTTTATAAAGTGCCCTTCTTTCTTAAAAAGGGAGTTCAACCATTGCTTTCTGTGTAAAGTTTCTCCTGATCCCCTCAGTCAATCATCCCCTCTCTCCCAAACTCCTTTCTGTGAAAACTGCTTTATAATTATCTTCTTATAATCTCTTCCACTTATATGTGTACTTGTTTCCCCAAGAAAAGTAACATCCCTTGAAAAGGGAATTGTTTCTTTATAGTCATATACTCAATCCCTAACATAATGCCTCACATATAGAGGACCCTTAATAAATGCTTGTTCATTGATTAATTGATAATTAAGGTGGTTTTAAAAAAAAATAAAGGAACACAATGGTGACTGCTCACCATTGATTCTACTACAGGACTGCAGGAGGTCTAGTCTTACCTGTAACAATACCCCAATGAGTGATGCCAGGGCTGCCATTCCAATGCAGAGAACTCCATACAACACACCTGAGGGATAGATTGAAAGTCAGACACAGATCCTGATGTACCTAATTACTACTCCCAATGCAATAAATTCATCACAGCTTTCAAACAAATTTATCATCAGACTTGGTCCAAGGACATCCAAAGAGATCAAAGAAAGCAAAGGGGTTAAAAATGGGATATGTGTTTCCTATAGGAAAAGCAATGTGCAAAGTTGATAAATAAAACCCTTGTATTGTGTTAGGGATTAGTTGAAATATGAGATTATATATTGAATAAAGAATTCCTGGAATTAACTGTGGAGATCATAAGCATATAGACTATTAGCCTAATCCTTCACAAACATTTGTGCTTAAGGGAAACCTTATACCATATTTTTTTAGGTTTACCATTCACAGAGTACTTCTAATCAGAACTACTTTGTGCAATTGGATGGAGGGAGGAAAATGAGAAAGGATTGAATTTGGGATTTTATTTTTATAGAGACTTACAAAGTAGAAACTCCCTTAACCTTACATTGGTATAATTGAATTAAATATTTAAAATATTAAAAATATAAATTTTTTGACTAGGGGTTTACTGGAGCAAATATGAATCAGTTACAATATGTATCCTTTCACAGAGTCATGCTTATTAATGAAATCACAGGTTCACTTTCTATTTGTTATAAGTTTGGTTTTTTTTGCAAGGCAAATGGGGTTAAGTGGCTTGCCCAAGGCCACACAGCTAGGTAATTATTAAGTGTCTGAGACCGGATTTGAACCCAGGTACTCCTGACTCCAGGGCCGGTGCTTTATCCACTACACCACCTAGCCGCCCCTTGTTATAAGTTTTTTAAAACCATCATAGTATCTCATATATCCCTACCCCTATCCCTCTCAGATGAATATATATAGATATACATATACACATACATATACATATGCATGTATGTATATATATTAGGATGAATCAAAATTGAATGAACCTTACTATTTCTCAAATTGGTATTCTTTAGAAAACCATACAAACATAGAGATATGGGTAGTGAGAGCAGGAATCCTACAAATCTAACTCTTATTTAAACTAGCAAAAGAAATGTTGTATATACCCCCCTCCCAGCACACATTCAAAGAATTTGGTATAGAAATACATCAAAGTCAACAGTCTCTATATACCCTATTTTCTAAATAAATTTTTAGTAGTAGATATCTTCTGTTTTCTTCTATCTTGATCTTTTGCTTTACACTAATATTTCTTGTTGCATCATTGAATTACGGGTCTCTGGGAGTGGCAATACTACTCAGACCACGGCTCCTGCTTCCAGATGAACCCTCACAGCCATCATCCTAGGAAGCCACTGGTGTGGAGAAATCAGCCATCCCTGCCCTCTTCCAACCAACTGCCTCACACAGAGCAGGCAAGTCAGCCTAGCTGAAGCCACAAGGCACCCTGAAGAACAGACAGGAGACAACATCTTCAAGAGAAGTCAAAATACCACTACCACCTTGACCACTACCTTTCTTCATACTCTAATAGAGACTTCCCAAGATCCTAAACCAAGAGCCTTGGGCAATAACAACACTTTTAGCTCAGTACCTAAAGCCATCGTGGAGATCCAACCTGGGGTCTGTTCTGCTAAGAATAGCTGCTGAAGACCCAGAAAAGAAAATTCCTGTTACCAAAGTTATTGTGCTGTCAAAAAGTTGAACATCAGAAGCTGATGTGAATTTATCAAGGGGAATGTCATTAAAGAAACTGCTTTGCTACTGTACCCTAAGGACTAGAGAACCATCTAATATAACCGAAATCTTCTTTATGTGTTGTCTCCCCCCTCACCCCTTATAAGCTCCTTGAGATCAGGGACTGGTTGACTACTCTGTTTGTGACTCTTGCTCTGAGCACAATGCTTTGCATGTGTAATAAAGTTTTTTTAACTTATTAATTCTTTATTTGATTCTAATTTTCAGATATTACCTATTGGGTAAATTTTTCGAACTTCTTTTCTATTTTGCTCATTTTCTTTCCAGGTGTTCTAATTTCATTCCAATTTCATTCAGCTCTTCTTTCATTCTTCTATCTACTTATAGTCCATGTGGTCAATTCAGTTTTTTTCTGGTGTTCTTTTGTAATTATTGCTTATTTATTTTTCTTTTTATGAGATTTTCTCTTAGAATTGTCTTAACTCATCACATTTCTCAGACATGAACTTTAATAGGATGTGCAGGACCCTAGAATATGCTAAATGTAAAAAGATATCTGACCTACCTAAGGGTGCTATTCCCAGTGAGCCTTCAGTTTTGCCATATGGATACTATCTTATGAGAATTTGGACACTCTTAATATATTAAGTCTCGTACTTGGTTTGCAGATGATTCTACTTATTGCATTCTAAGCATTCCCTGATGAGCTCAGTTCTATTTCTAATGAGTCCCTGAGGGATGGTGAAGTTGTATTATCTAGTTTATTCTTATCCTTAGTTTATGGTTAAAAGTTGAGGAAATTAGAAATGAGTAGAATTATTATACATTAAACTGGATGATGTGGTTTCAATTTCCTAGGAGTAGATATCACTGAGATGGGAAGAGGATAGACAGGAAACTGGGGAATCTGTAATTTTAATAGCATGAAGGAAAAAGAGCTAATATCTTGGGTCAAAGGATAAATCTCAAGCAAAAGGATTATAAACTTTAGGCTTCTATTTCTAGATATAATTTATTGCTCATGTTTTGGCATAGAAATTATTTTCAAGTGCTACTGAGATTTATTGATGAGTTTTATTTGTCTAATTTCTATCAACTGACCTTTGGCTCCATTGTGATTTTCTAAGTAATTTGTGAACTATTACTTTTTTCTCCTTTGTTGAGAGTAGTGAATATTTTATTGCTTAGTATTTAGAATGGATATAAGTTATTTACTATTAGGCATAATATGCTTTTTTTTTTAGTCCTGGTGGCCATTTAGGACTTAGCCCAAGGGGTGGGATGTTGTTAACTTTATATATTTTGCACAGGCCTCAGTTCCTAAGGGCTGTTATCTTGTGAGATAATTTTTAAGTACAAGTATAGTGTTTCATTATGAAGGGCCAGAATAAGCTAAATACTTTTGGCGGGGAATACAGACCAGCATCAGAGGAAAAGCAGTGCTTCAGATTTGATTGATGAATAGTTTATTCCAATCCAGACTGATGTCACTGATCTGGGTACATCCCCATAGGCAGGAACCTGGAGGTCTATATTCTTGTTGAATATTCATTTCTATATCCTTACTCATGGTCCCTTTGCATTTAGCAAAGCAAAATTTAAATTGTCTGCTTCTAAGATTCAATTTTTCCAGTATGGGAACTTGCATCAGGGAGCAATATATACCTGGCCCAAGACACTGGGATTTCTGCTTTCAGTTTCTCTTCCATCCAATATATTCTTAAATAGCTGCCAAAAAAAATACAAAGACTTGATCTCACTGTCTTTATTACCTGCTCAAAAACTTTTAGTGGATCCCTATTTTCTCCAGTATAAAATAAAAACCCCTTGGTTGGTTCTTGTCCTTTCTTTTCAAAGAAGACCAAAATGACATCACTATGTTAGAGACAAATTACAAATTACCTTTTAGACTAGTCTTAAGGACACTATGATCTGACTTCAAACTACCTTTCTAGCTTTATTTCACATTCCTCATGTTCACATACTCACTATCTTACATCTACTTTACCTTTAGTAATCAAACAACAAACATTTATTAATGGTTGTGCTAGAAAAGTCAATCCCTGTTCTCAAGGAGCTTGCAATCTAAGGGGAGAGACAACATGCAAACAAATAAAAAGTAAATACAGGAGAAATAAAAATAAGAGGAGAAATAAAAAGTCAAGAATTTCCAGGATGTAATGAAAAAAGTACAAAAGAAGGGGGCTTAGCCCTACCTGATGTAAAATTACATTATAAAGCATCAGTCATCAAAACTGTCTAGTATTGGCTAAGAAATAGAGTGGTGGATCAGTGGAACAGACTAGGTGTAAAAGCAGGAGATGATTATAGTAATCTGCTGTTTGATAAACCCAAAGAGTCCGGCCATTGGGATAAAAACTCTCTCTTTGATAAAAACTGAGGGGAAAATTGGATGTTAATATGGAAGAAACTTACATTAGACCAACACCTCACACCCTATACCAAGATAAGATCCAAATGGATACAGGATTTAGACATAAAAAACAATACTATAAGCAAACTAGAAGATCAAGGAGTAGTTTACCTGTCAGATCTATGGAAAGGGGAGCAGTTTATGACTAAGGAAGAGATGGAGAACATCACTAAAAACAAACTAGATGATTTTGATTACATTAAATTAAAAAGCTTTTGCACAGACAAAACCATTGTAACCAAGATCAAAAGAAATGTAGTAAACTGGGAAACAATCTTTACAACTACTATTTCTGAAAAAGGACTCATTTCTAAAATATACTTAGAAATGAGTCAAATTTTTAAAAAAAGTCATTCCCTAATTCACAAATGGTCAAAGGATATGCAAAGGCAATTTACAGATGAGGAGATCAAAGCAATCCATAGTCATATGAAAAATTGCTCTAAATCATTACTTATTAGAGAAATGCAAATTAAAGCTTCTCTGAGGTACCACCTCACACCTCTCAGACTGGTCAATATGACCAAAAAGAAAAATGATCATTGTTGGACCGGTTGTGGGAAATCTGGAACACTATTACATTGTTGGTGGAACTGTGAACTCATCCAACCTTTCTGGAGAGCAGTCTGGAACTACACCAAAGGGCATACATACCCTTTGATCCAGCAATACCACTACTGGGTCTATACCCTGAAGAGATGATAAAAAAAGGGTAAAAACATCACTTGTACAAAACTATTCATAGCAGCCCTGTTTGTGGTGGCAAAGAATTGGAAATCAAGTAAATGTCCTTCAATTGAGGAATGGCTTAGCAAACTGTGGTATATGTATGTCATGGAACATTATTGTTCTATTAGAAACCAGGAGGGATGGGAATTCAGGGGAGCCTGGAGGGATTTTCATGAACTGTTGCTGAGCGAGATGAGCAGAACCAGAAAAACACTGTACACCCTAACAGCAACATGGGGGTGATGATCAACCTTGATGGATTTGCTCATTCCATCAGTGCAGCAATAGAGACGATTTGGTGCTGTCTGTGATGAATACCATCTGTATCCAGAGAGGGAACTGTGGAGTTTGAACAAAGACCAAAGACTATTACATTTAATT
The DNA here is from genome assembly GCF_037893015.1 of Macrotis lagotis. Classification (NCBI taxonomy): domain Eukaryota; kingdom Metazoa; phylum Chordata; class Mammalia; order Peramelemorphia; family Peramelidae; genus Macrotis; species Macrotis lagotis. The sequence continues at coordinate 319,623,462 of NC_133659.1, forward strand.
TAGGGAAAAAAACTGATATCTTATTGCCTGATCTTGCTATCTCTTATACTTTATGTTTCTTCCTTAAGGATATGATTTCTCTCTCATCACACTCAATTTGGATCAATGTATACCACGGAAACAATGTAAAGACTGGCAAATTGCCTTCTATGGGGGGGGAGGGAAGTAAGATTAGGGGGAAAATTGTAAAACTCAAAATAAATAAAATATTTTTTAAAAAAGAAATAAATAAGAGAAGGAAGGCACTAGAATTAATAAAGATTGGAAAAGGCTTAATGGATGGGATTGGGAAGTCAGTAAATGAGTCTATGAGAGAGAATATTCTAGACATGAGGGACAATCAGAAAAAAAAATACAGAGCCGAGAAATGGTGTGTCTTGTTCATGGAACCATCAAGACACTATCAAAGAAACTAGTTTGGCTATTTCCTAATCTGGAAACTCCACTTCTAATCTCTGTAGATACTGTTCTCTCTTTTTAGAATGCACTTGCTCATCATTTCTGACTTTCAAAATGCTTATTATTCTTTATAGGCAGCTCAGATGTCACCTGATCCCTGTGATTTAACATTGGATAGTGGGGGAAAAGTTGCAGACTGACTTGGAAGACATGAATTCAAATCTTTGTCTTGCATTTTAATACCTATGTAACTGCATACTCCCCTTAGCCTCTCTAATCCTCAGTTTCCTCACTTGTTTAAAAAAAAGTGGGGGATGTAGCTGGATAAATGACTGGAGTTTAGTACAAAGAAGAGATAATTTAGAGGGTTCATGATGACCCTATTCAATTATTTGAGTTTATCACCTGAAAGAGAGTCTAGAATTATTCTGACTACAGAGGGTAAAAACCAGGAAAAACAAATACGAACTCTAAAAAACGTAAATAGAGGCTTGACTCTAATAAGTAAAACTCTAGTGGGGGCAGGGGTATAGAAGGTTCCCTCTCATTTATGTCTCAAAAGAAATTACCAGTTAGTGGATAAGCTAAGAGAGGGTATTCTTATTTAGGTACCAATAGGACCCAATGAGATCTCTTCTGCCTCTGAGAGACTACGATTCTATGGCATCTACATCAACTTTCATTTCAAAATCCATGATTACACCTTATTACGAAAAATAATTGACTATTCTAAATTGAGTCAGACATGTAGGAATAAGGTGGAGTTTTTTGATATGGCAAACATCCATTCATATTTTTGAGGATGCATATAAAAAAGATTTTATGTATAAAACAGTAAAAATTCAATGGTCACTTACTTGTTCCTTTCAAAAGCCAAGATAGAGTCTTTTCTGAGAGTGATTGAAAGTGAGGTTTGATGAGGTCTTCAATAGTTACTAAAGCTAAAGCATTGATACTGGAGGACACTGTGCTGAAGGAGACAAATGAAAACCTTATTACTTCAAAGCATTTTAAGTAAACTTTGTTGTTATTGATTTTCAGTCATATCAAACTCATTGTGACCCTTTTGGAACTTGCTTGGCAAAATCATTTTCTTTTCCAACTCATTTTACCAGAGTGGAAACTGAGGTAAGCAGGGTTAAGTGTCTTGCTTAGGGTCACATAGCTAGTAAGTGACTGAGGATGCATTTGAACTCAGGTTTTCCTGACTCCAGACCAGGCACTCTATCCATCATATCATCTAGCTACCCATTATAAAGACCAAACAAATAAAGGAGAAGAAGTTGAAAAACAAAAATTGTTAATATCCATTGGTATATAATTCACTTCATATGTTGAAGAATTTCTTCTCTCCTCTGCATTTTTCTTTTTTTTGTCCAAGACATTTCCTATGTCTTGTGGCTACAAGATGAGAACTAGGTCATAGACATGCTAATGGGTATCATTGCAACAAGACAAACATTTTTATCATCTTTGGAGAAATAAAAGATCAAGTTAAGGGAATACAAAATAGATACAACAATGGAGGCATACAAAATTGGGAAAATAATAGAAACTCACAGGTTCGCTAGTGAGACACCATGGCCAAGTAGAAGTTAGAATATTCTGGCAAAGAACCATATATATTCATGGTTTATGGTTACAGCAAAAAGGGCTTATTGCTACATTTTTCTGCCTAAAGAAAAAAGTGTTTCTTATATTCAAGCATTTTCCCATAGTTTTTCAGTATAATAATGTCTGGATTATCTATACTTGTTTATATTGTCGTTTTAGTCATTTCAGTCATACCTAACTCTCTGTGATCCCATTTGAGGATGTCTTGGCAAAGATACTGGCATGGTGCCATTTCCTTCTTCAGTTCATTTGACAGATGAGAAACAACAATGTCAGGCAACATAAGAAAATATATTTCCTGATCTTACAAATAAGATCATAGAATTGGAAGAGACTATCCAGTTCAACCCTCTCATTTTCCAGATAAGGAAACCAAGGTCTTGACAAAGCAAATGACTTGCCCTAGGTTCTGATTTGAGTCTATGTCTCCTTACTACTGTGCTGGTAGCTGCCTGAATTCAGTCCAATTCCACAAGCATTCACTGAGTTGGTTCCAGAGGCTAGACCCAATGTAAAACATTAGTGTTGCAAAAGCAGAAATGGAAAACAGTCCTTACCCTAAGGGAGTTTACATTTTACTATGGCATGGTTAATGTTACCTTTGTACTCCTGGAAGACTATAAGGGCATAAATATAGAACACCAGGACTCTTTTTTTTTTTAAGATTTTTCAAGGCAAGGGGGTCAAGTGGCTTGCCCAAGGTCACATAGCTAGGCAATTATTAAGTGTCTGAGGCCGGATTTGAACTCAGGCACTCCTGACTCCAAGGCCGGTGCTCTATCCACTGCGCCACCTAGCCACCCCTGAACATCAAGAGTCTTAGTGATCATCCAGTTCAATCCCGAACTCTGCCATTTACAGAGAGAAAAGAATTGATTTGACCAAGGTCATATAGGTAATCTGGTGGTAGACTGGGATTTTTAAAGTCTACATTTTCTTGTTTCAAGTCAATCTCTTTCCACTACACCACACTATCTCTCTTCTCTCAGAAAGACATTACTAAGAGCAGCTAGGTGGTGCAGTGGATAGAGCACCAGCCCTGGAGTCAGGAGGACCTGGGTTCAAATCCGGCCTCAGACACTTAATGACCTAGCTGTGTGGCCCTGAGCAAGCCATTTAACCCCAAATGCCTTGTAAAAACTAAAAAAAAAAACCAAAACAACAACAAAAAAGAAAGATATTACTTGATCATGATGAAAGCAAAAAAAAGGTTAATTTTTTTCACTTTTATAATGAACTATTACTATTCATCCTCCTTAAAATATGCTATAATTTAACTTGATAGGGAAGGAGCTGAAAATGGTTCAGATTTACTAAGATTGTTCCTTATTGGGGTGGCTAGGTGGCTCAGTGAATAGAGCACCGGCCCTGGAGTCAGGAGGATCTGAGTTCAAATGTGACCTCAGACCCTTAATAATGACCTAGCTATGTGGCCTTGGGCAAGCCACTTGACCCCATTGCCTTGCAAAAAAAAAAAAAACTAAAAAAAAAAGATTGTTCCTTATTGTGAGAAGTTGGATCAATTTCTCAATTATCTAAGGAATGTCAGTAAAGCTGTTATTTCACATAAAATGAAAATGCTATAATTAGACAGGACAATCTGTGATTATATTGGTGTAAAAAGCTTCTAGCAAATATACAATGACTGCAGTTTGCAGTCTACTATTTAGCAACTTGTGCTCTAAGAGCATTGATTAGGTCAAAGAAAGATTAAGTAATATGGACAGAATAGGATAAATAGTATATTTTAGTGCAGGAATTGAACCAGGAAGGTCCAGCCATCCTGCCTCCCTACTCAAGAAACTCCACTAGTTCCCTGTCACTTCCAGGATCAATATTAAAAGCCTTTGTTGACATTCAAATCCTTTTGTTATGTAGTCTCTCATCAGTCTTCCTGTGCTTTACTTCCCACCCTATATTCTTTGATCCAGTGATACTAACCCCTGCCTGTTCCATGAACAAAATATTCTATCTCCCTGTTATGGGCATTCTCATGTCTGAAACTCTCAATTCTCATCTCTGCCCCCTGTATCCAACTAAAATCCAGTAATCTACAGGAAACCTTATCCAATCCCTTTTAATTCTAGTACCTTCCATCTCTGAATTACTTCCAATTTATCCTGTATTTAGTCCATTTGTACATAATTGCTAGCTGTCTCTCCTTCCTTTTCCATTTTGTAGTCACACCTGTACATAAATGCATTAGCAACTTTGGGTTTCATTGGAATAGGAAGGAATTCCTTCCACCAATATAAGCAACACTTCTATATCTAGAGTATTATCCAAGGTAGAAAGAGGTTGGGACTTGTACATGGTAGCTCCATTAGAAAGTTCAAGAAGCAAAATTTGCATCCAGGTGTTCTTGATTCAAAAACCAATATAACCAGCAGGCAATACCACCTCTCCATACACACACTCACATATACCTACATACAAAAATATACATATATATGTGCATATATATGTGTAAATACCTATGTGATGATTTATATTGCAATCTATTATTAAAGCCTCAAAGGAAATATGGTAACATACTACATAAAATAATAATGATGATAGTAATAACAATAATACAATCATAATGGGAATTTATAGCTCATATGGCTATGAGCTAGGCACTGTGCTAAGCATTTTTAAAATATTATCTCCTTTATCCTATAGATACCTTAGGTTACGTTATGGCATAGTGGTAAAGTCACTAAACATGAAGCCTGACAGACAAACTGGGTAGTTTCTTCTTTCACAAGTCTTAGAAGTATTTAATAGAATATTTATATGAGTTGAACCTTTATCCTTCCTTTATTTAAAAACCAACTTAACTCATGAAAATATGAAGGTCATTTGAATGTCAAAAATCACACTCCATGAATTACACAAAGTCCATACCTCAATGTTCCACCATATACACATGCCACAAAGAGTCCTGGGAGTCCTGGATAATCTTGGAGAATGTCCATCACTAGATAGGGCATGAGCTGAAAGAGTCCCAGATTTATTAAGATTTCTACTTATGGTCAGAAAATACATTTACTTGGGTTTTCTAACTGATGAAGGAGTTAGATCAACTTCTCAGTTATCTAAACTTTGTCAGAAAATAAGTTATTTACATAAATAAATGTTTCAAATAATTGTTCCACCTTATGCCAAAACTTTGTTGTTTATTGATTGAAAAGCTTCAAGACTACTCTGCAGTTGTGTGATTTCTTCATTGCTTTCCACCAGTATTTATATTTGTAATTAAACTAATTTCTAAAACATGACTGAGATTCCTCTAGTCTATTTTTCTATCAGACTCATTATTAACATGCTCTTAAAATTTTTCCAGAATTCCTCACTCAGCTATGACTTTGAAGGTATTTTGAAATTTACTGAATCTTTTGACAATTTGACAATACTTATTAGATAAAAGTGTTTAGTCTTCCCATGTTTTTTGCTTAATATTTAGAATTTTTCTGAAAAATCATTTCAAAATATGTTTGATGTATTTGGCTAATGAATTCATAAAAGAGCAACAGTACTGAACCTGGTCTGGTGCTGATATTTTCTTTGAAGTCCAAGGATCACAGTCATGGTACCTTGAATAAATAGCAAGTCCACAAAATACAGTACAGACAAGAATTATCCATTGTCCCACAAGATTTATGTAAAGAGACCTAAAATTAAAAAAAAAATCCATCATCTGAATGTAAAAGGAAACATCACATAGGGAGAAAAACCAAAGCATTACCATTTTTGCTTCTATATCACATTAAGGAAATAGATATTATCAAAATGGGGTTTTGCTTTGATTTATCAATCTGACATTAGAAGTATAGGTTACATTATGGCATAGTGGTAAAGTCACTAAACATGAATCCTGACAGACAAACTGGGTAGTTTCTTCTTTCATTCTCCATTAGCTGCTTTCTTTAGCAATCCTACAATAGAACTAATCCAACTATTGTGGAAAGCAATTAGGAATTATTCGCAAAATACGATAAAATTGAACAGCAGACTCTTTAATCTAGCAATACCACCATTTTTTTCAAGGAAAAAGATCAATTTGTACAAAAATATTTATTGGGGGGGGGGGGTTAAGGGTTTTTTTTTTTTGCAAGGCAATAGGGTTAAGTGGCTTGCCCAAGGCCACACAGCTAGGTCATTATTAAGTGTCTGAGGCCGGATTTGAACTCAGGTACTCCTGACCCCAGGGCCAGTGCTCTACCCACTGTGCCACTGAGCTGCCCCTTACAAAAATATTTATAGCAAGTTGTTTTTTTTATAGTGGCAAAGAACTGGAAATGGAGCAGAAGCTCATCAATTGAGCAATGGCTAAAGAAGTTTCAGCATATGATTGTGATGGAATACTATTTGCTGTAAGAAATGACCGGTAAGATGGTTTCAGAAAAACAAGGGAAACTATATTAGTTTAGACAAAGTGAAGGAGTTGAATTAGGAGAACATTGTACACAATAACAGCAACATTATGAATGGCTTAGCTATTCTTAGCAATGGTCCAACACAATTCCAAAGGATTCAGAATGAAAAATACTATTGACCTCCAGAGAAAAAACTGAATTCATATTGAAGCATACTTTTTTTTACTTTATTTTTCTTGCTTTGGTTTGGGGGGTTTTTTAAGTCGGTGCTTTCTTTCACTATATGACTAATATGTAAATATGTTTTGGTTGATGGCACATGTATAATCTATATCAACTTGGTTGATTTCTGAGAGAGGGAAGAAAAGGGGGAGAGAATTTGGAAGTTTAGATTTTTAAAAAATTAATATTATAAATTATTATTACATGTGATTAAAAAAATTTTAATAATCCTGCAACATTAAACAAAGAGTGTGTTCATGCCACATCATAGTGATAAAATATTTGGTCAATGAAATATTTGGTTATCCCAAAGATTGTACTTTTATGCATGGTTCCAAACAACCATCTCCTCTAATTTTTTACCTAAGTTAAGCAGGTACCTAGATACTTCAGAATCCTGAAAGCATACTGTGAGAAGAGTAGAGCATGCACTTCCATTTTATAAGGAAATAAGTGTAGGTATTTATTCAGATCTATGCACTTGCTCCTAACCACAGTCATATTTACTTGCAATTACTATAATTGAACTCAATGCCACTTAAGATGAATCAACTGCATATAGCAATCTGTTATGTTGCCATGGAAATCAATTATAAATCCCAGGCAGATCTTTTTGACCAAAATGATTCATCTTCCCTAAGTCATCAATGATAAAAAACAAACAAACAAGGAAGTCCTTGATCCAGTGATTCTACCTCTTTCAAATGACTCATTCATTCCCATTGTTGGGTTGCTGTTCTTTGTAACTGAAGAAGACTATGACGTCAAATGAGTGATGGCAAGACTTGCGCATTATGTTTATTATGGCAAGGGGATTATTGTGCAAAGACATAATTATCTGTCTTTTCCAGAACCATTTTTTTTCCATAAAGAAATACTCAGAAAAAAAAAACCCTAAAAAAAAAGGAAATACTCAGTGAGGGAAGCAAGAATGGGGGCGGGGGAATTGTAAAACTCAAAATAAATAAAATCTTTCTTAAAAAAACAAAATACTCAGGGACAAGCTAGGTGGCACAGTGGATAAAGCACCGGCCCTGGAGTCAGGAGTACCTGGGTTCAAATCTGGTCTCAGACACTTAATAATGACCTAGCTGTGTGGCCTTGGGCAAGCCATTTAACCCCATTTGTCTGGCAAAAACCTAAAAAAAAAAAAATAGTTGGTGTATGAGGGAGCATTTAAACTCAGAGACTCTTAACTCTAAATCTGCTATTTCATCCATTGTAACACCTAGCTGAAGATAATGAGCTCTTTCCCTTCCTCCTCTTTTAGAATAAAAACTGAAGACATTGTTTAAATCCTTCATGTTACAGAAACAAGTCCAGAGAGGCAAGTTGTCTGACATAAGTAGTGGCAGAATTTAGATCTAAATTCAAATCACACACTCTGACCATTGTACCAAACTACCTTTCTAAAGACTTGATGTCAGGGCAGCTAGTGGCACAGTGAATAGAGCACCAACCCTGGAGTCAGGAGGTCCTGAGTTCAAATCCAACCTCAGACACTTACTAATTACCTAGCTGTGTGACCTTGGGCAAGTCACTTAACCCTATTGTCTGGCAAAAAACTAAAAAATTTAAATAAAAATATATAAATAAATAAAGACAAAGTCACAAAGGCCTGGGTTCAAATTTCACTGCTAACCCTTATCAGCTGTGTACTATAAGCACATCATTTAGACTTTCTCAGTCTCATTTCTTTCATCTGTAAAATAGGGACAATACCTATAGTATCCACTAATGTTGTTTTGAGCTTCAAATGAGACAAAATATATGTAAAACACTTTGCTAAAATTAAAGTTCTTACTATCATCATCATTTTTGTCTAGACCTGTAATTTTATCATTGAGTAAAATGTCAGTAATAGAGATGAACAATTTGCCTGTAAATGTTGATTGGATGAATATACATGAACAGAGCACTGAGAAGTGAAGTGAGACTGGAATATGATCTCATAGCTGGTATACGTGAGTAAAGTTCTAAATTCAGTTCTGACTTCATTACCAACAATTAATCCACCTGACCATGCTGCCTCCCATTATACAATGATCATCATCATCATCATCGCCACTGCCACTCTAATCACCATCACCATCAGCAGCATCCTTTACTGTTACATTGCTATTATGTTAGTATATCATTGTTGTTGCATTATTTACCATTTCGATTGTTTCTAGTCATGTCTAACTCTTCATGACTCTTGGAAAAGATACTGGAGTGATTTACCATTTCCTTCTTCAGCTCATTTAATAGAAGAGGAAACTGAGGCAAACTTGGTTAAGTGACTTGTCCAAGATTGCACAGCTAGTATCTGAGACCGGATTTGAACTCACAAAGATGAGTCTTTCTGATTCCAGAGCTGGCACTGTTTGTATTATGGTACCACTTAGCTGCCCTATTTACTATTGTATGTAATATAATTAAACAGATCTTTATAAAAACTGGAAGACATCTAAAGACTATTGAGATCAGAGTCTCTTACATTTTTGCTTGGAACCTGCTTTTACAGGCGATGTACCTCTGAACCTGGGATTGATTGATGCCATAGATACTGGTTGATGTGAAGGTCCCCCCAATGATGATTGTCCAGAAACTATACCTTTGCAAAGGATTTGGATTAAAGCTGAATAAAAAGGAAAAACAAAAAAGGAGACAAAATGTCAGACTATTACATAGAATATAACTCTATTGAAAACTTTTTCATTTAAGTCCAGTGAAATGAAAATTCATTACTTGGAAGTTTGTAACATAAGACCCGGTTTCTAGACAGCTAGATGACACAGTAGATAGAGCACTGGATTCAGAGTTATGAAGACCTGAGGTCAAATCCAGTCTCAGGCACTTAGCTCTTTGAGTTCAGACAAGTCACTTAACCTTTGTCTGCCTCAGTTTCCACAACTATAAAATAGGAAGGATTATAATAAGGACCAAACGAGATAAGAGAGTACCACAAAAGATCTAAGATAGTCTTAAGACTTAATAACTTCAGGAATATAAACGTTACGAACTTTAAAAAAAACTTGTAAAATTAATTACATAAAATTTTGATGTTTCTTATTAAAATTCAATGTTGTGCCACAGATTTTTCAATATAACCATCACTCTAGTTAATTTTTGAACTTTATAAAACTTTCTTTTACTGTTTTCAGAGACTGAAAATATTGCATTTGCAACTCTAGCCTTAAGATTACCCAAAATTTAAGACTTTGATGCATATGCTACATCTTTTATGTGATCTCACAGAAAAATTCTAACAGAGATAACTAAAGTCTGACGGAGATAAATTAAGGCAACTGATTTAACAAACAGAGTTCCTCTACTTATCTGCTGATCTGAGAAAGTGTCATCCAGAAAGTGGGGAAATTCAAAATGCCTAAAGAAAGGCATCCCTTCTTGGTAAAATTTAAATTTAAAACATATTATTCAAAATTAACAAATCTAAGTGTAACAGAAATTAATTAAATTTTCAAAACCTACTGCTTCCACTGAAAATTTATCCTAATGACACACATTCATCTAAACACACACATGAACACACACACACACACACACATATATATACAGAGGACAAATGAAAACTTACTCCCAGAAGTTTAATCTTCCTCCATGATAAGAATCATTTAGAATATTGTTGATCCCACCTTGAATCTTAGCAGCCTGTATAATCACAGACAAAAGTCCTGCCACCATGATTCCAACTTGAAAGACATCTGTCCAGATAACAGCTTTGAAACCACCCTTGTTGAGGAAAGTACATTTAAAATATTATCAGTCTGATTATTGATGGACTTTATAAGGTTACCTAATCCCAAACTTTAATTTTACAACTGAGGAAATTTAGGCTAGAGGGAGTAAATTAACTAATCCAAATTAACACACTGTAGCCAAGGTGTGAAGTCCAGTCCTCTGGTCCCCTATTCCTTGGGGGGAAGTGGGAATGGAGGTCCCCCCCACCCCGGTTTGCTTAAGTCAGGGTCTGCACTAGCACAGTTTGTGCTGGACTCTGCTCCCCTCTCACTCAGGTGCTACAGACCTTTCCTATTGACCTTCTAAGTTGTGTTGGACTGGAAAATTGTTTCACACTGTCCTTTCGTATGTTCTTTCACTGCAGAATTTATTTTGAGACATTATTTTAAAGGTATTTGAAGGAAAATTTGGGAGGGCTTAGGCAAGTCCCTGCCTTTTTTCTCCCCTCTTGAATCTGCCTCTCAGAGGCCCCCCCCCCCCATACAATAGGTCCTTATTAGATCAATGTATTTTATTGTATCAAGAACATAACTCCCTCCATATCAACCTGAGTATTCTCACCCCACTATCACCACCACTACCATAACAACAACAACAAAATCAACAAATATAATGAGAAAATGTAAACTTTTTCCCCTTTGAATATTCCCTACCATCCATGTATAATTAAAGAAGTATGGAGAACACATACTTCTGGCAGTGAGAGGGACAGTGCCTAAGCTCCAGAACTTTCAATTATGTAAACTTCATGAGTGTCATGTCCCAATGGAAACAAATGGAAATAAAAAAAAAATACCATTGTGCAATAGAAAGTGCAGACCACTCCGGTGACAATGATTGCACCCCATAGGTCAAATCCTGTGACTGAAGGAAAAAGGGGGAAAAATTAATTCCCATGAAATGTATACATTTCAACCAACTCTCAAGAACCCATCCCAAATTTCAGTAAGATTTTTTTTTACAGTAAAGATTTCACAAAACAAATACATCTGCAATTGAAACAGGGCTGGATTAGGAGGGAGAGGATCTGGTTTCATATCTTGGCTCTGCAACTAGTCTTTGTGCTATCTGACAAAATCCTTCCCAAATCCTTCATTTGAGGAAGAGGTCCAGGGAGCTATCCCATCCTTTCATACCTGGTTGCTCCCTGGAGTTCACCGTTGTTGCTAGAAATACATCTTTCTGCACAATCACATCAACTCTGAAAACCATACCTTCTCAAAAATCCCTGCCTTGGGGGCTGCTCCCTCATTCTGTTTGGAGAGTCTCATTCAAAATTAACCACATGTAACCCTATTAAATGTGTAAAATTTTACCGTGATTCAAAGCCAAAGCTGGAGCATAAATAACAATCCCAGTATATAGAATCTAGAAAAAGAAAGCCAGAATACAGAATATAGACATGAACTTCTTTAAATACATGAGAACTTTTTTATTACACAGTCTTCTTAATATTCAGATTTTTATTTCTCCCCTCTTCCTATGATTACATGTATATTTTGAACACAGAAGAACTTTTTCATGTCCATGCCTAATTCCCTGTTCTAGATCATTGGGTTTCAGTATGAAATCCACCAATTAATTTGTATACTTTATTGATTTGATGTTTAATCAAAACCCAAAAAAGGATTTAAACACACAGTCATCTCCAAACCATACTCTCACTTCATCCCTCTCCCACAAAGAATTCAAAATTCTATCCCAGCACCCTGGATTCTGATTAGAAAACCTTTATCTTATCTTCTCATTTCCAGGTTAATCATGCTACTTCCCAACCATTTTCACTGATGTCCACTTCTAGCCCCTCATACGGGTTGCCTTCCCTTTTTGGAAGATAAATTTCCTGAACCATTTTGCTTATAGCAGGTAATTGCAAAGGGAGAGATTTTGTCCAAAATGAAACTTCATCCGTTATAGCTGTCCGGCACTGGAATAGATCACCTTAAATTTCCAATACTTACCATAGTTCCCAGAACATAGTAAATGATTTTTTTTCATTCGTTCATCAGTGACAATCGATCAATGAATTATGCTAGAATCTCTTCTAAATCTAATAATAATAGTAGCTAGCATTTATATACTGCTTTAAGTTTTGCAAAGGCCTTTACAATATTATGTTTTCTTCCTAGCTGGCCTCCTCTCTTCCCCATTCCCCTTTTGACTCCCTCAGAACTTTAAGGAGTTTTTCTTATTTTAGACCCCCAAATCCATTGGGTGAGGCACTTCTACATTCTTTTCCCTTTCTTGGTGATTTTGTATAACATTTTTCTCTCTTCTTTCATATTTGGAAATGTGTTGTAAAAAAAATGCTTAAATTGATGTTTAAAATGTTGTTAGCCAACATGCACAGAGAGATATTTTATGAGATTACAGCAAAACTCTCCCAGTTGGAGTACTGTTTAAATTTTTTGTATATGTGTCTTATCTCCCTTATAGACTGAGAGTTTCATGAAAGTAATCTTTATGTTTCATTCTTCTTTGCATTTACTAGTGTCTCGCTTGTGGGGTTTAAATACATATTTTCATAATAAATATTTCTTCAAGAACTTCTGCTGACAGATCACATCTATAGTATTGTAACAGGCTCAGGGCACCATCCTTCATGTCTTTCAGGGCTCAAAGGCCCTAGGGATATTTAACCTGGAGAAGAAAAGACTTGGATGGTGCTCAGGATAGCAATGATAGCTGATAGCTGAATTCAGACACCTGAAAGGCTATGATTTGGACGCAGGATATGATGTATTTTTCTTCATTCCTGAAGGCAAAATCCAAGAAATGTATGAAAATTGCAGAGGGACAGACTTTGTCAAAGGTGAAAACTTCCCTATTTGGAGCTGCCCAGCAATGGAATCTTGTTCATTTCTCTGTGGCCCCATTTGGGTTTTTCTTGGCAGACACTGAAGTGTTTGGCATTTCCTTCTTCTGCTCATTTTACAGATGAGGAAACTGAGGTAAACAGGATTAAGTGATTTGTCCGGGATCACCCAGCTGGTAAATGTCTGAGGCTTGATTTGAAGATGAATCTTACTGACTTTAGACTCAGCACTCTGTCTATTGCACCACCTAACTATCCCTGAAGTGGAATAGATAGTGACAACAAAAAGATAATGAGAATATCAGATTTCTCATTGTTATGGGGAGAGGTGATGAAAGGGAGGAAGGTAGAAAGATGTGAAACTCAAAAGTTTCCAAAAAGATGATGCTGAAAATTATCTTTGCATGAAATTGAAAAAACAAAATAACATTCAAAAGAAGAGAGTGAGATCCCTATCACTGGAGGCCACTATAGGGAGGCTGTATGTTCACTTATTGAGTAATGTTGCAGAGGGGATAGCTACTCAATTAAGGGATAGACTCAGCAGTCATTAAGATCCCTTTCATCTCTGGTCTCCTGTGCTTATAGGTTCCTATCTCCATTTTTTTATTTAATTAAATTCATATTTCTAGATATTCTTCATGGCAGTCTATTATATTCACTGATATAAGACAATCTGCTTTACCATATAGGATGAGGGTGGAGGGGAAAGAAGAAGAAAAAGAGAAATTTATAAAATAACTGGTGTATATTTATAGGAAATAGCAAATTGCATGTAATGGGTTTGCAGTTTCATAAGCAATCATCTTTTTTAATTATACTATGCCAGGAAAATGATTGTCTTATTCCATTAAATTAAAATTTTAAATAAAGCACATTTTTTCTCATAATGGGTCTGCTTCCCAGCAACTTAGCATTATTCTTTATAACAAAGCTTCATATGGATGCCTTCTGCCTTAAAGGTCTTTGCTCCACAGAGGAAACCATGGGGATATGCAGGAATTACCTTTGAGCAAAATGATAATCCATCACTTCTCTGAATACTTTTTTTTTAAGTTTTTTCAAGGCAAATGGGGTTAAGTGGCTTGCCCAAGGCCACACAGCTAGGTAATTATTAAGTGTCTGAGGCCAGATTTGAACTCAGGTGAATACTTCTGAGAGTAACAAGGGGATGACTCAACTTAACACATGGAAACCACCGGCAACATACATACAGATACGAGCTAATATCAAGACCAGTTCTTTCCCATCTCTTCTATATTCTTGCCTTACCTTCTGGAGAACTGAGATTTTTTTTTTATTTTTAGGATTTTGCAAGGCAAATGGGATTAAGTGGCTTGCCCAAGGCCACACAGCTAGGTCATTATTAAGTGTCTGAGGTCGGATTAGAACTCAGGGACTCCTGACTCCAGGGCTGGTGCTCTATCCACTGCGCCACCTAGCCGCCCCAAGAATTGAGATTTGAATTGAGACCAAGCATCATCGGAGTCAACATAGCAAAGCAAAGAGTCCCCCTCCCTTTCTGTGCCCACCTTCATATAGTACACATAGATTTTTATATTCCAATTTTTTAGACAGTCGGGAGTAAGTGACTTGTCCAAGGTCATACAGTTAGTAAGTGTCTGAGATTGAATTTGAACTAGGGTCCTCCTGACATCACGGTCAATGCACTGTGCCATCTAGCTGATCCCTGCACCTATAGATTTGTAAGGAAAGCACTTACAAACTTCAAGTCCCCATAGATCTGATAGTTATTAGTAACACCAGAGAATTTTCAGTGATACTATTTTTATCCTTTGAGTTAGGGTCTTATGGGAACCCTTTGGTTCCAATTATCCTTTTTGTTTAGGAAACAAGAATATTTTCTGAAGATCTTTTAAGAATTTCCATGGTTGGGGCAGCCAGGTGGCATAGTGGATAGAGCACCCACCCTGGAGTCAGGAGGACCTGAGTTCAAATGTGACCCCAGACACTTAATAATTACCTAGCTGTGTGACCTAGGGCAAGTCACTTACCCCATTACGTTGCAAAAATAAATAAACAAAAGAATTTCCATGGTCATTGCTCTGAGATAACAGGCTCCCATTTCTAATTCTTCTCTTTTTTCCTTTTTCTTTGTCATTTAAACATTCCATAAATCAATTCCTTAAAAGAGAACACTAAACCAAAAAACACTCAAAGAGCTTAATTTCCCCAAACACTTTATATTATTAAATAAATATATAAAAGGATGCTGGAGAGTTTTACTAACCGTTTGAAAGATGAAGAGTATTGTTCCACAGAGACGAATGTGTTTATTGAATCGAAGCTCTAAATACTTAAAAAAAAATTTAAAATTGTTAAATACACGTGATCAATAGTTTCACATAGCAGTGTCCTACACTATGATTATAACATAGATTTCAAGCTAGAAAAGACCTCAAAGGTTGTATCTGTCCTCAAAGTTATACTGATAGTAAGTGGCAAAGGCAGATTTGAACTCAGGTTCTCAGACATCAAGTCCATAGTCCTTTTCATTGAAACAGCTGCCTCTCTAACTGATCAGTCATATCAGTCATCACCAATCTATGAGAGTGCAATTGTGTGTATGTGTGCATGCCATAGTTCTCTAACAGAATATATCTATGGGGAGAAAGTACAGATTTAGAGACAGGGACATGAGTTGGAATCTGAAAGCAGCTACTTTTTTGGTAGTGCACACTCTTTGTGTGATTTGGGTCAAGAGAGAAAAAGTGGGGGCAGCTAGGTGGTGCAGTGGATAGAGCACGGGTCCTGGAGTCAGGAGGACCTGAGTTCAAATCTGGCCTCAGACACTTAAAAATTACCTAGCTGTGTGGCCTTGAGCAAGTCACTTAGCCCCATTTGCCTTGCAAAAACCTTAAAGAGAGAGAGAGAGAGAGAGAGAGAGAGAGAGAGAGAGAGAGAGAGAGAAAGTGAACAGACAATGGTATGGGATGGTGGTTTGGGGGTTAGGGGGATCTAGATTCACAGTCTGGTTCTCTCACTTAACTAGCTATGGAACCCTGGGCAAGCTTCCAAGACCAATATCAGCCACACCTCCCTTAAGATTTGCTGTGAGAATCAGGGGCAGGTAGGTGGCATAGCAGATAGAGCCCAGCCCTGGAGTCAGGACCTGAGTTCAAATCTAGTGTCAAACATTTAATAATTACCTAGTAGTGTGACCTTGGGCAAGTCTCTTGACCCCATTGTCTTGAGTGGAAAATTCCCTCTTAAGAGTTAATATTCCTAGTGAAGTCCTCTCGGGGTTAAAGAAAAATCATTAAAACAAAGACACTATTACCCTTAGACTATTCTTAGAAGAAAAAGAGGGAGAGAGGCCTTGCATTTTCAGTCAGACACCCTCCTGATTCTGTTAGGACTATTTCCAGAAAGTGGACTATTTCCAGAAAGATTTTGCATTCCCAGCCAGACACCTTCCTGATTCTGTTAGGGAGGGAAATAGTGGAATACTTTCAGAGAAGAGACCTTGCATTCTTAGTTAGCCATCTATTTGATGATAGGCTGGGGGAACAGTAGACTGTCTCCTCTTGTTTGATGATAAGTATTAAACTAATGTGTGGGATAAAAATATAGAGACTCCTCTGAGCAAAAAAGAAAGTTTATTTTGGCTTTTCTTTAACCCCGAGAGGACTTCACTAGGAATATTAACTCTTAAGAAGGAATATTCCACTCACTAAGAAGATAGCAGATTTTTTTAGAAGACCTTGCATACTCAGATAGACAACAAAAGGTCATTAGAAATCTTCTGATATCCTCACCATCCAGATGGTGATATTCTATGAAAACATTTTATTCTTCTCTTTGTTACCGGGTAGATTTTTCACGTAAAGATTGTAACTCTGTAAACCTTAACCAGTCAGGTTGGAAGAGAGGGGGCTAGGGAGGGGGGTATCAGGCCATATAATCTTGCTTGACTGTCACATCAGGACAGCTCCTTGATCTCCACTACCTTTGTGAGACTTGGAGCGTGCCCTTTTCTGGAGAAAAGACAAAATCAACTTTCTTTTTTGTTCAGAGGAGTCTCTACATTTTTTAAGTGGATTTTTATCCCACACAGTCTTAAATAAATAAAATTTAAAAAAAAAGAAAAGAAAAATTTGCTGTGAGAATCAAATGAGATCCTTTATAGGAAAGAGATTTGAAAGCTATAGAACTCTGAATCAGGAGTTTTTGCCATGGACACCTTGGTGGCAGTCCAGTGAAGCCTATGGATCCCTTTCTCAAAATACTATTCTTAAATGCAGAAAATAAAATACATTCACTTAAACAGAAAATCAATTATATTGAAAGATTAATTTCCAAATGCCTTTAAAAAAAGAAAAAAATTCATAGATCTCAGATTATGGACCCCTGCACTATAAAAAGGCAAGATTTGTATAATGGTCTGATGTTAGCTCAGAACCATAGGCCAATAGAAATGGAAGATCACTAAACTAAACTAAAAAATTATCCTTATATTTTTCCTTTGGTCATCACTCTAGTGCCAATTGTTGCTTTACACATCCTCCCACCTGCCCACAAGTCTCCTCATTTTGGAACTATTACCATTCCAAGGGAAGGACTAATTTCGGAGAAATCCCAACCCACCTTCCATCTGTGTGAAGAACCATACAACTCCTAAATGTAGCCATAGCCATTCTGAAATGGTAACAAGAAAAACATTACTTTATATGTATGTGTTAGGCTACAAGAAATGGCTTCTGAGATCTCTTCTGGATTGATCCCACATAGATTTATTATTGTTTCAGTCCTTCCATTTTCAAATAAGAATGCTAAAGTCCAAAGAAAAGTAGTGACTTAGTCCAGGAACTTAATTTGAACTCAAGTTTTGTGAATCCAAATTTAATGAATTTTTGTGGCAGATTGATGCTTTGTCCAATAGGAATTAATAGGGGAAATTTTCTACTCTAATTTTTCTATCTCTTTGTGTCCTGCCCCTGAGAACCAACTGGGATTATGGAACTCTAGATTTGGAGCTGGGAGGGCCCATAGAGATGGTCTAGTCCAACACTTTCATTTAAAGGGGAAGAAAACTGACCTCTGTAGAGTTAGGTCACTTGCCCAAGGTCATATAGGTAATAAATTGCAGAGCCAAAAATTGAACCCATTTCCATTGGCTTCCTATCCAAAAATATTTCCAATGAACTTCACTGCCTCCTGAGGCACCTGAACTACTCTCACTATTATATTGTCCACCAATTCTCTCATCTATAGCAAACACTTGGAGTAACTAGAGAGTTGTTGACCTCTGTACTGAAATGTGGTATGAGGTTGGGGCCAGGGAGGCAGTGGATAGAGCACTGATCCTGGAGTCAAGAGGATCTGAGTTCAAATACAACCTCAAGCTCTTAATACTTACCTAGCTGTGTAACCTTAGGTAAGTCTTTTAACCCCATTGCCTTGCAAAAAACAAAAAAATAAATAAGGAAGTCTTAGATGTTTTCATTTTTTCTTTATATTCCTGATCCAGTACCTTGAACAAAGGAAACCTTTAATAAATACTTGATTGATTGATTGATTGATTGATTGATAGATGGTCCTCCCTAGGACCTCAAATTATGCTTTATCCCATAAGAAGGTAAGTATGAGCTTCCTGAAATCACTTTTAAATGCCCTTTTCCTTTTTTACTACCCAATTCCTATGTTTTTTTCCCTCAATTCAAAAAATAAGCTATTGATTCAATTACGTACTGGAAGGAAATAAACTCTTAAGTAGCTGCTGAGGTTCCATTATGCTCAAAAATCTGTAATGATATACAGAGCCCTGTATTAGGCAATGGGGAAGATCTCTAAAAAATTAGAGAAAGCACAGTCCCAGTCCTTGTAGCAAAGGAATATAGCACAGATAAAAAGGTATAATAAAAATTACCATGAAAAAGTATCAAATAGCCAATAATTTGCAAAAAGTATGAGTCATATATATATATATATATATGTAAGTCCAGATCTTTGATTTCATCAAAGGAGTTAGTTAGAATTATAAAATTCAAAATTCTGCAATTTAATGTCTTAGAGAGCTGCTTGGAGGTATTGAGACATTAAGTATATTAACCATCATTTTCTTGCCTAAAAATGAAGTGATAAAAATTAATTTTATCATGAAGTATTATTCTCTAGGATATTACTGAACCCACGGGTGGTTGTATCATTAAAAATACTAACCAAGAGCTTAATGAAGAAACAATATTTATAGAAATCTCAAAAAGAATAATAAAATTTTGGCAACTAATCAATCAGGTTCCACATTAGTAAAGAAAGGTATCTTTGACTACTTTATGATTCTCTAATCCATTCATAAGATCTATTTCAGAACTGACAAAGATCCAATTAGCAACAAGACAACTATTAGCTATAACACAGACATATAAAACATTGGGATTTCTCCCTTTCCAAGATGTCATAAGGATAAGAATTTATTCACTCTCTTACATAGATAACCAGACCCCTTCTCAGGATGATCTTTACTACAATTATTTATACAACTGTAAAAACCAAATTGCAACCACAATTAGAATGGAACTAGGTTGTTTCACACAGATACAGACTGCCTACAGATTTATAACTGGAGAAACACAGACCTTGAGAAGGGAAGAAACTTACAAACCCAATTAGAGGCTGATAGACCAATTTTTGATCAGAAATATCAGAAAGAATATGACAGAAAAGTGACTTGCGGTCACACAGCTAATATTTTAGTTAGTCAAAAAAAGCATTTATTATTTGGTGACTCAAAGAAAGGAAAGAGAAAGCTTCCAGTCTCAAGTAGCTCACAGTCAAATATAAGAGCTCACAAAGACAAAACTTGAACCCTCATCTTCCTGACTGAGTTGCCATGCAGTAAGCGCTACTACCTCGGGGGCCATAAGGCAAGAGCAGGGTGGTTTCTCTAATTCCTCTTTTGACAAATGGGGAAAGAGGAAGCCAGAAAAAATGTATTATGTTGGAACAGCTTCATAGGGAAGGCATAGACTGTGATTTCTGAGATAGGAACTAGTGTTTTATTTGTCTTGTGGAAGCCAAAATGAAGACATTCAGATTAAAGCCCACCTCCCAGTACAGCTTTTCTGCTCCTTTTCCACTAAATTGTAAGTTTGGGGTGGCTAGGTGGTACAATGAATAGAGCACCAGCCCTGCAGTCAGGAGGACCTGAGTTCAAATCCAGCCCAGACACTTAATTATGTAGCTGTGTGACCTTGGGCAAGTCACTTAACCCCATTGCCTTGCAACCCCCCCCCAAAAAAAATTAAATTGTAAGAGTAATTTTATTTGCACAGTTCACTCTAACTCTTGATTTGGAGTGGTGTCTGTGGATCCAAGTTCCAATTTCAGGGGATAGGGATTTACACAGCTCCTTAACACATTACTTTATATGCCTGTCTTAAAGCAAGACAACCTACTTCTCTCTGAACCAATACATTTGAGAACAATTAATTAACCAGGGTCCTTCTGTCTCTTTAGCACCCTCCCTCCCCAAGATATGGTTGAGAAGCAAAGGAGAAGGCTTTTGATATAAGGGGAGGCAGTAGTGGGGGCATAAAAAAGTTCTAGATTTGGAGTGAGAAAATCTATAGCACTTGCTACTGTGTGACCTTGGAGAGGTTACTTTTTTTGGCTGGAGCTTTCTCTCTGTGATCATTGGCTAGATGAATCCATTCCAGCTCTAAATCTAGATATCGAAATCTAAAAATCTAAAATAAATTTTAAAAATGAAATCTAAATCTAAAAAATTCTAAATATCTAAAATAAAAAAATCTAAATCTAAAAATCTAAAATAAAACTAAATCTAAAAAATCTAAATATCTAATCTAAAAATCTAAAATAAAATAAAAAACTCTAGAATAAAACATAAACTTTAAATCTAAAAATTCTAAATATCTAAATTAAAATTTAAAAATCTAAAATTAAAACAAACTCTAAATCTAATAAATCTAAATATCTAAATCTAAAAATCTAAAATAAAATAAAAATAAACTCTAAACCTAAAAATACTAAATCTCTAATCTAAAAATCTAAAGTAAAATAAAAATAAAATCTGAAGCTAAAACATCTAAATCTAAAATAAAATTAAAAAATCCAAATCTAGAAAGTCTAAATATCTAAATCTAAAATAAAATCTAAATCTAAAAATCTAAAATAAAACAAAACATGAACTCTAAATATCTAAATCTAAAAATCTAAAATAAAATAAAAAATAAAATCTAAGTCTAAAAACCTAAATATCCAAATCTAAAAAATCTAAAATAAAATTTAAAAATCTAAATCTAAAATAAAATTTAAAAAATCCAAATCTAAAAAATCTATTTAAATCTAAAAATCTAAAATAAAATCTAAATCCAAAAATCTAAAATAAAATAAAAAATAAAATCCAAATCTAAACATCTAAAACAAAAAGTAAATTCCAAACCTAAAAACTAAAATATCTAAATCCAAAAATCTAAAATAAAATTTTAAAAATCTAAAACTAAAACATGTAAACATCTAAATCTAAAAATAAATAAAAAATAAAATCTAAACCTAGAAACAAAATATCTAAATCCAAAAATCTAAAATAAAATTTAAAAAATCTAAAACAGCTATACATCTAAATCTAACAATCTAAAATAAAATAAAAATGAAATCGAAATTTCATCTAAAAATCTAAAAGTAAATAAAAAATAAACTCTAAACCTAGAAACAAAATATCTAAATTCAAAAATCTAAAAATAAAATTTAAAACATCTAAAACTAAAACAGCTAAACATCTAAATCTAAAAATCTAAAATAAAATAAAAATGAAATCGAAATTTCATCTAAAAATCTAAAATAAAATAAAAATGAAATCGAAATTTCATCTAAAAATCTAAAATAAAATAAAAATGAAATCTAAATTTCATCTAAAAATCTAAAATAAAATAAAAAATAAAATCTAAATCTAAACCATCAGTGCAGTGAGCTGTCTTCTCCACTTTCATTAAGACTCGGAAGGAAGGGCAATGTCAAGGAGATGTCCCTCACCTCATAGGTGCTGGTGATTTCCAACCTGTAAAAGACCGGGAGGAAAACCTCGGCTGTGATGAGGACCACCAAGACATGGCTGAAGGCCCACATGGTGAATATGGCCCCGAAGCGATAGACCTCGGAAGGCGTCCCCAGGACGGTGATGGCCGAAATGAAGCTGGCAGTGAGGGACAGCGCCACGGGCACGGCCGTCATCTTCCGCCCACCCATCATGAAGTCCTTGGGGGTCTGTGGGCCGCCTCTGGAGAAGGCATAATAAACGCCTATGGCCGCGGAGATGAACAGCATCCCTGCAAACACCAAATAGTCCCAGACCCCGAAGGTCCCCGCTTCCTGAGAGTTGCTCATGGCTGCGCAAACTTTCTTCTCCCGCACGTTTGCTCCGGAGATGGCAGGTCCCTGCCGGGCAGGGCTGGCGTCTTGAGCACCCTTCTCTTGGCCTCAGTTAGCCCAGCTGCTTTGGGGGGTCGTCCAGGTGGTCCAGGCTGCTGGGGTGCCCTGCCTCTGCCCTACGAGGGAAGAGCTGAGGACGCGATGGGCAAGACTCAAGGACGGGAGCTGTCCACTCCGAAGGTGCTTGAACCGGCGAACGCAGAGTGCAAAGGAGATTGAGGCTGAGCGCTGAGCTACCGGGTGGACTCTCTGGGCTCCCCTGGGCTGGTCCCTCCTGTTTCCCACCTTGCTCAACGCCAATGGACAGAAGCGCGATGAAGGAAAGCCGAGTTGGCGCTGGGTGCCCGCTAAAGCGAGATTGCGTAGTTGGATTTTCCCCAGCTAACCAGAAGGAAATGAAAATTTGGCCACTGGTTTGGGGAAGTAGAACAAAAAATTAAGAGGGGAAAAAATGTGGATCCAATTTACAAAATAAACAAATGTGTTTAATTGGATTAGGGCTTAGGGTAATTCAAACGTAGTTTAATTTACAAAGAATTGGCTTTCACACACTATCAGAAACTCACCAAAGACCGAGTGAGGCCAAATCCAATTAAGACAAATTATGATGATTACATTCAACACTAAGGGGTAGGGGGACAAAATAAAGTAAAGAGTGTACAGCAGAGAACAAAGGAAAACGTACAAGGAAATCAAGAAAAACCGGATAGCTTTGGGGAAAAAAGTGTATTATTTACTAGTGGAATGAGATAGCGCTGTGGCCGGCCCTGAAGTCAAGGGGAATTGAATTCATATCCGGCTTCAGAGACTAGCTGTGTGACCTTAACTGTCTCATCCAGGGATCTCCAGTCATTCTGATTCATCTCTGACCACTGGACCCTGTGGATTCCAGAGGAGAAAGTGAGGCTGGTGACCTGGCCAGTACTCCCCTCACTCAAATCCAATTTATGTGGATGTCATGGCATTACCTCATGGTCGTCTTTGAGAATGAAGAACAAACATCGTCTGTATTTAGTATATGTTTTCTTGAAATGGAAATGTATTGTTTTATATTGAATCCTCTCATGTTCTGCTGTGTGATTGGCAAATTTTTTTTCTTTTCTCACTTTCTATTTAAGTTTTCATTGAATTTTAAAATTTACAAAAATAAAAAAATGACTATATTCTAGTCTGTGTCCAATCTGGAGCTGAATCCATTTCTGCCTCACCTCTATCTTTTGGAATCACTGATTTCTTCAAGTCTGTTGAATCTCCATTTTTTTCATGAAGTCTTATCTGATTTCCACTGCTCCATCCAGCTTTCAGTTCACCCCCTCCCCAAACTATCTTCTATTCATTTTGTAAATATTATGTATACATATCTATATGTAATTTCCCCTGTAGAAATAGAAACTCCTTCAGGTCAGGGATTAATTCTCTTTTGTCTCTGTATTTTCCTTATTCATTTCAGGTGTCTATAGAATGGTGAATTCTTACACAGTAATAGCAACTGTGGGAAAAATAATGAAGCAACTAACTTGATGGACTTATGATAAAGAAGGCAACTCATCCCAGAGACAGAGCCATTGGAATATGAAAAAAAAAGGTGAATTCTCAATAGCTTTTAGATTGATATGACTTCTACTGTGGTAAAAGCAATAATAAATAACGCGTTTCCCTGCTTTCAGGTCATTGGTTGAGAATTCAATGAAAAGAGACTAAAGGTTGCATTTGTACAGAGTATTGAAACCCTAATCCAAGATGAATACTCGGAGTCCTCTCAAAGTGCCAGCAAAGAGTTAAAATTTAATTCAATTCTTGCAAGAAGCAGGGCAGTTCCTAACTCTCTATGAAAGAGAGAGCAGGAAAAGCTGAATTACAGAAACTGAAGCAGGGTTAAAAAAAACCCACAAAAACTACAACCCATTCCCCCCTCCTCTTTTCTGCTGACCCTTACAACAACTGGTCAAACTTGATGGTCAGAAGAGAAGGAGAGTGTACCTAAGTGTTCCCAGGAAAGTTAGTCTTTGTTTACACCTTATATGGTTAGGGTGACATAATTTTTCTAGCTGGAGATCCGGGTTCTCATACTCACCGGATTCTTAAAAAATAGAAACTGAGGTCTATGGCTTAGATTAATTTAGCACTGTTTCTGAAAAGTCAGCACTCTTTCCCCTCACACATTTACTAGCACCAATTTTTAAGAACTAATGTCAAATAGGTCAACGAAGACCCTAAGGACAAATATGCAGTGTCTAACAAATAGTAACTGTTAAGTAAATGCTTTTTGATGGACTCATTGACAAAGGTGAATAATACACAAAAATATGAGAAAACATGCAAAGTAAAAAAAAAGCTGTAACTAGGAACTCTTGTCAGTGGGGTGGTACATTGGATAGAGCAATGGAATCAGGAATATTTGATCTCAAATTTGTCTTGAGAAACTTTCTTGATATAGTCATAATCTCAGAGACACAGATCAAACATGTCTGTCCATCCAAGAGACACTGGCTCATAAACTCAACTCCATCATGGAAGAATTGCCCAATCTGACTAGAGAACCTGTGTCTCTAGATATTTGGGGAATATTAGTAGAGCTCAAGGGTTTTCCAAAAGTTAAGTCCCAACTCCTGCTGTATGACCCAACCATATTTTTTTTTAATCACTGTCAGTTTCATTCATGATTTTTTCCCTTCACTTTTTCCACTGATGCTTTTCTTGACATCATTCCTTGGCAATACATTAATGCCTGCTCACACCCACCATACAACTTTGCATTGTCCATTAGGCAATCCATTGCATTTCCTTGGAAACCTGGTAGGCCTAGATTCAAACATTTTGGTTAATCCATAAAAAAAAGACCTAGGGTTTTATCATGAAGGGGCCAATTCTCCTTTTGTAAAAATGACATATGTGTAGTTGAAAACTGGTGAATCACTAGTTTTTGAGAAAAAGTAGGAAATATCTCCTTGAGGGAAAAAAAATACATTAAACTAGTCCCATGAAACTTTTAATTCTAGAGAGCAGAATGAGAGATTTAATATTCTACAGTGAAAAATGTTGGAGGCAAATGAGGAAAATGAAACATTAATTCGCTGTTGGAGCTGTGAACTGATTCAACCAATCTAGAGAGCAATTTGGAACTGTGCCCAAAAGGTTATAAAGCCATGGATACTATTTGATCTAGCTATGCCACTAGTAGGTCTATATTCTAAAAGAGATGAAAAACAAAGGAAATAGACCTATAGGTAGGATATTTATAGCAACTCTCTTCTGGTGGTAAAGAATTGGAAATGGAGATGTCCATCTCAATTACTGAATGACTGAACAAATTGTGGCATGGGATTACGATGGAATGGTATTATATAAGAAGAAATGAGCAGGATGCTCTCAGAGAAACCTGGAAAGACTTCCTTGAGATGATATGAACTATTTCTAGTTTCTTACTTTCTCAATATGGGGGGAGAGAGAGAATTTGGAACTCAGTTTTAAAAACAATTGTTAAAAATTGTTTCTATGGGCAGCTAGGTGGTGATAATTACCTAGCTGTGTGGCCTTGGGCAAGTGACTTAATCCCATTGGCTTGCAAAAACTTTTTTAAAAAGTTCCTACATGTAACCTGAGAAAAAGAAAATACTAGATAAATTTAAAAAGGCGGGGTGGTAATATTTCTTATTATAGGTGCTACAGGGACATAAGTTGGTCATTATTTAGATCAGAGATCTCAAGTCTTTTAAAGTTTATCTTTACAGTGTTAATGAGCACAATTATAAATATTTGTAATGGGTTTCATTTTTCTTGCTTCCTCAGTGGGTGAAAGGGACAAAATGAAGGAAATAATTTGGAACTGAAAATATAAAACTGAAAAAAAACCTCGGTCTTTTTGTGCTTGCAAAAATTGTTCTTTTGGTTTGGTTCACTTTTCTCTGCATTAGTTCATAGTACCCAGAATGCTCTGGGTTTGTCTTTCTCATCATATCTTATGGAGCAATATTATGTTACATTTATATACTTCAATCTATTCAGCCACTCCTCAGCTGTAGAAGAGGCCATTTAAAGTAACCCCTTGGATTCCACTTCTTTCCCACTTTGAATCCTCTTTTAAGGTTCAGTAAGTTCTTATTTTTGTGATTAGTTTCATTAACTTAACATTTATGCTATCCATCTATATTTTAAGTACATCGAATTATCTTTGTACTCTCCTCTTTGGAGATAAGACTTGAATCAAAACCTACAATTAAACCTAAAATCATTTTCCCCATCAGTGTAGATGTATAAATAGCCAGAGAGTAAGAAATAGGGAAGTATAACCTCTTTTATTAGAGACTAAGCTCCACCAGGATTAAAATCAGTTCCAAAACACAGTCTCTTGAGAGAGAGTACACAGTCTCAGTCTACCTGGTCCCAACAACAATTTGTTAAATGGAGATGGATGATTAATTTTCACTTTCAAAATAGTACCAGTTATGAAATAATCTAGATATAAAAATATAAACTTTCATTTACATGCATATTTGTAAGTTACATAATTTCCTTCTACCTTCCCTTCCCACCTCACCTCCCCTCAAAGGCAAACAGTCTACTGAGCATTGTACATGTACATTTGTTTTTAGCATGTTTACATATTAATCATTTTCTGTATGAGGAATTAGGACTAAGGGGAGGGGGGAAACCATAGGATAAGAAGGAAAACATAGGAGAAATTTTCAAAAAGTGAACATAGTGTTCGTTCAGATTCTGTGGTTTGTTGTTTGTCCATAACAGGTTTCCAAGGGTTGTCAGAGCTCTTTGAACTGTTGAAAGAAGCTGCATTCATCAAAGTTGATCAACTCACAATGTTGTTAATCTGTAAAATATTCTCTTGGTTTTGGCTCCCTTTGTTCAGCATCGGTTCCTATAATTCTTTCCATGCTTCTCTAGAGTTCAACCATTCATGGTTTCTTTTTTTTTTTAGGTTTTTGCAAGGCAATGGGGTTAAGTGGCTTGCTTGCCCAAGGCCACACAGCTAGGTAATTATTAAGTGTCTGAGACCAGATTTGAACCCAGGTACTCCTGACTCCAAGGATGGTGCTCTATTCACTGCGACACCTAGCTGCCCCATTCATGGTTTCTTATAGAATAGTACTCCATACCTTTAACCTGTGTATATCTTTCTACTTCAAATGTGTTTCTTCTAAAAAACATACTGGAGGATTATAGTTTTTAATCCATTCTGCTATCCACTTCCCTTTTATGGGAGAGTTCATTCCATTAACATTTACAATTAAGATTGCTAAATCTTTATTTCCCTTTGTTATTTTTCTTTTTTTCTACTTTTTCTCTTTCCTTATTCTACCTCACCAGTTTTGCTCCCTTTCCCCTTTCTCTTAAATTTTAACTTTTGTTTACTTTCACTTATGCTTTCACCTTCTTCTTTCCCTTTGCCCTCCCCTACTTCCCTCTAGGATAGAATAGATTTTTAAACCCAATTTGTAATGTGTTATTCCCTCTCTGGGCCAAATATATTGAGTAGGATTTATTCAGAGTTCACACCCTCCCTTCTTTCCCTTTAATATAATAATTTTTGTGCCTCTTCACTTGGTGTTATTTATCCACTAATGCCTAACCTTCTCCTATTACAGTCATTTTTATTGTTTTGACCCTGTCTTGTACTTACATTCCCTTTGTCAAAATATAAAAGCACTATCAAAGTACAATCAATATAAGGTTGATTGATTGCTTGATTGATAAGCTCAAAGCATTATCAAGTTGCAATCAATCACAGGTTGATTGATTACTTTATTGATTGATGAGCAGTATTACCTCATAGTCTCCCCTCTTCTGTCTCATTAGAAATATATTTCTCAAGAGTCAAGATTCATATCAAATTATAATCACTTTATATGTAATCCCCTTTTCATTTACCCTCCATGGATACACAAACCTCATGAACTAAAGCATCATGCCAAGCCAAAGTATTTTATGAACCATTTGAATGCCCCACCCCCATGCTACCTTTTAAAAGGATCGATTCCATAATTACCTAAATACATGAAGAATAAGATCCAGTTAAATGCTGAAAACCCACATGTGGGTACATTCTGCACTCCAAAAGAATGTAAAATCCTTGAAGACAAGAATTTGCTCTTGTCCTTAAAAGGCACTGGACGGTGTCTGGTATATGGTAGGAACATAATAAATGCTTGTCTACCTGTTGTAGGAGCCTTGTCTTTTCTTTCCACTTTCATCTACAATGTTCATTCTGACGTGGTTAAAGGCTTTGAGATCAGATTTACATTTGTCTTATCCCCCACTATTCTCACAAACTGACTGACTTATCTGTGAGAAACCTGTCTAGCAGCTAAGTCTCAATTACCATGAATAATGACTCCAATGAATTAGTTATCACTTCCAAGGCATTAGGGGTGTGATGTCCCTTGATGTGGAAAAAACAAAAGAAAAATTTTTGGTCCTCCAATTTGTACCAAAGAAGAAATCTGAATTATTATGGTATTAAAAAATAAAATGTTGATAATATACAATATTATACATATACTTTATGCATTTTTGAGTGTACAAACTTTTTCTGTGTCATCTGCTGGCCTTCATATGTCATCGGTGATTTCTGCAACACCTCTAAAAAATTCCCGTTTAAATTCTTTTTTTTTAGGTTTTTTTTCTCTTTTCTTTTTTTTTTTTTTTTTTGCAAGGCAAATGGGGTTAAGTGCCTTGCCCAAGGCCACACAGCTAGGTAATTATTAAGTGTCTGAGACCAGATTTGAACCCAGGTACTCCTGACTCCAAGGCCGGTGCTTTATCCACTACGCCACCTAGCCACCCCCCATTTAAATTCTTTAACCAATCCAGATACCTCAAAACTGTGATGGAAAGAGGTATGATGTGGAAGGTTAACTGTATCTGAATTGTACTTTTCAAAGTTATAATTATATGCAAAATATGGTTATTGTTATAGTGCACTGGAAATCTGAATGAAGATTCAGATGTGCCCACTTCCCAAAGATTCATTATTCACACCAATAGGGACCTAATGTAGTAGACCCTTAAACACTTTGTGTTGATAGAGTAATTGGTTGGCTCAATTCAGACGTTTTAGCTTCACCATCTTCTATCATATCAAGTTGTTGATTTGAAATGTGATTCTCCTAAAAAAAAAAGTTTGCACTGATTACTTTCAAGAAAGATGACTCCATCAGCTTAGGTTTTCCCTTCCCTAAAGCAGATCAAAACCCCTCTTTGCCATCCTGAATTGTGATAGTCTGCAAAAATCTCTTAATGATTCTGCTATTGAGCATCTCTGAATTTACCTAGATTAGTTTTCCAATGAATTAAAAAATTTTTTAAATGTCATACTTGAAGCAAGGTTAACCTCCATTTAATATAGCCTTTGAGGACTCAGAATTAACGCCCTACCATGAGGAGACATTTAAACTGAAGTTAATAAAGGAAGGGCATGGGAAGGGAGAATGTGTATTCATACACTATTACACACTTCTGATTCTCCTTTAAAATAAATTCTTTACTTTGCCTTCCTATTATAGAAAGAATATAATACAGAGCAGACAGGCATCATTAAACCTCACTGCATCAGGAGTGATGCAATCAGTAGATATTCATAGATCATAGTGCCAGAACGGATCTCAGAAGTCATGTAGTACAAACTCTTTACAGATAAGGAAAATGAGGTCCAGGAAAGTTAAGTGACTTGAATGTTAGTCAGTAAGAGAACATGTCAAAAGAGAAGTAGTGTTAAAAATGAGATTGGAACCCAAATTAAAGGATCTGAAGTCAAAGAATTCCAGAACCCTTATTTTTCCCATTGTAATAGGATCCTTCCAAATAGCAGCTTTTTACCCTAAAACAGAACAGGTGTTTTAATCTTACTACTTATTACAACTTAATCTTTAATAAAATTTCAAGAATTTGGATAGTTGCAAAAGTCTTATTCCAACAAATTTTTCAAAGATAAAAAGAAAAGTATCTCATTTATATGAGTGAGATATGTGCTGTGAACAGATTCCAACTCAACACAAAAAGATTCTTTCTGGAACTGAGTTCCTGAAAGATTCCAAATGACCATAGATGACAAAGATGAAGAGGTACAACTGGTGCATTAATTACTTTTTTTTCCTTTAAGATTAAATCCCTTAAATTACATATTACTATACTTCAACTATACTATATGCTATAGCTAGAATTTATGTAATGCCGACTGTGTGCCAGCTCCTGGGCCAAATTTATTATTATCTCATTTGATGCTCAAAATAATCCTAAGAGGTAGGTGCTATTATCAGCCCATTTCAAGGATGAGGAAATAAGCAAACAGGGCTTTAGGAACTTGCCAAGGGTCACAAGTCTGCAAATATTTGGGATCTTCCTGATTCCAAACCAAATACTATAATACATATGTATGTATCTATATAAACATATAAATGTGTATATTATTTAACATATATTATGTATATACAATCGTTTGCATGCTGTCATATGCACTAGGATGTGAGCTCCTTGAAGGTGGGACCATTTTTCTTTCTTTTTATGTTCAGAGTTCAGAGTCTGGCACAGTTTTGTTGTTCAGTTGTTTTTCAGTTGTGGGTGACCCCTATTTGAGGTTTTCTTGGCAGAGACACTGGAATGAATTGTCATTTTCTTCTCCAGTTTATCAATGAGGAAACTGAGGCAAACAAGGGGAAGGAATTTGCCCAGGGTCAAACAGGTAGTAAGTATCTGAAGTCGAATTTGAACTCAGGTCTTCCTGACTTCAGGACCAGTACTCTATCACCTAGATGCGCCTACCCCAGCACATAGTGTGTGCTTAATAACAGTTGTTGACTGACAAACGTGATAATAAAGTCAATGATCCAAGTCACCGCATATTCTTGGACATATTTGACAGACTTGTCAGGGCAGAAGAGAAGATTCATTAACCTTATCCCACCACCCCACCCCACCCCACCACCCCCAGTAAGAATTTGGTGAAGGTATCATTAAAGCTGGGAGTTTTATTGTGGAGTGCATAAACATTGTTTTGGAATTGGGGATATTTTGGTAACCATATTTCAAGAAAACAAATTTCTTTTGTAAACCTACATTCCACCACGCTTGACTGACAAAGAAGACCAGGATACAATGAATTACCTCTATTAGAGTAGGGGTGGGAAACATTTTCATTTTTTTTCTGTCAAGGGCCAAAGTTTAAAAATTAGCCTCCTATATTTTGTCAAACATTTAATTAATTCACCCCTAAAAAGCTCCTGGGTTTATTGAATTTTGAGTCTTACCTACAGATAACTTGACAGCTCCAGATCAAATAATTTTGCAGGCTATATAAGGCTTGCAGGTCAGATGGTCCCCACCCCTGTATTAGAGGATCACTAATTATCTTTTTTTCCTACCATATTTCCAGGGAAAAGAACAATCCATTCCTATTTTAAGAAAGACAAAAAGTGACATACCTTCTTGAAGTAATCAAAGTTAGATAAAAAGTCTTCTTTGGTTAGTAGGAATCGGCCATCTATACTCTGTTTCCTTCCTCCTGAAAATGTAGACATTGTTTATTATTTTGGAAAAATAATTGTGCTAGGAATTACTCGGTAAATCAATTGTTCAGAATTTCTGATCCAAAAGTTAAAGTTTTTTAAGTTGTTCTTTATCATTTATTCATTCATTCATTTATTTGTTTTGAATTTTACAATTTTTCCCCCTAATCTTGCTTCCCCCCCCCCCCAGCCCCCACAGAAGCCTGTCTGTTACTCTTTACATTGTTTCCATGGTATGAAGGTTTAAAGTTTTGATTACTACGCCAAACACACAGCCCACAACATTCTTGAGTGTAGCCCAAATCAGATTTATAAGGTATTTGGGAGTTACCAAAATATAAATACAGTAAAACAGCAATCACATTACAGCTTATAGCTCACTAGATTCCACTTCCATTTGAATCTGAAATTACCGACCTAATTCAGCCCTTACATTGAAGCATTAATTCCCTTTAAAATATTATCGGAAAACTTTTTCCTTCTTGCATTTTCCTAATGTTTTGCTCCTCTTTCTTACACTTATCAAATTTTAAATTATATTAATTTATTTGCATCTATGATTCCTTAGAGTAAGGGACTCTGATTTCATCTTTGCATCCCTAACAAGTCATATCAAGTCAATCCTTTAACACTTGCTATCCAAAGACGGTGCTAAATGAAAGCTACAAGAAAAGGCAAAACAAATTTTTTAAAGAGTGCATGTACTGAAGAAGTTCATAGTCGAAAGAAGTCAGCATGCAATCATCCATATATGAACAAGATATAGCAAGTATAATTAGATATCATTTTAAAGGAAAGGTATCAAATGCTTCTCGCACAGGATGGGATGATTTTTATGATCATGACATCTCTGTCATAATGGTCCAGTGGATTAAGTGCTGGATTTGGAACCAGGAGACCTGACCTTAAAATATCTCAGATACATATTAGCAGTGTGACACAAGCAAATCACTTCACCTTTCTTTTTCTCAATCTCCTCCCCGTAAAATTAAGGAAATTAAGGAATTAGAACTGTTTTAAATCTATTGTCTTATATTCCTAACTGAAGTGGTCATCCAACATCTCCTTACCTCTTGAGTCAATCTATCTCATTTTTAAAATAGCTTCAATTGTTAAAAAGGGTTTTTGGGGGGTTTTGAAAGGCAATGGGGTTAAGTGGCTTGCCCAAGGCCACACAGCTACGTAATCATTAAGTGTCTGAGACCAGATTTGAACTCAGATACTCCTGACTCCAGGGCCAGTGCTCTATCCACTATGCCACCTAGCTGCCGCCAAAATTCTTACTTATATGATAAGAAGATCAAAATTCATCTCCCTGTACTTCCTATGGATTGTTGGCAATTTGCTTTTGAAATAAAAGAGAGAAGGCTGATCCCTTCTGTTACTTGATAGCCCTCTGAATATTAGACTGCAGACTTCATTAGCTTCCAGAGTCAATCCTGAAAATCCTCCACAGAACAAGAGACCAATAATTATTCTTTTTTTGGGGTTTTTTTTTTGCAAGACAATGGGGTTAAGTGGTTTGCCCAAGGTCACACAGCTAGGTAATTATTAAATGTCTGAGGTCAGATTTGAACTCAGGAACTCCTGACTCCCAAGCCAGAGCTCTATCTACTGCGTCACCTAGCTGCCCTAAGACGAATAATTTTTAATCCATTTCTTCACCTTTATCTATGCAAAAATTATACTTCATTTTTCTTCTCTATTAGAACCAGGGTTAGAAACAAATATTGGTTAAAGTTTTTGAAGGTTAGGACCAAAGAACTTGAATTTTGTTTAGTATTGGACAAGAGGGAGCCACATTATTGAGCAACCTATTCAGTGAAATGGGAGCTATGGTTGTTCTTTTACAATATTACCCTGGCTAGGGGCAGCTAGGTGGCGCAGTGGATAGAGCACTGGCCCTGGAGTCAGGAATAGCTAGGTTCAAATCCAGTCTCAGACACTTATTAATTACCTAGCTGTGTGGCCTTGGGCAAGCCACTTAACCCCATTGCCTTGCAAAAAAAAAAAAAAAAAAAACTTAAAAAAAAAAGAATAGCAGTGTAGAAACAGGTACCTGTTAAGAGGCTAACAATTATTCCCACAAATATAGTGACCAACATTCCAACGGTGCTGAAGTACAGGAATGATAAAGAATACCAGTTATCCATTAGTGCAGTTCTAGGGGAAAAAAAGGGAGAAAGTTTCATTAGAAGAGTAATCTAAAAAAATATATAAAAACAGTAGACAGTCATCATATTCCATATTGTACTTTGCTAAGTTGAACACAGATTCTCCTATCTTCTCCTTTTAAAAACAAGACCCTCACTACAAATATTCATAATCAGGCAAAACAAAATACAATCAATCCAAAACGTACAGTGATCCGCAAGGCAAAATGATAACAGCCTTAAGGAGTTTTCTGTGCTCTATCTTTTATGTTTTTTTAAAAAAAACTTTTATAAAAATATTTTAAAATTTAAATGAAAATATAAAAATTTAAAAATATTATTTAAAATATTATAAAATTTATTTCAATACCTTTCAGCACTATGATCCTGAAAAGCATTTGGAGAAAATGTTCCTTTAGTTGTGGTCCAGTTCCCTTTGAGGTGGAAGCTGGTTAGGTTACAACCATCTGTATTGAGACTCAATGCCAAACTTCTCTCTGGAAGGGGAGGATAAAGCTGAGCTCCAATTCCAACCCAAAGGGCAATGGCAAATCCTGTAGTGAGCCCTACAAATGCACCCTGCAAAAAAAATGGTGTTTTTGAGAGGAAAACAATAGTTTTCTTTTGAAAATTTATTTTATTTTTAATATATGTTAAAAAAAACATTTCTATTAACATAGCACAATAAAAAAAGATGATTTCACGTGAAATAGTCAATCTACTATGCACAACTTCCTTTTAAAAATACAACAAAATTACCTTGTTAATTTTTTCCCTTTTCTTTTTCTTTTCTATTCTTCTCCCCCACTATCATACATATACACACTTTTGGAAGGAAAAGGGAGTCATTGGAATATTGAGGTCAATTTCTTCCCAAATGAGCTATCCAAAAGTGAAATGACCTGCCTGCAGAGGTAGTGGGTTGGCCCTCACTAGTTCATCAACCAAAGACTTGTTCATTTACTGAAAATGCTGTTAAGAGGATGTGTATTCAGGTATAAAAGGATCTAAAAAGTGACCTGTGAGGTTACTTTTAAATCTGAAATTCTATGACTGTGATTCTGTGAAATTTGACTCAAGGTTATACCCAATAAGCTCAAAAACAGATCACCTTCTCTCCCTAATCAGCTTCTGCAGTCAAGTTTCTTATCTCCACCTATAGTAGTATCAGAATACCTATTAGGAGATACCCCATTTTTCAGAACTAAAACCCAGCAAGCAAGCTGTGAGCTGAGTTTGCCAGAATAACTATCCTTTGTGCTCACTCTCTGGATGATCTCAGCCATAGCAAAATGCCAGAATTTATTTCACACTACACCAGGTGTCCTTTAAATTCAGACAAACACCTCTAGTACCTATTTTCTGCTCATGAATTACTGCTATGAATAAAATCTGTCTCATTGTTGCTTTTACTCCTCAATGTCAGAGCCCGTGGTATGGGTACTGAAATTTGCCCACACTAAAGCGAGTCCCCCACTAGGGGGGGGCCCCGACACATGTATCCAGTTTCCAGCCTTCTAACCAATTTCTCTCGAAAACAAATTAAACTCTGATTTGGTTTCTGAATCTGATTCCTGCCTGCTCTGCTCGGTTTGACTCCAATCATCTACAGATAAATGTGATTGACAATATTATTTGTTCAGTAGGATTAACAATAGTATTTGACCAAATATCCAAGGCTCAAATCCTTAAACTTAACCAAGTATAATTGAATAAAACGGAGAGATCCAAAGAGGATCATCATTTTGAGCTGTGTATCTCTAGAAGTGAGCAGAGTACCTAGCTTTTATCCATCAGTTTTTCTTCAGTGCCTATAATGTTCCAGGTGCTATGAGAGGCAATGGGTACATAAAGATAAAAATGAGAGAATCCCTCTTCTTAAGGGAACTCACAATCTGTCAGGGGAAAGAGTACATATATAGAAATATCTGCAAAGTAATTACATTGATATGAACCTAGGAGTACTACAGAGGAAAGACCAAGGTCAAAAATGCTAAAATCCTTACTATTACTTAACATCTCTAGGATAATAACCTCTCGGGGTCCCAAAAGAGCCAATTTCTTCATAAAGAGATCTAAAATTTTTGCATTCAAACAGTAATCTTTGAAGTCCTTTAGAATTCAAAAAAAAAGGCAGTGACATTAGGAATGTGTGGGAAAGGGCTCTTGGAAAAGAGAGGTTACATTTTTGTCTTTGAGAAAAAAAATCACTAATTTCCACTGCATTTTAAGAGAACACAAAGTAATCATATTCATAGTTTATACTCACCACTGAGTTGGCAAAGGGGACCAAGATGCCCAAAGAAAACAAGCCTAAAAGGGGCCCTCCAATCACACCAAAGATAGTGAGCACCATCTATGAGGACAATAAAATATCATGGATTAGCTGTGGGGGGGCAGTTTAAAGAAGTCACTAGTTTTACAATTTCAACAGGAAAGAGGTTTAGAAATCATTAACAGAGTGATAATATATGCTAATTTTTCCAAAATGAAAAAGGAGTGAATATTAATTTGAAATATATTAAATATGCTTGCATATGAACAATTCATACCAGCTTGTTTGCTGCCACAGGGAAGGGAGAATGGTAGGAAAATGTGGAATTAATAAGATTGGAAATGGATGAATGTTAAAAATGATCTTAGCATATAAATGGAGAAGGGAACTAAATTTAAAACAAGAAAGAAAACTTAAGTTTGAAAACATGTCAAAGAGATGTAAAAGAGTTATTGGACAGAGCCTTGAAAAATATTCACAGTTGGGATATAGAATCTGAATGAATGAAAAGGAGTGATCAGACAAGTAGGAGAAAATATATGACAGGCCAGCATGACAAAAGTCTCCAGAAGAGAATATCGTCAATAGTGCCAAATGTAGGAGAAAGGTCAAGAAAGATGAGAATTGAGAAAATCCCATATAATTTATCAATTAATAAACAGATCATTTGCAACTTTGGAAAATGGCTTCAATCAAGTAATGAGGTCAGAAGCCAGACAACAAAGAGTTGAGAAATCAAAGAGGAAGTAAAGATAGTTTTTTCTTGGAGTTTAACTTAAGAAAGGGAAGAGGAAATATCTTGAGCAATAGCATGACTGGCTATTCCAATAAAACTCAAAAGAACAAAACCTAGAGAATAGGAGGTATAATTATATAATCTACAAATGACTTCTATGAGTTTGACGAAAGTGTTACCTGCAACAAAGCTCCCATAAGAGATGCCACAGCAGCCATTCCAATGCAAATGGCTCCAAACAGCCAACCTGGGGAGAAGACATAAAATCAAGATCACTTTGATGCAGATAATTAATATTCTCAATGGAATAAATTCAAAGATTCCAAAAGTATAGAGAAATGGACTGTCTGAAGGATGATCATATAGGCTAAAGCAGGTTAAAAAGTAAAAAAATGATATGTTTTTCCTAACAAGTATATGCAAAATTGATGAATAAGACCCTTGGGTGGTGCTTGAGTATTAGTCTAAATCAATCAATAAATGAGCATTATTAAGTATGTTAATACTTAGTATTGAGCATTTTGTTGGATTCTACAGATACAATGACAAAATATTCTCTGGTCTTAAGTATCTTATATTCTAACAGAGGAGATAATGTGTGCATAAAAGTTACTATATAGAGGAAACTTTAGAGGACACTAGCAGCTAAGTGGATTGTGAAAGGCATTCTGCAGAAGTAAACCAAGTATTCCAATGAGGCAGAGAAGAGGAAAAGCATTCCAACCATGAAAAACTACCACATGCAAGGAATAAGCTATTCGATCACAATGCATTATGGAGAATAATGTCTAAGATGTTTGGAAAATATAATATATATATGAAGAGATTGAAATGCTAAGTGGAAGAGTTTATATCTGAACCTAGAATAGGGAACCCTTTAGAGATTATTGAGTAGAGGGTTGGTGTGATTAGATCTAGACTTTAGGAAAATCACATTGGCAGCTATGTGGAGGATGGATGGGTTGGGGAGAGTCTTGAGGCACATAAATCAACCAGAAATCTATTTAATGGGAAAAAGAGAGGAAGAGGAGAACCCAAGTATACATAGCTGTCTGGATCCTACACTTGAGGCATAGAGAACAATTGGAAGACTATTTCACTAATCCAGGGGAAAGGTGATAAGATTGGTTATCATCCTAGCAGATTTAGGGATCAGAAATATCTCACTTCCATGTTTACTTCACTATGGTCAAGGATATTATTTGGCACATGGCACTTAATAAATGTCTGGTGTTTGACTGGTTGAGATTAGAACAACAGGTGTTAATATTACTATTTTTTTTAGGCTTTTTGCAAGGCACATGGGGTTAAGTGGCTTGCCCAAGGCCACACAAATAGGTAATTATTAAGTGACTGATGCCAGATTTGAACTTAGGTACTCCTGACTTCAGGGCCGGTGCTTTATCCACTGAGCCACCTAGCCACCCCCAATATTACTACTTTTAGAGTCAACTCAGCAAGCCTTTATTAAGAGCCTACTCCATTTCAGGCACCAGGCCATCCATTACACCCTGCCACTTCTTCAAAAATAAGACATTTTCCTCCCCAGCTCTTGGTAACTCTTGGTTTGGTTCTTCCTTATTTGATAGATAATGAAATTACATCATT
The DNA here is from genome assembly GCF_037893015.1 of Macrotis lagotis. Lineage (NCBI taxonomy): Eukaryota > Metazoa > Chordata > Mammalia > Peramelemorphia > Peramelidae > Macrotis > Macrotis lagotis. The sequence continues at coordinate 319,662,312 of NC_133659.1, forward strand.
GTGGGATTCTAAGGAATTACTCATACAAAATTCCTTATTTCTGTTTAAGTAACCACAATCCTCTTGCATCACCCAGATTTAAAACTTTATAATCAGCTCTGCCTCTTTCTGTAAAGTCACACTACTACTCATATTCCAAAGTTAATATCCAAGGTCTGTTGATTAAACCTCCACAATATCCCTCACAATGATTCTCTTTCTCCACTAACAAAGCCCCAACACTTTAGTTCAGGTATCACTATCTCTTGTCTAGTTTCTGAAATGATGTTGCTGTAAATGAACTCATAGGACTAAGTTCAAATCTTGACTCTGCTACTTACTATGTGATGACATATAATTTCCTTAACAGTTCCATGCCTCAGTTTCTTCATCTATAAAATAAGACAGTTGGACCAGATAGCTAAGGCAGACAGACAGACTGTGAAGAGTGATTAATAGGATCTGGAGTCAAGTAAACCTTAAGTTCAAATCTTCTCCCCTCAGGAACTTACTGGTTGTTTGATTCTTTGCAAGTCATCTAACCTCTCTCATTCTGTTTGTTCCTCTACAAAAATGGCATAACAATAGCAACTAACTCACATGATTATGGTGAGACTGAAGCTAAATAGAATATGTAATCGGGAAGCTCTAAAAAATCTATATGTGTGAGCCAGCTAGGGTGGCACAATGGATAGAGCATCGACCCTGGAGTCAGGAGTTCAAATCTGACCTCAGACACTTAATAATTAACCTAGCTGTGTGGCCTTGGGCAAGTCATTTAACTGCACTACTTTACCAAAAAAAAATCTATGTGTTAATTCTTAGCATTTAGACTAGAGAAGACATAGGGAAGGTCTAATAGTTCTATTAGGATATAGTCACACACATGATTCTATTATTCAGCCATTTTTAGCCATGGCTGATTCATCATAATTCCATTCTTGGAGTGGTTTGCTGCTTCATTTTACAGATGAAGAAACTGAGGCAAACAGGATGAAGAGACTTACCCAGAGTCACAGAGCTAGTCTGTGGCTGAAATCAGATTTTAACTCAAGATGCGCCTTTCTGACTCCAGTTCTGACACTATCCACCATTCCACCTAGCTGTCCATTTCATCACATGATAATACACTTCATAAATTCTGATTTCCTTCTTCTCTCTCCCTATTCTGTGGTCACTTACTTGTCACTTTACAAAGCCAATACAGAGTCTTTTCCGAGAGGGATGGGCAGTAAGGTCTGACGATGTCCGAGATTGTTACTGCAGCTAAAGCATTGACACTGGCAGAAACAGTACTAAAGAAGATAAAGGAAAACTATTTTTTTCTTTATTCCATTTATTCCCATAAACATTGTGAAGTTAGAAAGTGAAATTTTTAAAAATTGGTTATTGACCCTCAGTACTTGATTCTATTTCTAGGATCTCTGACCCTAGAACTGGAAGGAACCTCAGAAGCCATGTAAGGCAACTACTCCATTTTACAGAAAAGGAAATTGAGGCCCAGGGAAATTAGATAACTCAATTAAGGTCAAATAGGTGGCAAACCTCAGAAGAAGCTGAACCCCGTCCCTATGATTCCAAAACCAATGTGTTTTCCAATATGGTACATTGTTGAAATCAATTCAATTCAATCCAACAAGTATTCTTAAAGTTTCTACTATGGGCCAGGGTAGGCACTGGGGATGCAAAGACAAAATGAAAAACAGATCCTAAATCCTGTGTGTTCCCCAATCTAACAGAATATTTTCCATCATTCAAAAAGATAGACTAAAAATGCTTGAAAGCAAAAGATTTTGTTTTAATATTTCTAACTATTTAGTCACTCCTCTGTAGACAAGGAAAGAGAGTTATGCTTCCAGTACCCATTATAATTAAGAGGCTTTCTAGGTGGCGCAGTGGATAGAGCACTGGCCTTGGAGTCAGGAATACCTGAGTTCAAATCCAGCCTCAGACATTTAATATTTACCTAGCTGTGTGGTTTTGGGCAAACCACTTAACCCCATTGCCTTGAAAAAAACTATAATTAAGAGGCTTTAACTAAAATTTTCAATCTGAACTGAATTACATAGTGATAATATATGAATAAAAATTATGTATTTTTAAATACTCACTATGTTGATCATAATTTTAAAAGAAACATTAAAAGTTGTCTTGTGAAAATAAGCTACAAATTTCTTTTGGAGAGTAGAGTGGACAGAAGTGAGGAGACCATTAGAATGGGCCCCCTTTCAGTATGGAAACTCCCTCTGCCAAAGCAAGTCAACAACCCTTTCCCAATTTATTGTGTTAGAGAATTCATTAAGGAAGAGAGAAGACAGATAGCTTTCCCATGGCCAGTTAGCAGCTATGATTCCTGGATGGGAATTGAATCCAGAGCATCTTTATTCCATGGCAAGTTCTCTAAGCACTATGCTACCATACTAAAAATATCAATTATAAATCTTATTCCCTGGAGATAAATCATATTAAGAATAAGCTGGTTTGAACATAAACCTTGAAATGTATATAATTCCAGGATATATATGTAATAAGCATAAATTCAATAAATTCAGCAAATATATATAAATTCAGGAAGGAAATTCTGTATCTTTACCCATTTTGTAGCTAACCATGGTATCCTAGGAATTCATGATTGTAGGATCATCATCCACCAATATCTTAAACTTTTAGATTCTACAGAAATTCTTAATCTAGTTTTTATCAGCCTGTTATTAAAAATATTTTATAAGATATTTTAATATAATTAATTGGTTTTCCTGTAATCCTATGTTTTTTATTTTATACATTTAAAAGTATTATACTAAGAAGGGATCTATATTATTCACCAGACTGCTAAAATGGAATGCATGACAAAATGTTTGCCCTTCATTTTTTTTTTTAGGTTTTTGCAAGGCAAATGGGGTTAAATGGCTTGCCCAAGGCCACACAGCTAGGTCATTATTATGTGTCTGAGGTCGGATTTGAACTCAGGTACTTGTGACTCCAAGGCCCGTACTCTATCCACTGCACCACCTAGCCACCCTTTGCCTTTTATTTTTGAAGAAGACCATGACATACATCAGTGAGGTGATGCCATGACAAGCATATAAATTGGATTTGAGTGAGGGGATGTTGTACTAAGTCACCAGCCTCACTTTCTCCCCCAGAATCATCTGGGCCTAGTGACCAGACTAAAGATGGTCCAGGATGTGAGGCAATCAGCGTTAAGTGTCTTGTCCAAAGTCCAGCTAGTAAGAGTTAAGTGTCTGAGGGCTGGATTTGAACTTCCATCTTCCTGAATCCTAGCTGTGCTCTATCCACTGTATCACCTAATTGCCAAGTCAATGACATACAAGAAAGATGGGGAACCTTAGACCACTGAAAGAAATCCAGAGAGGTTAAATAATAAGCCTTGGATCACAAAGGCAGAATTTGGACCAAGATATTTCTGACTCTTGCATTCTATCTGCTGCTGCCCCATATAAGTATTTAAATAGATAACTCAGGCATCTATTTTTGACAAATAGTGAAATCTTTAAGGACAAGAGAAAATTGTTGACATTGAATTATTATCATTGAAACCTCACTAGGAATGGGAAACTCCATATGAGAATTAGTTCCATTAAGCATGCAACCTCCCTTAAATAGTTAACATCCACTTTGTAGAGATTGGGAATAGGAATAACCACCTCTCTGATATGGTTAATACAGGTAATAAAACAACATTGGGGTCTGTCATCATGACATTGAGGGGATTCTGAAGTCTCCAGACCATTAAGAGCAAAATGTTAACATGCAGGAATGATCAAACTGAAAGGTTAGAAGTGTCATCCCAACAAAGGACTATTGTCTGATAACCAGACTGCATAAGTCCAAAGAGGTGGATCCATAACCTCAAGAAGACATTTCTTGGTTGGAGTAATTGATGAAGACTATCTAAAAAAGTCACAGTTCCTGCTAAGTATTGAATGGAATATATATATATATATATATATATATATATATATATATATCACAAGCTTAAAATTCCTATTTTCTAGAATTCAACCTCAGCTCATAAAATATGAAGGTCTTTAAAAAGCTCTCCAAAATCACACTTCATTAATTATGTAAAGTTCATACCTCAATGTTGCACTGTATACACATGCCACAAAGAGTCCTGGGAGTCCTGGAAAATCTTGGAGAATGTCCATTACCAGATAGGGCATGAGCTGAAAAAGTCCAAAGTTTGCTAATGTTGCTGCTTAACAGAGAAACAAATCTAAAATCACTAATGAAAGAAATCAATTTCTCATTTAATCCAACACTGTCAGAGATTGAGTTTTTTCAAATGGATGAATGTTTAAAATAAGTATCTTAATAGAATTTTGCCTTTTTAAAAAGTAAATATTTTTCTTTTACTTTTAGATAAATTGTATTGTTTTATTGCCTAGATTTTAAGTACCTGCTACCATAACTTTTATAAAGGAACTTTTGTAAAAAGAAAAAAGGAAAGAGGGAAAATTGAGTGAAAGATATCAACACATCAAAACAATATTACTTTATTTCAAAATTCCACATCATTAGCTCTCTGGCTTCTAGAAAAGAACGGGGTGGAGGGTGAGGAGGAACAGTGCCTTCTCATATCTCTTGTTTATGGCCAATCTTTTTTTAATTTTACAATATTAAGTTTTAATGTTTTATCATTGTTGATTTTTCAGCTTAAATTATTATAATCATTGTACATGCTGACTTTCTGGTTCTGTTTATTTCACTTTTTATAATAGAACACTAAGCTTTTCTCCTGCTCTTCTCTATTCAGCATGCTCATCATTTCTTACAGAACAATAATATTCTATTATAATTGAATAAACAGTTTGTTTATCTCCAGGATAATATGATTTGCTCACCCTTTGGGGACATAGATTAGTGAATTAGTGAAAAACTCAAAGGGTTTTTTTCATCTTCCAGAAAAATCTTGGTTATTTTCTGATCCTCTGACTAGCAACTAACCTTCTAAAATTGATATCTACAACAGTAACCCAATGGACCATAGACATCTCTTTTGTCAGAGTCAATCTGAATGGAACTGATCGATAATAAGAGTGTGAAGGAACATTGTCCATATTATTTTGACAATTATAACAACGGACAAATACTGTTCATTAAAAAAATTAACAAATTCAACGATAGATCAGAGATGGGTTTTTCCAAAGTTTATAAGTTGGGTTTTTTCCCCAATCAGGAAAATATGAAGCTTCTGCAGGCATGACAATCATTACAAATCCTTTTAACATGTTACTTTGAACAGAATTCTAAATACAAAATCTACTAAACATTAGATCATAATGATAAAAATCTTTGCATATTGATTTTTCATATAATTATTTCTATTTTCATAAAATTCTTTTTATAATAGTAACTATTATAGAAATTATAATATAAATTATTCATTATAGAATGAATAGTCAGGGAGAAAGACCATTTAACTTGGATTTAGAAGATGTGAATTCAAATCTAGAGGATCTGATACTTTCTTTGGTACTATAGGCAAATGACTTATTTTCTTCTGAGTATCAGTTTATTCATCTATAAAATGGTTACATTAATATTTATACAAGATATAATGAAAGTTCTTTGTCAACTTTAAAGTATTCTCTAAATACAAATTATTATTTTCATTTTCTTATTAATAATGCCTTAATCTGCAAAGTAAATGAGCCTTTGCTGTTAGGTAAAGATATAGTGGAAATATTCCTCACAATAAACTGTAACAAAATCCAATAACATAAGAACTTTGCTATTGCTAGACTGACCTAGAGTTTCAAAGTACTAAATGAGTAAATAATTAATCAGAACAAATGTCCTTCTCAATATAATGAATGACCAGACTTGGTCACAAAAAATGATTTTTTAATAAATGTAGTTCCCTTCAGGTGCAGAAATGGGAGACTGCTGGAAAGGAATATATCATATTTGGCAGTTGTCTGATATAGTTGATGTATTGTTTGGATTTACTAAAAAGGATTGATTTTTGTTTCATTTTGTTGTATTTTGGGGATTTTCTCTTTGTAAAAAATATTCTTTCTTACAAGAGACTGGGTAGGTAGGAGAAGAGGACAGATTCATTCAGAAATGAAAATGATGCAAAAAGAAATGAAAATACCACAAATAAAAAAGAAAAGAAAAATATTAATTTTTTCTTAAAATCTTAAATCTTAAAAATTTTATACTCTACATTTTTCAAAGAGTTAACTTTATAAGAATGTGCAGTGCATTCTTACACCTAGGGCATTAGATTCAAAAATAGAATTTGAAAAATGCTGCTAGTTTCACGAATGATTAGAAAACTGTTTGGATATTAAACCATGCAAGAAAAGGACACAATATTGCATTGACACTGCATGATTTCCTATTACTTTCCCATTGATTTTTCATTTATATTTAAACTGACCTTCAAAAATCATGGTTAAGAGTGTCCCATTATAATTGTTGTTCAGTCAGAAATATTTCAGTTAATTTCTCCTTATACTCTCTTCAGATTTCCATTATTTTAATTTTGCATCCAAGATTCATAGTTCAACTACATATATATTTATATAAAATATTAATATACAAATTTGCCTAATTTTTTAATAGTTTCTAGTGAACTTACCTATTGTCCACTGAACATATAGGAATATTCTAAGCCAACAATATTATTTCTTAATCTATGGCTAATGTATTCAATAAAAAAAGTTTCAGTACTGAACCTGGTCTGGGGCTGAAATCTTCTTTGCTGTCCAAGGATCACAGTCATGGTATCTCGAATAAAGGACGAGGCCACACAATGTAGTAAAGGTAAGAATTGCCCAGCATCCTATAAGATTTATATAAAGGGACCTACACAAACAAACAATAAATAAAATGCCATCATTAATTTTTCTAAGGATTTTTTAGGAAACGTCACGGGAGGGGGAGTAAGGAACAGGTATTATCACTTTGTTTCCACACATCATTAGGTAAATAAATATTTTTTAGTTGGCAAAAAAAAAATTTCTATGGAATACCCTGGTATAATCATTTCTTTTTATAATAGCAACTAATGAAGGAAAACAAATGAATTTGACCATGAATATTTTGCTGCTCTCTAAAGCTGAAGATAAAGGGATAATTTCCAAGAACTCTAAGTAGACTTGTATGAACTGAGACAGAATGAAGAGAGCAGAACCAGGAGAACCTTAATCAATACTATGACCCACCCTATTTCCAAATGACTGATGATAAAAAATGCTATCCTCCTCCAGAGAGATGATGGATTCAATATGTAAAATGAGATATGTACTTTCAGACATGGAAAATGGGAGAAATATATTTTACTTGGTTATGCCTATCTGTGGCAAAAGATATTTTTTTTAAAATAGGGAACATTTACCCTTCCAGATTTGCCTCTGGTACAGTGGATAAAGCACTGGCACTGGAATCAGAAGGATGGATGGGAGTTCAAATACAGTCTCAGACACTTACTAGCTATGTGTACCTTGGGCAAGTCACTTAACCCTAATTGCGTCACATCCAGAACCATCTCCAGTCATCCTGATTTATATCTGGCCACTGGATCTAGATTCACATCATTCCCTCAGTCAGATCTAATTCATGTACTCGTCATGGCATCACCTCCCAGATGTCATGGCCTTCTTCAAGAACAAAGGACAAGGGGGTGGCTAGGTGGCACAGTGGATAGAGCACGGGTCCTGGAGTCAAGAGTACCTGAGTTCAAATCCAGCCTCAGACACTTAATAATTACCTAGCTGTGTGGCCTTGGGCAAGCCACTTAACCCCATATACCTTGCAAAACAAACAAACAAGCAAAAAGAACAAAGGACAAAATGTCTGTCTTCTAAGGATTATAGAAACAGAAGGTATCTCAATGGTCAATGAGCCCAACCAACACTCCAAAAGAAAGTTCCATGGCACTATGCTTGAGAAGCGATCATCTACTCAAGCATTGGGTTGGTTAGACTAGTTCTGCCGATGCTATCACTATTCTACTCGTAACCCAGTTTTAAAACTTTGAACCCACTCTTCATTTAATTGATATCCAAATATGTGAGAATCGCCCTGCTCAGCCAACTCCACTGGTATTCCATTGCTTGTAGGATCAAGTATAAATCCCTCTGTTAGTCATTTAAAGCTCTTCAGAACCTGGATTCAACATGCATTCATTCTGACTATATATTTCTCATCAATATTCTCTTCACCTGGGGTCCTAACTTCTCTCTGAATGGAGAGTAAAGAGCTCCTCTCAGAACCTCCTTTTAAGGTGGACACCCACCTACATGCACTGCTCAGGACTTCTTCCTCAGACTTGTTTTTCAGTTTCTTTATTCAGTGGTCTTTATCTATTAGAATATAAGCTTCTTCACTATTGTTGTATTAGAAACCAGGAGGGAGGGGTATTCAGGGAAGCCTGGAAGGATTTCCATGAACTGATGCTGAATGAGATGAGCAGAACCAGAAGAACACTGTACACCCTAAAAGCAACATGGGGAGCAATGATCAACCTTGATGGACTCGCTCATTCCATCAGTGCAACAATCAGGGACAATTGGGGGCTGTCTGCAATGGAGAATACCATCTGTGTCCAGAGAAAGAATTGTGGAGTTTGAACAAAGACCAAGGACTATTACCTTTAATTTTTTAAAAAAAAATCATTATCTTATTATGTAATTTTGCTATCTATATTTTATTATTCTTCCTTAAGGATATGATTTCTCTTTCATCACATTCAACTGAGATCAACGTATATCATGGAAACAATGTAAAAATCAACAGACTATAAGTTTCTTGAGGGGCAGCTTTTCTTTATATCCTCCAGAAATTGCCCTTCATATATGCTTTGGTTCAGCCAAACTGATCTTTCTGCCCTTCATGCAGTATTCCATCTCCCATCTCTCCTTTTACACAGCTCATTCCCCTTGTCTATCCCTCTTAGACTCCCTAATTTTCTTAAAAGCTTAGTTCAAACATTATCTCCCCCATGAACTTTTCTGATCCACTTCCTGTCTCCTATAACCTCTTCCTCCCAGTTATATCCAATCCAATAAACATTTATTAATGCTTCCTACTGTGTACAAAGTGCTGGGGTTACAATTAATTAAAAAAAACCAGTCCCTGCCCTCAACAAGCTTACAGTCTAAAATTCTAAAAATCTATGTAAATCTTGTCTTATATATTTTTATATCTTTAAAACTCCATGTGTTCCTTGCATAATAGATCTCCCTGAAGGCAAGGATTGTTGTTTCTGTCTTTGGAGTGAATAGCACAGTGTCTGGCACATTATAAGAGTTTAATGAATGTTTCTTAATTTCACATAATTTAATAAACACTAGCTTCCTGGTTTCAAAATCTCTTCCTTACTGGTCCTCGTTTACCAGCTTCATTTTAAGTCTTTATCACCTAACACCAGACGGACTGTACCAGCTTATCTCTCTTTCTGAGAAAATTCAGTCTTGAACACCAGATAAGAATAAGCTTCCTCAAACACTCCTCCCAAGCTTTAAAATCATCCTTCGCCTAGAGGATAAATTCCAAATTTAGCCTGGTATTCAAAGAACTCTAAATTGGCCCCAACCAATCTTATTACCATCTATTCAAGCATTTACTCCACATAAAACCATCTGTTAACACATTCCCATGTGAGGTCAGATCTTTTGTTTCCTGAGGCAAATTCTATTTTTAAAATAAATGAATAAAATGTATAATGTATTATATAACAAATTCATAATTTTTTTTATTTTTCTGACTACAAGCAAAATGTTTTCAGCATTCATTTTTTGGGCAAGATTTTTGAATTTCACATTTTTCTCCTTCCCTCTCTTTTTTCCCCATTTCCCCTTGACAGGAAGTAACCTGATATAGTTATAGTATAACCTATGTCAAACAAATTTCCATATTAGTTATACTGTGAAAGAAGAATCAGATCAAAAGTGGAAAAAAGCAAGAGGAGAAAAAAACAAAGTATAAAACAAATTTTAAAAATTAAAAATATTATGCTTTGGTCTGCATTTGGACTCCATAGTTTTTTCTCTATCTGGGAATAGTATTTTCCATTACAAGTCCTTTAAAATTATCTTTGATCATCCTTCTGCTTAGAAGAGCTAAGTCTATATTAGTTGATCATCACACCCAAATCTGTTGTTAGTGTGCACAATGGTCTCCTGGTTCTGCTCAGTTCACTCACCATCAGTTCGCCTAAGTCCTGGAGGCAAATTCTAAGCATGGTTTAGGACTTAACTTCAATCCCTCTACCTCTAAGAAAACTTTTAAGAGCCACGTCCCAGGATTGTCTTTCTGTAAAACTTTTTAAAACTTCTTTTGTTTTTCTTTCTTTCTCATAGTTTTTCCTCCTTAATTCTAATTCTTTTTTTTTTAGATTTTTCAAGGCAATGGGGTTAAATGACTTGCCCAAGGCCACACAGCTAGATAATTATTAAGTGTCTGACATCGGATTTGAACCCAGATCCTCCTGACTCCAAGGCCAGTGCTCTATCTACTGTACCACCTAGCCACCCCCATTCTAATTCTTCTTTCACATGACAAATATGTTGGGGGGGTTTTAGGTTTTTGCAAGGGCAAATGAGGTTAAGTGGCTTGCCCAAGGCCACACAGCTAGGTCATTATTAAGTGTCTGAGACCGCATTTGAAGCCAGGTACTCCTGACTCCAGGGCCAGTGCTTTATCCACTGCACCACCTAGCCGCCCCACAACATGACTAATATGGAAATACATTAAGCACAACTCTACACGCGCACTCTATATTAGATTGCACATTGCCATGGAGAGGGGGAGAAGGGAGGATGGTAGAAAACTGGAACTCAAAAGCTTGCAAAAGATATGAATGTTGAGAGCTATTTTTGCCTGGAATTGGAAAAAAAAATAAAAGTTCATTTAAAAAGAATGGATTATTTAAAAAAAAGAGTAATAGGACAGCTTCCATTTCTTCTAACCATTTGGCTTTGACATATAGACTCACAACTAGACTAATTACCCCTTTTAGGATAATTTGACTTTTTAAGTGTTTAAATGTTAGTACCCTGATTTTTCCCTTGTTATCATTCCCCTTATGAGAATCTAGCCATCCATCTGCTTTTTAATTACCTTTTACATATCAAGAGTCCGGTTGCATTGGATGGCAGAGTGGGGACGTGTGGAGTAGATATTATCTTCCCCCTTCTTCAGTCTTTTTTTTTTAAGTTGTGTACAACTCTATGTGACCCTATTTGGGGTTTTCTTGGCAAAGACTCTGAAGTGGTTTGCCATTTCCTACTCCAGCTCATTTTACAGATGAAAAAACTGAGGCAAACAGGGATAAGTGACTTGCCCATGGTCACATAAATATCTAAGGTCAGATTTGAACTCAGGAAGATGAGTCTCCCTGACTTCAGATGTGGTACTCAACTGGCCCCATTAAAATAGAAACTTCTTGAGGGCAGGGTCTATTCTTTTTGCTTATATATGTACCCTCAGGATTTAACCTAGAATAGGTGTGTAACATTCCATTTGGGGGGGTGGGGGGGAGGGAAGTAAGATTGGGGGGAAAATTGTAAAACTCAAAATAAATAAAATCTTTTTTAAAAAAAAGAATGTGTAATACATCCTTGTTGACGTGACTCTTAGCTCCTTGGAGACGGAGCCCATCTAGCCTGATAGAAGCTCAATAAGAAATTTGGTGTTTTGTGGATTTTTGTTTTAGTGATGACACATATATAAATATCTCCATTTCCCCCTTTAGAATAACTGGATTCAAAAGCCAGAACTATTTGACTATTCTAAAAGGTTTATTTATTTTGGGGGAGCATAGTCAATTATAGTATCATAACCCTAGAGCTACAATGGACTTGAGAAATCTTCTTTTCCAATTCCTTCATTTTATAGATGAGTAAATGGAGGCCCAGTTGGATTTTATTCCAGATCCTCTGATGACAAATTCAGTACATCTCCCTGCCCCCCCCACTTCTCTCATGTACTATCCAGAAAGAAAACCCACCCACTTCTTAAACTTCCCTTTTTCCTAACCCTAGCATCACCATCACCCCTCACTCTTTCTCAGCCCATATATCAGTCTTGCCACTTCTGTCTCCACAACACCTCTCTCATCTCACTCCTGCCCTCCACTCACAGACTCTCTCCTCCCCTAAATTATTGTAATAGCCTTCTAATTGATCTTCCTACCTCAAGCTTCTCCCCATTCAAGTCCATCCTCCATACAGCTACCATTTTCCTTAAAAGGAGATCTGACCTGCTATTTTATGTTAAGATCAAATTTTTCCTACTCCATAATTTTATATAGTCTTCCGTTTTCCCCTCGGCTAGCATATAAATTCCTGAGTTTTAATTTTAAAATCCTTTACGACTTGATCGTCCTTATTTTAAAAGGATTAAATAAAAATTAAATTTAAAAAGTCTTTCATTAAAACCAAAGGACATTTAAGAACATTGATACATGCATAATACTGGACTAGTGCTTACAGTTTTGCTTGGAAACGATTTTTGCAGGCATTATATCTCTGGACTTGAGCAGGATTGATCCCATAGATGGTGAGCCATGTGATGGAGCCCCCAATGATGATCGTCCAGAAGGTGTATCTTTGAAGAGGATTGGGATTGAAACTAAGCAGGAAGTAATAGAGGAAGCAAGTTAGACTGTCAGAAAGAAAGTTTTCATTGAAATAGTTTTCCCATTGAAAACTGAGACATAAAGGAAGGAAGCCTGGTCTTTATAGTTGAATAATCATAACTGCCAATAATCCTCAGTTTCCTTCACTTTAAAATGAAGGGTTTGGCCTAGAACAGACTAAGTGACAATGTCAAGGGCATTGAAACCTGAGCTTCATTCCTGGTTCCATCATTTACTTCCCATGTGATTTGGGACAAGTTACTAACTCTGAACTTCAGTCTCAGATGGGATTGCAACATGATCCTCTTAATAGATAAAATCTCAGATCACCTGTAGCTCCAACATGCTAGAATTCTCATCATTCACTTGTTTATTCTTTGACTCTAAGAAAGAGAATGGCTATTTCATAGATAATTCTCCATTTGACTATACATCAGAATTCTTTCTCTTTGGGTCTTCAGAATTTTGCCTTAGAATATCCCATCACTCTAGCTAAATTCCCCTGAACCTTCTGAAATATATTTCTCCAGAATCAAAAATATGTGTTACAGGAATGGAGTAGAACCAGGAGAAAATTCTACAACTTACCAGGAACATTGTGCATTAATCAGCTATGCAAAGACTCAGCTCCTCAGTAATGCAGAGATCAAAGACACTTCTAAAAGACTTGTAGTGGAAAATGCCATAGTAATCCTTTCTACCTTCCTTATTTTACAGTGAGGATTATCGAGGATCAGGGGGAAGTTAAGCTACCAGTTTATCCGAGGTCAGGGGGTAGATGAATAGCAAAGCAGGGCTCTCAGATGGAGTGAGTACCTTTGAGAACATGTGTCAAATATGGCCCACAAAGCTCCCAAATTCAGACAGACCCAGATTAAAATATAGTTCCTACCTGATTTTAATGGCTTGAAGTATTAATTTTATATATATGTGGAAATATACTCACATATGTGTATGCATGCACACACACACACACACACACACACACACAAATATACTCCATAGGTGTATAGATACCTGCAAGTATCCATATGTATGATTTGTGACCTCAGTTTTTATCTAAGTGTGCTAGGATCTGAGTTTGACCGGGGTCCTCAAGGAGGACAATTTAAAAGGCTTCCTATAGGGCCATACCTCACTTCTTTTAGCATTTTCCTACTGACCACAGAACTCTAATAGAATTCTCCTTTATTAAAATTACCCTGTGAGCCCATCTTGACTGAATACCTCACCCACATTCTGCCCCTACCTTCACTTCAACTTTACCCACAGTTTTGTACCTAAAAGAAGTTTCCTTTTTACTTTGGTTTCTCCCTCTAGAGAGGAAGGACTTTGTGTCCAAATCCTCCAAGGAATATTCCTTTCTTAAGCAGATTGCCTCCAGAGAAATGGTGGAAAAGAAGATAATATGAAGCTCTCTAAGACATTCAACTTTAACACATTTATCCAGGACACAAATATTTATTTCTGATTTTTATAGTAAATGAACCTTCCTCTTAATTACATTTCTAATGAGTATGAATGACATTTCTCTAACATTTCAGGATTGTAAAATATTTCCAATACATGGACTTCCTTGATTCATATTATTGTTCTGAGATATCTCTTTTAAAGTCAAATCTTGTGATTTCTTTCATACAAGGAAGTCCCTCCACTGATGCAGATTGGTAACTCACCTATAAATTATAACCTTAGGATGCTGCCTGAGCCATAGAGAAATTAAATGATTTGCCCACAGTGACACAGATAGAATTGGTTAGAGGTAGAATTCAACCCAGATGTTCCTATCTCCAAGATCAACTCCATAATTGCTATATTATGTGCTTTTTACAAGATACTAATGGAGTCATCTTCATATTTGAGAAAATTAAGGATAAAAGAAGTCAAGTGATTATCTCAAAGTCACATAGCTAACAAATATAAGTGGTTTTTTTTAACTTAAATTCAGCCTGATTCCAAGGGTAACTCTCTTTCACCCTCCATTACTCCATTCTGAAATATGGCCTCCAAAGCATCCCATCTAAGCCCTAAAGTCTTATTATCATTTTCTCCTTTTATACTGAATGTCTTCTCCATTGGAATGTAAGCTCCTTGAGGGCAGCCTCTTTAAATCGTTTCATTATCTTTGTTCCTCCCGTGCAAAGCACCAAAAACTGGCATAGAGGATGCTCCCTAAGTGCTTGCTGATGGATTGCATGCCATCATTGATGCTGTTTTTAAATTCTATTATATCTTACTGAAGATTTATTCTGAAAATTTACAGAAACATGCATGCATTCAAAATACATAAATGGAAACTTACTCCCAGAAGTTTAATCGTCCTCCATGATAGGAATCATTTAGGATATTGGTGATTCCACCTTGAACCACAGTACCCTGTATGATCACAGAAAGAAATCCAGCTATCTTGATTCCAACTTGGAAAACATGTATCCAGACAACAGCTTTGAATCCACCCTTTGAAGGGGAAAAAAAAATAGTTTGGGTTATTACAGTCTTAACAACAAAAATATCTTGTTTCTGCTATATTAATAATATTGTTGATTTATACATTACCATTCTCATCACAAGATCATAGATTTGAGCTAAAAGAAAAATTTTGATGTCACTCATTTTCTAAATGATGAAACTGAAACCCAAGGAGGCTACACAACCTTCCTAAAGTCATATGGGTGATAAGTGGCAGAGCAAGGATTTTTAATCCAGGTCCTCTGAGTCCAGATTGAAAGGGAATCCAATATAACTAAATCTTATTAGGAAAAATCCAACATTTTTTCAAGTTGGTGCAGAGAAAAGATTCCTTTTCCCATCAAAAAAATGTTAATGCTCTTTTCCCACTAGCATTCCTCCCAAAATAAACAAACAAATCAACCTAAGGAGGGAATATAAGCTGTTTTTCACTACAATATTTCCCCGTGGACACATTTCAGTTTTAGTTAGGAAAGTAAAGATGGTGCTTGCCCAGGAGACCTTTAAATGTTACCAAGATGTACAATTATTCCTTCCACATCAAGGGGATTAGGGTTAAGAACCCCCAAGATCTGGAAAATCCACATAAAAATTTTTATGTCTCTTTGTATCAGAGATGAAACCTGAATCATTGTGGTTTAAAAAAGATGTTTATGAAAAAAGGTAAAAATATCACTTGTACAAAAATATTCATATTAGTCCTGTTTGTGGTGGCAAAGAATTGGAAATTAAGTGAATATCCTCAATTGAGGAATTACTTAACAAGCTGTGGTATATGTATGTCATGGAACACTATTGTTCTATTAGAAACCAGGATGGATGCATGAACTGATGCTGAGTGAGATGAGCAGAACCAGAAAAACGTTGTACACCCTAATGGCAACGTGGGGGTGATGGTCAACCTCGATGGACTTGCTCATTCCATCAGTGCAACAACCAGGGACACTTTTGGGGTATCTGTGATGGAGAATACCATCTGTGTCCAGAGAAAGAATTGTGGAGTTTGAACAAAGACCAAAGACTATTACCTTTAATTAAAAAAAAAAACAAATTATCGCATTATGTAATTTTGCTATCTCTTATACTTTATATTTCTTCCTTAAGGATATGATTTCTCTCTCATCACATTCAACAATGTATGCCATGGAAACAATGTAAAGACTGGCAAATTGCCTTCTGTGGGGGTGGGGGAAGGGAAGCAAGATTGGGGGGGGGGAATTGTAAAATTCAAAATAAATAAAATCTTTCTTAAAAAAAAGATTATGTTTATATTATATGATATCGTACATATATTTCCTGCATTCCTAAGTATGTAGACTTGTGTTATCTGCTAGCCTTCATATGTCATCTGCTAGCCTTCACATGTCATCTATGACTTCAGCAAAACTCCCCCACAATTCTCATTTAATTTCTTAGGCCAACCCACAGTGTATCAAAACCACAATAGGAAAAGTCATAATATGAAAGGATAATCCATGAGGCAGTGGTCATACCATTGAACTGTAGAAGGTGCAGATCACTCCTGTAGCAATGATTGTACCCCACAAGTTGAATCCTGTGGCTACAGAAAAATAGGAAAAATAAATACAATCCCATGAAGTCTTTTTAAAAATGACATTTCTGACTTCAGAAAGGTTTCACAAAAGAAGTGCAGCTTCAATGGAAAGAACTTTTCATTTGGATTAAGAGGGCTTGGATTCAAATCATGTTCCAATACATGATGTCTTTGGGAATGGGGTCAAAACCTCTTTGGGACTCGTCCCTCCTTTTTAAAATGAAGGATTTAGGGGTAACTAGGTGATGCAGTGGATAGAGCACTGTCCCTGGAGTCAGGAGGACCTGAATTCAAATCTGGATTCAGATACTTAATAATTACCGAGCTGTGTGACCTTGGGCAAGTCACTTAATCCCATTGCCTTATACAAATAAAATTTTTAAAATGCTAAAAAAATAAACTGCATAAGTAAAATATAATACTGAATCTGAGAAAAAAGGATGCCAAGAAGAAGAGGAAGAAACAGAGAAGAATGAAAAACAAAGGTAGAATATTGCAACTCTATTGTCCACAGAAATTTAGCATCTACAAAATTCTCAGTAAGATATGACCTTGTAGCTAGAATTTTATATATATATATATATATATATATATATATATATATATATATATATATATACAATAGAATAATATGAGAGATGAGAGATCCCCATATCACAAATATAAGAACCCAAGATATTCTATTTTTTATTTTATTTTTTTAGATTTTTGCAAGGCAATGGGGTTAAGTGGCTTGCCCAAGGCCACAGAGCTAGGTAATTATTAAGTGTCTGAGGCCAGATTTGAACTCAGGTCCTCCTGACTTCAGGGCCGGTGCCCTATCCACTGCACCACCTAGCCTCCTCAGAACCCAAGATATTCTAAAGAACTCAACCAATAAACTGCTATTGAACTGATTGGACCATATCACACACCAGACTTGCTCACAATCTCCCAGATAATATTTTAAAAGAAGTCACCATCCTTTCTCCAAGTAACAAGGAATGAAAAGGTTTTAAAGTATGAATCATTGGCCAAGGAGATGAAAAACATATGTAAACAGGATCTGAAGTACAGTTTTTTTCAATGAATCTCTATAGAGGGTGAGCTTACATCTGAACACTTTTCTTCGATTACCAAACAGAAAAAAGAAAAACATTAATTTATTCACTTGAGTGATAAAATCTACAGAATATTAAAGAAAAAAGAATAAAAGCAGGAGAGTGACATGTTCTAGAGGGATTTTTATTTGGGGTCAAGAGGAGAATTTTCTTTCCCTAATATTAGATATTATTTACCCATTCATTCAGTCAAGTGAGCAGAATGAAAAGTGTACAATACGACAATATTGTACAATGAACAATTGTGAATGACCTACTTTCAGCAATACAACGATCAAGACAGTCTCAAAGGATTTACAATGAACAATGAAATTGATGATATCTGAATACTGATCAAAGTATACTATTTTTCATTTTCTTTTCTTTTGATTCATCTTCACCTACACAATGACTAACAATGAAATGTTTTATATGACCGCGTGTATGAAACACGAGATTGTTTACTAGCTCAGGGAGGGAGAGAAAAGAGGGAGGGAAAGAATTTGGAACTCAAAAAAAAAAATTAAAGCAAGAAATGATTAAAAAAATTTACATGCAGTTGGGGAGAAAATAAAATACATATTTTTAAATGTTTTACTCAAGTCCATATATGATCATAATAGGATTTTTCAGCGAGAAGGGCTCTTAGAGTACCCAGCTCAACTCTCTCATTTCAGAGATGAGAAAATCAATTGAAATAACTTACCCAAGGTGACACTTAAGTGACCAAAGAAGAATTCTACCCCAGTCCTTGGCCCCCAACAAGCATCAGGCATTTCTCAAACATTTACTATTGTAGATGTATGCCCAAGCTCTGGCAAGGCTTCTTGGTGTTATTTAACGTCATGTTAAAATGTAAGAAAGGAGCTAGAAGCTTAATCTTCCTAAGTTAAGTCATGAGATATAAAACAAAGGTGTTATTCTAGCAGTCAAAATTTGGCTTTGCTAACTTCCCAAATCCTCTTAGCCCCTAATTCAATAACACAGGGAAGAGGGAGAATAGAGGCTACATACCTTAACAAATTAAAGTTAATGTTCTTAGAATTAGGTTTAAATCTAAATTATATCTGAATTAAGATCAAAATTTAACCCAAAACTTTGAATTTAGAAACAAATGGGTAATTTTCAAAGACTACTTCTAATAACTAGAAATTCACAAAAAAGTGAAAATAAGCCATTGTTGGCACTTTCTTTATAGAATAGCTACATAAAGTTCCATTCTTACAGTGATGCCAAAGTATTTCTTAAACATCCATTGAATAGTATTATTATGTCAATTATAAAAAAAATCAGAAAATTCCAAGGTCATTTCTAGTAATGATCCCAGGTGATAAATATCAGTGTATCTATTTCTGTGATCAGTCCAGAAGCTTCGGTTTCACTATTGGACTAAGAGTAGAATGGCAACCACTTGACTCCTGTTCCAGTCTTTCAAATATGAGGTCCATGAATTTATTTTCATTAGATTCTTTTTTTTCTTCATTGGATTCTTAAACATTAGCTTCCTCTTCTGCAAAATGGGATGAGGTTGAATACTAGATGACTTTGGAGGTCCTTTCCAGCTTCAAATCTATGATCCTAGGACCTAGGGTCAGTAAGTTAACCTCTTTGGGCCTCAGTTTCGTTATCTGTAAAATGAAGGGATCAGATAAACTATAAATCTATCATCCTATGACCCTGTAATCTCAAAGAACTTTTGGTTCTTTTGTTGGCCCATCATTCTGTTTTACCAAGTGTTATTTCATCCCTTTGGAAATTTGATCTCCATCTTTGGATTTTATCTTTGGAAGTTCCCTCTAACCACAAGTCATTTAAGCCTATTTGCCTCAGTTTCGACATCTGTAAAATGAACTGGAGAAGGAAATAGCAAACCTCTACAGCATCTCTGCCAAGAAAATCCCAAATAGGGACACAGTCAGACATGACTGAACAATAACAAAGATCCTTTGTAGCACCACATCTATGAGTCTTTGATCTTTTTCTGGGATCCCATGAACCAATGAAGGTCACCAGGTGCTATATCAGCCCATCCCCCACAACCCCAAGAGATAATTGGGCTTATCCAAATAAAACCCACAAGTAACACTGTTTACCATGCAAATGTTTACCTTGATTCAAAGCAAGGGCCGGAGCATAAATAACAACTCCAATGTACAGAATCTAGAAAAGTTAAGAGCATGAAATGTGAACATAAAATTATCCGATGTAAAAGGACTTTTTAATAACAATTCACTTAGCATTCAAATTCCCTAGCTGTCTTCCTACCATTGCATTCTATTTTGATTGTCCCAATCCCTCATGTTCTCCAGTCTATCTGGTTCTGTCTTGTACAACTGGGCTCCCTGCTATAAACCCAAGAATTCATCTCTGTTTTAATATTATTATTATATTTATATTATATTGCTATCTATATCTTATTATATTATATTTAATAATCATAAGTAGCATTTTAAAAGCACTTTAAGGTTTGCAAAGTGTCCTACAGATTTATTCCATTTAATTCTCACCACAATCCTATATGAGAAGACTTATCCCCCTTATACAGAGGAGGACAGCTAGTTGGAACAGTGAATAGAGTTGGAGCTGAAGTTAGGAAGACCTGAATTCAAATCAGACCTTAGACACTATGTGACCCTAGGAAGTCATTTAACCTTGTTTACCTCAGTTTCCTCATCTGTAAAATGTACAAGTCACTTTACCTTTATCTCAGTTTCCTCATCTGTTAGAAGGAAATGGCAAACCACGCCAGTATCATTGCCAAGAAAATTCCAAATGAGGTTACCAGAGAGTCAAACATAAGTGAACAACAACATGGCCTTCTCTTCACCCTCAATCATTGAAAGTCCTCATGTGGAAACCAGATAACTGAATTTGGGAAGGATATTGTAAAGGAGATGTCTTGTTGGACAAAATGGCCATCTAAAATTCTTACAGTTTTAAGACCCTGTATTTCGATGCTTCCCTTTTCATTTTTTTTAATTATGTAAAAATTCATACAAGGGGATAGCTAGGTGGCAAAGGGGAGTCAGGAGGACCTGAGTTCAAATCCAGTCTCAGACACTGAATAATTATCTTGGTGTGTGACCCTGGGCAAGCCACTTAATTTGACTGCCTTGAAAAAACAAACAAAACAAAAGACTTCATTCAGATATTTCTGGAGAATCTTTATGTTTATCTTTAGAGAAACTTAATTTGCAAATTATTAGGGTAAATCATGTAATTTTTTTTTAATTTAGGTATCTAGGTATCACAGTGCTGAGCCTGGAGTCAGGAAAACCTAAATTCTAATCCAAACTCAGAAATGTACTAGCTACATAACCATGGGCAAGTCACTTGACCTTTGTTTGTCTCAGTTTCCCCAACTGTAAAATGAGGATCGCAATAGGCCTACCTCCCAGAGTTACTGTGACAATAAAAATGAGATAGCGCATTGGCTAACACATTGTAGGCACTTATTCTCTTCTATTTCTTTTTTTTTCTGATACTCAGTTCTCATCTCTCATTCCAATGGAACTTAAATGCGGCTATAGAGACCTAAGGATCAAAAAGCAATCCTGGACACTAACTCTGGGACCTTCAGCTTCCTTATCTGTAAAATGGGTGTGACAATAAAGGCCTGGTGATAAGAGTAATTATTCAAAGTGAGAAACAACTCAGTCTGGAAGAAACATATT
Source organism: Macrotis lagotis (assembly GCF_037893015.1). Taxonomy (NCBI): domain Eukaryota; kingdom Metazoa; phylum Chordata; class Mammalia; order Peramelemorphia; family Peramelidae; genus Macrotis; species Macrotis lagotis. Next base: position 319,683,684 of record NC_133659.1, read on the forward strand.
GGGTTTGAATTCAAATCCTAACTCAACAGGACTTCTCCCTATTATTTATTCCCCTCGAAAGTCAATTTCATTAAGTGTATACTGTAAATGTTGGACTAGAGAATTTTTTCAGTCATTTGCAGTTCTGAAATTTAGGATTGTCATTTTTCTGCTATGCAAAATGATGTCATAATTCTCACAGTAGCTGGGGGAACTAGTTCCTTAACATCTAACTCCATGCTTTTAATGTGTAAATATAGTTTGCATGATTTTACATATGTCATTGATATATATACCCCAGCAAAAAAAACAAATAAACAAAAACATCTCCATGCCTCTGGAGACTCCTTAAAATCAAAGGACCTGGTTTCAGATTCTAATACATCAATTTACTACTTGTGTGGCCTTGGGCTTAATCTCTGTGGGTCTGATTTTCCTAATCTTTAAAATGAAGGTTGAATTCAAATGTTCCTTCTAGCTTAAAATCTATAATCATACTGTGATACTTAAGACTTATTTATTAATCTATAGCTACATCTGGATCAGATGCCAATAAGCTGTTCCCACAAGGTTCTTCCTCCATTCAGAAGATATCACATCCTTCATATCACAGCCTTCACGTATTCATTATCTTTTGTACAGTTCCAGTCTAGTTATCTCCATGGGATAGTTAGGAGGAAAATCAAGAGGAGTTATTATTATTTCCAGAACATTTTCAATGAATGGTTCAAATACCTTTGGCATCTGGATCATGTTTGCGAAGTCTTTATTATTTGTTTTGTGAGGCAATAGGGTTAAATGACTTGTCAAAGGTCACACAGCTAGTACATAAGTGTCTGAGTATGGATTTGAACTGGGGTCCTCAAGCCTCCAGGGTCAGTGTGCTCTATTCACTGCTAGCCACCAGTCTTTTTTTTTTAATTTAGGAAATTAAGGAGAAACCTCTGTTGTCCAAAGTAAGTGAATTCTGGCCATTTGCAGGTAATTTCAATTTTACCTAAGCCTACATTTCAAGAAACTTTAGTCTTAGGATCTCTGTGCTCATTCTCTTCCTGCTTCCAGCTCTCTCCCCCCTTTTAAAATTCTTCATTTTTCATTCATTCATTCATTCTACCATCTAGCAGTGTCTTAATAACAAAAAAACCCAGTTAATAGAAACATTTTGTCAAAATAATTTAAACAACAAAAGGGGGGAATCCACTTACCGTCTGAAGGATGAACAGAAATGTTCCACAAAGGCGAATAAATCTGTTGAAACGAAGTTCTAGATACTTTTAAAAGATCAAAATGAAGGTAGAATGGTTAGTATGAATAACTCACCCTTATCCACTCTATTATTATTTAGAACTGGAAGGGACCCCAGAGAACATTCGAGTTTAACCATGTCATTTTAGAAATAGAGAAACTGAAGCTCATAGAAATTAAGTGACTTGCCCAAGGTCACACAGGACACGTGACACAGCCAGAATTTGATGATTTATCTTCCCTTGAATTGTCTTTTCATGGATTTGTCTTTCCTTGAATTATCTTTTGATCTATTTCCTTAAAATGACTTTTGAAAGATTTCTCCTTCTTCTGGTTCTGCCTCTAGATAATTGCCACACATTCTCCTAGGTGAAACTATCTCCCAAGAGGCCTCACCCTTCACTCTGCACTAAACCCACAGACAGTTGCTCAATCAAACTTGTGTAAACTTGTACAAAATGCCAAGGCTTGGAGAATGACAAAATTCTCTAGCTCATTTTTTAAAAGGCTATTCTTTAATTTATTCCAAAAAGCATTTATTAATTAAACTTCTACCCTATCCAAAGTTAGATGCTGGGAGTGCAATGATAAAAATGAAAATAGTCCCTGTGACAATTTTGGGCTCTCTGCGTTGGAGAATACCATCTGTATCCAGAGAAAGAATGTGGAGTTTGAACAAAGACCAAAGGCTATTAGCGTCAAATTAGAAAAAAAAAAAGTTATCTTATTATGTAATTTTACTATCTCATATTTTGTTTCTTCTTTAAGGATATATTTCTCTGTCATCACATTCAATTAAGATCAATGTATACCATGGAAACAATATAAAGACTGGCAAATTGCTTTCTGGTGGGGGGGGGGGAGCAAGAATGGGGGAAAAATTGTAAAACTCAAAATAAATAAAATCTTTCTTAGAAATTTAAAAAACCGCCAGCCAGCCACCCTACTATTATTACTATTTTATTTTATTTTGGGTCTTTTTTTTTCTTCTTTTTTGGTTTTTGCAGGGCAGTGGAGATCAGGTGGCTTGTATGTCACATGGCTGATTGTTGGGGCTACGGGGCTGGATATGGGCTCGGGCGCTCGGGGCTCCAGGGCTGGTGCTCCGTCCATTGCACCACCTGGCCATACCTACAATTATTACTATTATTTTTTTATTTTACTTTTTTCTCTCCCCTTTACTTTATTGCTCAAGCAAGTCTATATTTATGGGGGGAGGGGGTATTTTGTTTACTCTTAAACAAGAATATTTTATTAATGTAAAAAAATTGTACAAAATGAGAATAAAAAAAGAAAAAGAAAAAAAGAAATTTAAAAAAAATAGTCTCTGCCCTACAAGATAGCTAGGTGGTAGTTGGTGCAGTGGGTAGAGCACCGGGCCATGGAGTCAGGAGAACTTAAGTTCAAATCCAGCCTCAGACACTTAATAATTACCTAGCTGTGTGACTTTGGGCAAGTCACTTAACCCCATTTGCCTCGCAAAAACCTAAAAATAAAAAAATATAAAAAATAACTTTAAGGGGGAGGGGGCGCCAGGTGGTGCAGTGTATAGAGCACTGGCCCTTGAGTCAGGAGACCTCAGTTCAAAAACCTAAAAATAAAATAAAATAAAATAAAATAAAATAAAATAAAATAAAATAAAATAAATTAAAATTAAGTAAAATTAAATAAAAATTAAATGAAAATTAAATTAAATTAAATTTTAAAAAAGACAGCTAGGTGGCATCGTGAACAGAGCATGGAATGTGGATTTAGGAGGACGTGAGTTGATGCTTACTAGCTGTGTGACCCTGAACAAGTCATTTAACTTCGATTTAACCTAAAGGAACTTAATATTTCTGCTGAAGAATGCAATAATTGCTCGATTGTTGACCTAGAAAGGAGCCCTCAGACTGATGCAAATGGGTCTGAACTAAGGAGGTCACTTAACCTGTTCTGGAGCAGTTTCCTCCTGTGTTGGCCCTCTAGGTTTTTGTTAGAGGAGGGGGATCCCTTCCAGGTCTGAACCTAACAATTCAGTTTGGCAAACTCTCCTGCACCCTTTCCTTGAAGCCCGACAGGTGATGGGCAGTGCCATCTCCTTACCTCGTAGGTGCTGGTAATTCCCAATTTATAAAAGACTGGAAGGAAGACTTCCGAGGTGACGACAACCATAATGACATAGGAGAACCCATACATGGTGAAGATGGCCCCAAAGCGATAGATCTCGGTGGGGATGCCCAGGATGGTGATGGCAGACATGAAGCTGGAGGTGAGGGACAGCGCCACGGGCACCGCGGTCATCTTCTGCCCGCCCATCAGAAAGTCCTTCTGGGTCTGGGGTCCGGTCCTCCGGCAGGCGTAATAAAGGCCGATGGCCGCGGAGCTGAGCAGCATCCCCGCGAACACCAGGTAGTCCCACACCACGAAGGTGCGAGTTTCCTGCGCTGCGCCCATGGCTGCGCTGCCCCGCGCCCCTGGCCGCGCTGCCCCGCGCCCCTGGCCCGCGCTGCCCCGCTCTCCTGGCCCCCGCTGCCCCGCGCCCCTGGCCGCGCTGCCCCGCGCCCCTGGCCCCCGCTGCCCCGCGCCCCTGGACCCCGCAGCCCCGCTCTCCTGGACCCCGCAGCCCCGCGCTCCTGGCCCGCGCTGCCCCGCTCTCCTGGCCCCCGCTGCCCCGCGCCCCTGGACCCCGCAGCCCCGCTCTCCTGGACCCCGCAGCCCCGCGCCCCTGGCCCCCGCTGCCCTGCTCTCCTAGCCCCCGCTGCCCCGCGCCCCTGGCCCCCGCAGCCCCGCTCTCCTGGACCCCGCTGCCCCGCGCCCCTGGCCCCCGCTGCCCCGCGCCCCTGGCCCCCGCTGCCCCGCGGCCCTGGCCCCCGCTGCCCCGCGCCCCTGGACCCCGCAGCCCTGCTCTCCTGGACCCCGCTGCCCTGCGCTCCTGGCCCCCCCGCGCGCGGCTCCGGGCTTGCAGCTGTCCGGCCGGGCGGTGCTGACCTCCAACCGCCTCTCTCAATCAGCCCAGATCTCTCCCAGGACCTCCTAGAAGAGGAGCCTCTGGGAGCCCCCCGGGGCCAGATGCTCGAGCTCCGATATTCGTGGCTGAAGCTCCCCGGGAAAGATAATCCTCTGCTGTGGGAGGGGGTTGGAAATAGGGGAGGAGAATGGCGAGGGCGCCTGGGTGGGAGGAAAGGAATTTGGACTGGCCGGCCCGAGTTATCTAGGTTCAACTTGGGCTGGCTCCTCCGATCCACTAGTTTTGCTCAATTTGCCAACGGGGACCCAAGTGGGGGATGGGAGAACCTGGGATACTTGAATGTCCACAGCCACATCGGTGTCAATGTCTTTGAACCCTGATTCAGCAGAAAGTGTTGGCCACTCCCATTAGAGAGGGTGAATGCACATGTAAAAGAAATGGAGAGCCCGGGAAATTTGGGTCCAGATCTTAGCTCTGCTGTTCTCAATTTTATGGGAAGATAAAGCCCACTCAATTTTCCCTAATTATCCCCAACTCCGGAATGCTGCTCAGCCTCAATTTACAATTCGGATCAATGAAAGAAGCTTCATTGTTCCTTAAATTATGTGCATCTCAAATAAAATTTAACTGGCAGAAATCTGTTTATTCACAAAGCTTATTTGGGCTTTTATGACTGAGGTAGTCTCAGGAACAGCAAGTTGGGAATAGCCCGGTCAGATAACCTTAGGGAAAGGAAGAAGAATGGAGGTAATTTCTCAGGAGTCTTGTGTATAAGACTGGAAAAGAAACTTCTGTCCTGGATAAACAGCCAGTTAATCAATCGACTCACAATCATGGCAATGTAATTTAGAACAAGTATGAGGCACCACTCCACACACTTTAACCTGGGTTTGGAGAGAGGAGAAAAAGGGGACAAAGATGATAAAAGTTAAACCATACCTGGGGTTTGGGAAAAACAATTCCACTCATTTATGGCATCTGGCAATGCAGTCAGGGCCATTCTTTGACAAAGTCAGTCTGGTCTAGGAATCAAGATCAAGCCCCATTAAATCACACCTAGCACCCAGATCCCCAACTGTCAAATAATCCCCAAGAGAATAATAGAAACTGTCTTTTGTTAGCCTGTTTTTGCTTTATACTATACTTAGTAAGCTCTAACAAATGTTTCATTCATTTCTATTGCTTTTTAAAATATTGTAAAATCCTTTACATACATCATCTCTTTTGACCCTGGCACCAGGCTTGTGGGCTAGGTGAGCTTTGGGGGTATTATCCCCATTTTACAGAAGAGGATCATAGAATTTATGTTGAATAACCAATATTTAGTTAACATGCAAAGGTTTGCTTGAACATCACAACAATGGAGGACATAGATTCTATTATTGTTCCCATTCTACATAGAAGAAAACAGACTGAGAGGTTAAGTGACTTGCCTAGAATCAAACACATTTGAACTCAGATCCTCCTAACCCTCAGCTTCAATATTCTTTCTACTGAAAAATCTTGGTGACTTATTCTAGTGAAAGAAGGGGCCTTAGAGACTATGTACTGAAACACCTCACTTTATAAATGAGGAAACTGTGATCCAGTAAGGTAATGTGATTTATGCCTATAGATTTTGAATTGAAAGGAACCTGAGAGGCCATCTAGTTTAGCCCTTTTATTTTACAAGTGAGAATCTGAGGTCTAGAGAGGTTACACAGAAATAGTATTAGAGGAGGGTTTTGACCTCAGGTCTTAACTTCAGAGTCAATAGGAGGAGAGAATGATGAAGATGATGATGATGATGATGATATGTAACAGAGGAAATATTGGAGAGCAAAATATTTTTATAATTAATCTGTTCCCTCCTCCCTGACCCTGATATTTCCATTCAGGGATGTGCAAGCGGGGTGGGGGAAGGGAAGCAGAACTGAGCCTCACCTCTGATTGAGAAGGTTCTAGGGCACATACTAATGGGAGGGCCAGGTGTATGCTCTCAACCCTTCCCAAATAGAGGTGAGACTCATTGTCTCACCTAGTCACACTTCACGGCAAGTCCCAGCTTACATTTAACACTGACCTCCATTCTATAGTCCAAGCTAACAGGAAGAGGTCAATTAACTTTAGTAAAATAACTTACTCTTTCTAGACAAGGATTCAACAACCCCTGCCCCCAGGGAAAACAAAACAAGCCCCATCAAGAAAACAATGAATCCCTGCTCTAGCCGGAAAGGAATAAGTCCAGGAGCAACTGCCCCTCCTCAACAAGTCCTTAATTACTTCATCTTTACTCTTAGAACTCTGCCCCTCATCTACACATCCCTCTTTTCTGCTCTCAGAGCTACCTTCCTCCTTAATTACCCCATCTTCCTGCCCCCCTTTAAAATGTTTATTTGCTTTATCTGCTCAGTTTATTTGCTCTTTTCCTTTCAAAATCCCACCTGTCTTATGGGCAGCTTTATCTCCCAAATGAACCTTCATGGTCCTGTCCCGCTTGTTATGCTACTTATTCCCTGATGGCAGCAGTTTTTGAGATTCCTGCTGCTAATTCCCTTTTCTCTCTCCCTTAGCTTCTGCTAATGACAATAATACTTAAATAAACATTTTTTGTGTGTCCCCAAATACTTCAGGGCCAAAATCATCTTTCATGAATATGTCACATATTTGAACCAGAAATTAAATCATCACACCAAACATTTTTAAGTTTCATCAATACTATTTAGGTTTTACAAAGTGATATATATACATACATATACATATGTATGTATGTATATATATATATATATATATATATATATATATATATAAAGAGAGAGAGAGAACAAGAAAAAAGGAAGGAGAAAAAATAAAAGAAAAAAGAGGAGAGAGAAGGAAAGGAGTTTCATTTGGTCCTCACAACCCTGTGAGGAAACACAGAACTCACAGTTGGTTCTTTATCCCAAAGAGATCATAAAAAAGGCAAAAAGACACACATCTACCAAAAATATTTATAGCAGCTCTTTTTGTAGTGTCAAAGAAATTGAGGAGCTATCCAGCATTTGAGGAATAGTTGAACAAACTCTGGTGTGTGAGTGTGATGAAATACTACTCTTCTGTAAGAAATCATGATCGGGCAAATTTCAGAAAAGCCTGGAAAGACTTGCATGAACTGATACAGAGTGAAATGAACAGAACCAGGAGAATAATATATACAGTACCAGTAACATTGTGAGATGCTCAACTATGATGGACTTTAGCTCCTCTCAGCTATTCAGTGATCAAGGACAATTCTACTAGACTTGTGATAGAAAATATCATTCACAGAAAAAATTATGGAGTCTAAATGAAAACTAAAACATACTATTTTCATTTTTTAAGACTTGTTTTATTTTGTTTTTATTTTTGTTATTTTTTTTCCCTTTTAGTTCTGATTCTTCTTTCACAATGGAAATATGTTAAACATAATTGTACATATACAACCTATATCAGATTACTTGCTGTCTAGGGGAGGGGGAGAAAAGAGAGGTAGAAAAATGTGTAACTCAAAACTTTACAAAATAATGAATGTTGAAAACTATCTATCTTTGCATGTAATTGAAAAAATAAAAATAACATTAAAAAAGTCATTTAAATAATCCCTAATATAACATTTCCAGCCATTGACCTATCAAACAGTAAACATTTATTAAGTACCTACTATGTATCAGACTGGCACAGTGCTAAATTCTGGGGATAAGCAAAGAGACACAAGATAATCCCTGCCCTCTAGGAGTTGATAGTCTAAATGGGGGAAACAACAAATAAAGAAAATATATGCAAACAAACTATGTATACTATAAATAGGAAATCATTAATAGAGGGAAAGTGTGAGAATTAAGAGGATTTGGTGAATGCTTCCTATAAAAAAAATGGGATTTTAGTTGAGATTTATGGTAATCCAGGGAGGGTCCAGGGAGGGAGGAAGGGCATTCTGGAGAAGAGAGACAAACAGAAAAACTGTAGAGTCTGGAGATGTAGTGTCTTGAGTATGGAGGTTAGAATCACTGCATCAAAGAGAATGTAACAGGAGGTAAGGTGAAAGCAGGCTGCATTCTTACTCAATTTTAGATTCTGCAGTAAAATTCCTAAACCATTCAGATTATCAGTGCCAAGAACCAGCTCTTTATTACCTTACAAAGTACAGCTAGTCATACCAAAGTAAAGAACATTATAATCATCAATGGTATCCATCTGTGCATCAGACATTTTGTTCACTATCCAAGCACACATAAAAAATGTCTTCTTCAAGAATATATTTGAGATCATGAAACATTTACTGTACTGTAAGAAATGACAAATATGACATGACATGCAGAGAAGCATGGGAAAGTTTACATGAAATGATCCAAAGTGAGCAAAACAAAACTAAGCAAATAAAATAGGAAATGACTGCATCAATGTAAATGGCAAGAGCTCTACAAAACAATCAAAAAAATTTCAGCAAAATTACAAAAAGGAGGTGTGTGGGATCAGAACTATGTTACAGCAACAGAATAATCAGAAGCCTTGGACCAGAGAACAAAAAGGAGTTTTTTCACTCTTCCAGAAGAGGGAATGGCCCCCTAACTTGAGTTACAGGTCTAGGAGAAAGGCAGTCCCATCCCCCTGACCCACTTCCTATTGGCTAGATTTCCATGAGTATCTAGCTAATCAAAGCAAAACTTCAAGCCCTATTTGCATAATTATTCAGATCCAGTTTTACCCTATCAGACAGATAATTCTGTATCTTTCCATATATGGGGTCATTCTGCACAGTGCTGTATAATCTTTGTTACCACCTGACCTTGGGGAAGTGGAAAGCATGACAGGGCCTTGGGGAAAAATCATCAGAACCATGCCGGAGGCTTCACTCAGTCTCACTCTAAGGCTTTGACCTCAAAGAAGAAATATGAGAAGACAGCCCCACCCAACTGATTTCCAGAGATGGGAGCTCCCTAGAGTGGGACTTTTGCATGTTTCTAAATGTTTTGGATGTATGGATTTAATTGTGCTCATTGTTTCTCTTTTCTTCCTCTCTTTTTTTTTCTTATAAAAAAGCTTTGTGATATGAACTAGTTCTCTGAGAGGAGGAGGAGGAGGAGGAGATTTATGGGAGAAATTTAGGCAATGTAAAAACAAGATATCAACAGAAAACTTTTTAAAATGATAAACTAAAAATATACACTTGTAGCCACTGAAACTGGACATGACCACACATGCATTTGGCTATTTCAAAGTTTAAGTTACAATAGATTGCACATTCCCTACTCAATTTTTCACAGTTCCTTCCAGAAAAACATGAATGAAGGTACAATTGTTTTGCCCTATAAATGACAGATAGTCTATTTTTGTTTTTATCTTGCCCAAAAGCACAGTCTCAGCTCTGAAGTGGTACATCCTCTTCTTTGGTCAGGGAAGACTACTAGCAGAATTATTCTGTCTTTTAAAGGCTGTTTTTTTTTTATCAGGATACATGAACTCAAGTATTAAAGATGTTGTTTTTAGAAGGGTTAACAGTAATATGGTTAGAAAAGCCTCAGCAGTTGTGACTGCTTTGAGATCCACTTTGACAGTAAGGTAAACTGAAACTCCTAAAAACAAATCATCATCATCATCATCATCATCATCATCATCATCATCATCATCATCATCATCATCATTTTATGCTAAGAACATAGTCATTATTGTAGCATTTAATTGCTAGAATAAAATCATCCTACTTGGTAACAAAAGGAAAACACCCATAATATCTGTTGTTTCTCTTTGATTTTGATCTTCATCAGTATGTACCTGATAGACAAGACAGGTACTCTAATGTTATTGGCTATTAAATACCAAACCTCTGCTCATACACATTACACCAACATGTGAGCAAAGTAAGGAGGAATTCCTTAAGGCACAAATTAGCCTTAGTTTAGCTAGATTTAAATAATAGAAGCCAAGGAAGAAATCAAATAAATAATCATTCTTTCAGTCTACGAAACCTTGGTTATGAGTCAGTCCGGAGAAATTTCCATTTACTAAATTACCAATTTACCCGATTTATTAAATTTACTACTTTGGAAAAATCTCTCTGCACAGACTTTGAAAGCAAGGATATCTGAGATTGCTCAGTTTTATTTCACTCTCTTTTAACACTAATTTCTTAACCTCTCTGGAAAGTACTGGTAAATGCTGAACAACTAATTGATTCTCTTGGAGTATAATGTAACTCCAACCCAGTTTTAAATATACTTACCATCTCCATTTCAAGAGTAACAATCAACAGAACAATAACTCAAGTTTGGATTTGTAGCCTTTTCTGATTTCCATGATGAAAATGGCTTGTAGAAAACTGAAAGATTACTTGTAAACCTGTCCAGCTGGCTACAACAGAGCTCCTGCAGGAATTTATTTCTTTCCAGATCATGTATTTTCAGATCTAGTTTTCTTTTTTGTCCACTGGGCAAGTCTTTTTACAAATTAGCATAATTTTGTTCTTCAACTCAAATCCATTGCATACCTAGGCTACTGGACAATTGAAGGCGAACTTTTCTGATTTGTTGTCAGTTTCTTTCTCTCTCTCTCTCTCTCTCTCTCTCTCTCTCTCTCTCTCTCTCTCTCTCTCTCTCTCTCTCTCTCTCTCTCTCTCTTTTTGCCACAAAACCATTTCTAATTTGGTTTCTGAAGAATTTGAAGATACAATAGTCTAGTCTCATTTCTTCTTGTTGACTCTGCTAAGCAATCAAACTCATTCAGATCAGTCAGGTCAAACAAACACAATTCTTCATATAAACTGAAATGTTATCTTTTTTAAATAGTATTTTACTCACCTTTCCCATCCCAAGTAAGTGCTCCTTAAGGCCATCTAATATAATTCTGCTCACCAGCCTTGAGAATTGAGAAAAATTAAGAATATTTTCAGGGTGAGGTTCTTTTTGTTTCTTTATCCAATCAATATTTTATTTTATTTTTCCAATTACATGTTATGAAAATTTTTCAACATTCATCCATATGCATATTGATGTTACATAATTTCCTTCCACCCTCCCTTCTAATCCCCCTACTCCTCAGCAGTCTAGTGAACACTGTACATATATGTACATTTGTGTTTAACATATTTACAGATTAGTCATTTTCTGTATGAAGAATTAGGACTAAGGGAAAAGAAAGAAAACCATGAGACAGGAAGGAAAAACATAAGAGAAATTTTTTAAAAAGTGAACATAATATTCATTCAGATTCTGTAGTTTGTGTTTCTGTTTTGTTCTTCTTTGTCTGGATAGGGATAGTATTAGTCATAACAGGTCTTCCAAGCTCTCTGAACTGCTGAGAGGAGCTCCATCCATCAAGGTTGATCAACTCACAATGTTGTTGTTAATGTGTACAGTGTTCTCTTGGTTCTGCCCCCTTCACCCAACATCAGTCCCTGTAAGTCATTCCCTGCTTCTCTGGAGTCTGACCTTTCATGGTTTCTTATAGAACATAGTATTCTATAACATTCATATGCCATAACTGGTTCAGCCATTCCCTAATTGATGGGCATCCCCTTAATTTCTAAAAAGGGCTGCTATGGATATTTTGAAACTTGTGGAATTTTCCTCATTTTTTATGATTTTATCTGACTATAGGCCTAGTTAGTATTGCTGCTTCCAAGGGTATGATCAATTTTATTGCTCCTTGGGCATAGATCCAGATTGCTCTCAAAATGGTTGGATTAGTTCACACCTCAGGGTGAGGTTCTTAAGCAACAGATAAGGGTATGTGGCTGAGATCTGAAAATTACAAAACAGATTTAAAGTTCTTTTTTTCTTTCTTTCTTCACTTTTGAAGTCACTAGAAAGAAAAACTTAAATTGACTTCAGATCTGTTAAGGAGTAAACATTGTTATACTGACCATATATCAACATAGACTCACAAGAAAAGACAAAAACAAATCTTTCGTTATTAGGAATCATTCATTCACATTACCAAGAATCGATTGAGCATATTGTTCTTTTAGATTAATGGATTCTTCTTTTAATAAAAACATATCTTATTGCTTATCATCTCAGGGAGAGGGGGAGGGAGGGAGGGATAGAATTTAGAATTGAAAACTTAAAAACAAAGGAACAAACAAGTGCTAAACTAGAGACTTTAAGGAATTTCTCCTTAGCCGAGATAAGAGATTCTCTCTTGTTTAGTCTGAAATAACTTGCTCCAGGTAAGGAACGTGATCACTGTCTTACTGTTTGGTATGTTCTAATTTGTACAGCTTCCCTGTTTTCTACTTGCTATCTTTTTTGATAAAAGGGCTTACTCAAAAAAAGTGTCAAAGAATTGTTTTAATTTGTAATTTGGGGGAAATAAAATATTGAAAAATTTTTAAAGTTTTAGCCCAACCAGTTTATCTCAGAATATGAATGTTTCATTTCTATAGTGGGGGAGATACACTTAGCAGTTTTTCCTAGGTGAGAGATGTTTTTGTATGTTTTATTTCCCATACCTCCTCAAGTAAGACCATATCTACATAATGCAACATTTGTTCTGAAAGCAGATTGTCTCACAGGAGTTAAATTCCAGTTCCACTCTTACTATGGTCATATTCCTTGGTCATATTCCTTTTTTCTGGGCAAGGAGACATCATCCACCTTGTTTTCCATTTCTAGAGATTTCATCGATCTCGAGGTCAGTCCCTCCTCTTAGGCTGTTGTCTTTAAACATAGAATATTTTTTTTAAGTTTTTTCAAGGCAATGGGGTTAAGTGGCTTGCCCAAGGCCACACAGCTAGGTAATTATTAAATGTCTGAGGCTGTATTTGAACTCAGACTCCTGACTCCAGGGCCGGTGCTCTATCCACTGCGCCTCCTAGCCACCTTAAACATAGAATATTTTAAACATGATTCTTTCTCTTGGGTTATTATATCTTTAAACACTCTATATACTAGATTCAGCACCAATGCAAAGTGAAGCTAGACCAAACTTTACTTGAAGCCAGTTGGGAGTTCCTGATAGAGACCATGAGATTCACAGAATTTCCAGAAGAGCTAAGAACAATTAAGCTGCTGGTTTCATATAAGAAACATACTTCTTTTCTCTTGTGAAATCTTAAGGGGTCCAGAGTAGCTAAAATTGGCTTGGTCCTAGGCTGGATAGTTGCTCTAATTATTAAACTTAAGTCAACAGGCTTTTATTAAATGTCTACTGTGTTCTAGGTTTTGTGCTAAGCACTGAATACTATGTGAAGTTTAAAGACTAGATATGGCATAAGTTAAACCTTATCATATATGATATACAAGGTGGTTACAAACACAGACGTGAACAGAGACATACTCTTATTGTGTTTGATAGACTTGACTTTCTTCTAGACATTCCAGGAGCCTAGATGAAGAGTCAACAAAATTGGGTCACCCTGCTCTTAAAAAAAGAATACTTAAGGGGTGGCTAAGTGGTGCAGTAGATAGAGCACCGGCCCTGGAGTCAGGAGTACCTTAGTTCAAATCCAGCCTTAGATGCTTAATAATGACCTAGCTGTGTGGCCTTGGGCAAGCCACTTTACCCCATTTGCCTTGTAAAAACTAAAAAAAAATAAATAAAAAAAAAACCAAATACTTAAAATGGTTTACTTCTATTGAGTTGGCCATGGAAGTCTTTCAAAGACATTGGTCTTGGTTCATGTTGAATTCTCTTAGGTGTTGGCACCATGTAGCTTTTGAAGGCACAGAGGTTGAAGATTGAATTTGTATATGAGGAACAATAATAAGGCTGGAAAGATAAAAAATGTTAAGTTGTGAATAACTCTGATGCCAGATAGAGGATTTTTGCCTTTGTTCCTGTAAGTAACTGGGAACCACTAAGTTTATTGAGGGAGGGAATGGAGTAGTCATATTTGTACTTTGTGAAAAATCACTTTGCCAACTGTGTGAAAATTGGACTGGAGAGAATTCCTTGAGGCAGGTCAACCAATTGGAAAGCTGTTTCAATAGTCCAGGCCAAAAGTGATAAGGCTTTAGACTGAAGTGGAAATTAGAATTTCCTTACAGCAGTCCCCAATATAAATGAATTCTTAGAACTGGTAAAAAAAAATCAAAATCAAATTTTAAAAAATCAAAAAAGACTTGTACTGCCTTTTACAGGGAAATAATATTTTTTAGATTTGGAACTTAGAATTGAAGTTAGTTTCCTGAACTATCAAACAGAGCATAATAGAGGAATATATAGGAAAAAAGTCATAAAGTCAAAAGTCAAAAAAGTCAAAAAAAAGTCATAATCATATGAACATTCTGCTTGATCAATATGGTGTCCATTAATGGCCAGAGGCATGACTATCCAGAAATCAAAAACTGTCTGCTCCACTCAATGTAAAACAAATAATCTGGACTTTCTCAGAATGTATTAGTTGAGAGCAGCATTCTGGCCTTTCTCTCTGCTACCTTCCTTTTAGGTCTTTTCCTTTCCTATTTCCTTTTTTGCTTCCCTGATCCCCTCTCTTGGTAGGCTTCTTTTTTTAAAAGTCTTATCAGTTTCTTAGCACTGCTGTTTAATGAAAAATGGTCTCATCAAGTTTACATGAGGTAGGAAGCTTTGAGGCTCAGATCAGGGGCCTGGGGACAATTTGCAAATGTTAGACAGGATAGCTAGGTGGTCCAGGGGATAGAGCACAGACCTTGGAGTCAGGAGAGGACCTGAATTCAAATCCAATCTCAGACACTTAATAATTGCTTAGCTGTGTGATCTTGGGCAAGTCACTTAAACCCCTATTGCCTTAAATAAATAAAAATTTAAAAAAAAAGAAAATATTAGACAGTAGTACTGAGCTTGTGGGAGGATAGGATCTTCATTCCAAGGTGAAGTGGGGCTCATTGTGTTGCCTTCATCCCTCTGTCACTCTCCCTTTCTGTTGTGTTCTTTTGGTTTTCCATTTGGGGGCCTTGCTCCTGAATGAAAAATACTATTGTTTTAAAATAAAATAAAATGATCCCTAGAATTTGCTTCAGTCATTTCTGAAATGATTAGGGAGTGAACCCTTGACTTGTGGGTGAATTGGATTTAAGTGAGGCAGAGTTGTACAATAATTGCATTAATTATTTCATGATCCGAAGCCTGGCCCTCATGAAGTTGGAAGATCTAATCAAATTACCCAAAGCAATAGTGAATACTGTGCCAACTTTTCATTACCTAGATACGCTCAAAAAGTAACTTGGAAAATTTACAATTTTAACCTAAGAAATTTCAATGAGTCCAATCTCCTGTGGGGATGATTAGAATTTAAGAACCCACAGAGATAAAGAAAGGGATTTCTCTAAAATCACCATAAAGAGGATAAAAAGAGCATCATGGCCTGCAGTACCATAGACTCAAATTTGCATTAGCTCTGTTTTCTATGAATCTACCTTACCACCCTCATCCACTTCAGTTTGTGATTATTCTTCCCATGGACACTGCAATTTTTTGTGGTACAGTGTGCCCCAATATATGGGGAAATGGTTTGTAATGACTATTCTTGGTGTGACATCTTAGTAATTTCCTTTGCTTTCATCTAAATGTTTTTTGCAGGCTGATGGTTAAGAGGAAGCCTTCCAGTGGGGGCTCATGGGCTGTAGTTTTAAGAGCAAATATATATACAGAGTACAATTGTACTCTGGAATTGCAACCATCCTCTGGTTACCCAATCTGACAAGTAAGAGTGCAAGCTCTAAGAGTAACCCAGAATGGGAGTTATACTTGGTTCTACAGGCTGAAAATGCTCTCTTCTTATCAACAGAGAATTAGGGAGTAGGGAGAAACTGTATGGACGATGTTTATACAATCAACATATTAATTTATTTTGCATAACTTTTTATTTGTTAGGGGAGGGAGTTATTGGTAAATATGAATAATATTTAAAATATTACTAAATCACTTTAGAAGTCACAGCTAGC
This sequence comes from Macrotis lagotis, assembly GCF_037893015.1. Lineage (NCBI taxonomy): Eukaryota > Metazoa > Chordata > Mammalia > Peramelemorphia > Peramelidae > Macrotis > Macrotis lagotis. Next base: position 319,699,716 of record NC_133659.1, read on the forward strand.
ACAGATAGACTTAATAATCTGTATGTTTCTTGATGAATGAACATCAAATGACAATTAGCAGAGAAAAAAAATGACAGGGGCTTCTTTCTTTACATGCCTGAACAAAATACTTATACAATTTGGAAAAGTTGCTTGATACAGGAGATAAGGCATCCTTTTGTGAAGAATATGAAATAAAATAAATAAAATTCTGCTGATATCACCCCCTCCAAATTATACAATTATAGTGAATCTCCAGGAAAGTTTAATGAAGGAAGAGGAGTAAGCAGCAGAAACAATGCAATAATTTATTATAATACTATGTACCCACACGATTTTCATAATAGACAATAGGATAGAACCTGATATTTTACTTATTTTTATTTTTTATTTATTTAAGGCAATGGGGTTAAGTGACTTGACCAAGGTCACACTGCTAGGTAATTAGTAAGTGTCTGAGTATGGATTTGAACTCAGGACCTCCTGACTCCACCATAGTACTCTATTCACTGTTCCATGTAGCTGCTCCAAGTCAAATCCACTTCTAAAAGTATAATATATTGGGGCAACTAGGTAGTGTAGTGGATAAAGCACCGGCCCTGGAGTCAGGAGGACCTGGGTTCAAATCCGGTCTCAGACACTTAATAATTACCTAGCTGTGTGGCCTTGGGCAAGTCACTTAACCCTGTTTGCCTTGCAAAAACCTTTTTAAAAAAGCATAATATAATACACTGATCCTCTAATTGTAGTTAATGTAATATTTTCCTTGCCTAGAAATGTGTGGGTTGGAGTTATAGCTTCCTTCACTCTTCATATCTCAGTCACTTTTTTTAGTTTTGGTTCTGGTTTTTTGTTGTTTTTTTTGCAAGGCAAACAGGGTTAAGTGGCTTGCCCAAGGCCACACAGCTAGGTAATTATTAAGTGTCTGAGATCGGATTTGAACCCAGGTACTGCTGACTCCAGGGCCGGTGCTTTATCTACTACACCACCTCACCACCCCCTCTCAGTCACTTTTAGTACTTTGTTCAAATAAGGGGGTCAAAATGATTACCAGACTGTTCCCCTTGTGGGGAGGGAGATGGAAAAGGAGGGTGGAAGGAAATTTTTAACCTAAAAATATGCATATTCATGTGGATAAATGTTGAAAAACTTTCATAACATATAATTTGAAAAATATAATAAATATCAATTGTAAAAAAAAGGAAAAACAAATAAAGGGGTCAATCATAAGATGGTTAATTTCCATTTCCAAGATAATACCATATTTACATCCCTGATATGAATATTCATTTACTATCCAGAATTGTGAAATAAATATTAAGATTATTTCAATCAAACTAGATACAAAAATAAAGTCATCCTGCTCATTTATAAAATTATAAGAAAGATTAATAAGATTTCATTCTCTACAAATAGTAGTTCACATTTCTCCAGCATTCTAAGGTTTTTCAAAGAAACCATTCTCCTCACAACAGCCCTGAGAGGTAGGAAGTGACATTTTCCCCATTTTACAGATGAAGAAACAGTTCTGAGTAAGTGACCTTCCTAGGGTCACACAGCTAAAAACAAGCAGAACCAGAATTTGAAGCCATCTGATTTGAAAACTAGCACTTTGCCCTAGATGCCTTTTAAAATCATCAATACTAGAATTTCATAAGAACCTGAATCATATGCATATTAAATAGCTTAGTTAGATGCTACATAGGTGTGTATGTTTACATTATGGGTCCAAATAGAATGTAGTTCATCCAGAATGAAGAACAAATAACAACCTCTGTGAAAAATAGGAATGGCAACTCCAACTCCTCTCCTATTCTTTCCTCTCTTTCCCATTTCTGTTGGTTTCTTTCCCTTCCCTGTCTTCCTTTGTCCCTTCATTTCTTCATTCCTTCTTTTTTCTTTTCTTTTCTTTTCTTTTTTTTTTTTTTGGAGTGGCCTCTTTGCCTCCTGTCTCTAACCTAAAAATCACTGAATTGGGATTGCTTCTGAGTCCTGCCAAAGACCTTGCCTTAAAAAAAATCAAAGTCTCCCTCTACACCCAGGATCATCTATATTGGCCTTGGACCCAGAAGGCACAGGAGGAGAGTTTGAGGCTAAGTGATTTTGCACAGTCCTTCCTTACTTCAATTCAGTTGCATGTCATGGCGACACTTACATGGTCCTCTTTGAGAACAAAGGAGAAACAACTCCTGAAGAGTAGAGACTTATTTCTTTTCTTTGCCTCCCTAGCACTCAGAACAGAGCCAAATTCACAATAGGCACTTGATAAATGTTTCATGAATGAATGTATGAATGAATGTATTCTTTGTTGAACAGAATCCTCTTTAAAAATTTTTGAGCTCGGGGCAGCTAGGTGGCACAGTGGATAAAGCACAGGCCCTGGAGTCAGGAGTACCTGAGTTCAAATCCGACCTCAGACACTTAATAATTACCTAGCCGTGTGGCTTTGGGCATGCCACTTAACCCCATTTGCCTTGCAAAAATAAAAAAATAAAAATTTTGAGTTGGAAACCTTTCAGTATAAAAATAAGCATATGCACATTACTCAAAATAATATATACTATTCCTCAAATATATACTATTACTCAAATATCAGGGAGAAGGAAGGAAATTGTTTTTTTATTTTTAAAAAATTTTTAAGGTATCTAAATATTTATTATTTCTAGCTTTTGGGGGTTCTGTTCCTAACATTTCATTGGTAGGAGAATTCCCAGTGATATAATTTTTTTCCCAATGCAGGTTTGGGACTTATTCTTCAGTTCATAGCTATAGAGAGTTGACCAAGGCACTGAGAGCTCCCAAAGTCAAGAACTGTCAGAAAGAGTAAGACTTGAACCAAGTCTCCCCTAATCCTCCTCTAGTTCTCTATCCATTAAACCAGACATATCCCTCTCAGGCAACAGGGAGCTAGAAACAAAACTACTCAGTTCTGCCAACCAGCTTAAAAGTGTATTTGGGAAATGTTTATTTTATAATAATAAATAAAAATACAATACAACACAGATAATGTTAATTTGTGACTTTCTAAGACAATATATGTCACTATGTGCATTTGAAACCTGACAGAGTCAAGCCGTCTTTTGAATATTTATCTGTAGTCATTAAAAAAAACCTTAGTCACCTACACATTCTCAAATAGCATATGGGGTGGTGTGGAAGAAAGGTTTACAATGAAATCCTTAAACCAGATACTTAGATTGAAAAGAAAGTAAAATCAAGTTAACAATCCAATTTTGAGCTCTTTGTATCAAAGGAACTGAAGGACATCATTCAAGAAAAAAATGTCAATGTTTTTACACAGCTATTAAATTAACCTGAATGAATAATTGGGCAAGTAAAGAGTCGTTGACATATTGGTCTTGATTTTAGTGACTTTAAATTGGGCTTTTTAAGTCTTTGCTATGGAGGTAGTGGAATGATTTCTAGGTGATCCTCTTTGGATTACAGATATGATGGAAAGATATGATTGCTGTGATCCACTTTGAATTACAGACATTTTGAGGGGATGTCAAATACAGAATAGAAGGTATTGTATATAGTTTTCTTGATTTGTTTTTCATGGTAGATTGTGGAGAGGGTAGGTTATTGGGACTAGGACCAAGGAAAGCAAAGAGTCTTCCATTCACTTGGAAGAACCAGGAGCAAAAGAATCAATATTAGGATGAGACATCATCAGGACCCAGAAATGTAGCCAAGTTAGAAGTCAAAGTAGATCAGAAAATAAAAAGATCAGCAAAAACCACACAGGGATAGTAATGGGGACTAGTCATGTGATTTCTTTGATATGAGGAACTTCCAAGTGAGGAGATGCCCTCTCCCATGCAGGTCATCACCTTCTCTGTACCTTACAACTGAGTGTATAAAAAAATAACAGAGGAATTCTAAAACAAAATCTAAAATGCAAAGTAATTATCTTAGAAAAAAACATATAAAAAGCAGCAAGGCTTTCAAGTTCATCCAGTATAATAAGTACAGCCTCAGAAACGTGACTCCAGGGTCTTTCCACTGTTCTCTGAGTAGTTCATTTCAATGTGGTTAAAAGCAGGGTTAAAAATGCCACCATCTTCATTTCCATAAGGTTGGTGATTTAAAATTGATTTTTCCTGAAAAAGAAAAATTAACTAGTTACATCAATACTTTGAAGATGAATGACTTCATTAGCCAAGATCCTCCCTCCATTAAAGGAAATCATACTCTTTTTGTTCCTACTAGATTGTTGTTGTAGCTGACAAACATTTCCCTCTAGTGGCCAACTTTTCAGTCTTCCCCAGCACTAACATTCTACTATCATGAAATAAGAGGATTTTAATGAAGAAATGAGGGTGGAATGGAATATATATATATATATATATATATATATACAATTGTAAATTATTGATGTTTTAATTTCTTTTTTTTTAGATTTTTCAAGGCAATGGGGTTAAGTGACTTGCCCAAGGCCACACAGCTAGGTAATTATTAAGTGTCTGAGGTCAGATTTGAACCCAGGCACTCCTGACTCCAAGGCTGGTGCTCTATCTACTGCGCCACCTAGCCGCCCCTGATGTTTTAATTTCTTAAAAATTCTTTTCCTAGCTGTATGACCCTAGGCAAAAATTTAACTCTTTTCTGTCTCAGTTTCTTTATCCATACAACAGGAGTAATAGTAATATATGCACTTCTTGGGGTAGTTGTTTTAAAAAAAAATGAAATAAATAAATTTTTAAAAAATAAAATGAGATAATATTTGTAAAATATTTAACAAGCCTTAGAATGCTGCATAAATTCTAGTTATCATCATTATTATTATTGACTTCCTATTCTGAGGGAGCAATATATAGAACAAGCACATATCATTAAGCTTTACGAGTTTAAGAAAGATTTTTATCAGTTGATATTTGTTCTACATATAATCCCTCCTCAAAAGGCATGTACACATACAAACAATGAATATTGTGCATGTGCACATATGTGTAGACACATGTTTGTGTGTTGTGTGCATGGATATGCATTTATGTTGGAGAAGGTATAAATCACTTTTAGAGGAAAAGGTCCTATATATACAGGAAAAATTTATAGCTCTCTTTTTGTGATGTCAAAATTGGAAACTAAGGTAGATTCTCATCAACTGGGGAATGGCTGAACAAATTATGGTACATGAATGTAGCGAAATACTATTGTGCTTTAAGAAAGGAGGAAAGAGATGTTTCAGAGAAACTTCAGGAAGACTTGTAAGGACTGATGCAGGGAGAAGAGGGACAGTTCATATAAGGACATCAACACTGTAAAAATCAAAGATTTAATGTATGTTTGTGTGTGTTTATATATATATATATATATATATATATACAAACATATATGTATATATATATGCCCACAGACAAAGATAAATATACATGTAATATTTAGGTATACATATAATAAATTATATGTTATTTTATATTGTATTATATTACAGACACACATATACACAAATCTATCAGGTTTTCCAAAAGTCATAAAACAGTTTTAAGCTTTAATTAACTTTTATAAAAGCATTTTTGAGATCTCCTGAATAACAAAAGAGATAACATAGAAACAAAGAGACATAGAGAGAGAGAGAATCTGCATTTGGGAATTCATGATTTCAGTGATATGGGGAACTCCTCCCATTGTAGACTTATAACTCTGTTCCCCGAAGTCTTGGGGAACTGCCTGGGGTACTGAAAGGATAAATATCTTGCCCCAAAGCACACAGCCAGTAGCATCAGAGGCAGAATTTGAATCCCATTCTCCCTGACTCATGATCAGCTCTCTCTCTCCACCTGCTTCCCCTCCACCTCTTAGCATATGGTTACATAAATTGCCATAGCTGGGGGGAATTATTTCCTGATAGTCAAATTTTTGGTGCTAAACCTTTATAAAATTAGCTAAAGAGTTCCTTAAACACTAGGGTCCCACTTAATAGACCCTTTGAGAGCTCCCCTTCTATTGGCAGAGACTTTGTTCTCCCAGGGTCACTTCAGTCCTTACTGGAGTGAGACTTTGGTGGAGAAATCATTAGAAGTATTAATTGACTCTTTTCTCCATGATGTTTGGGGAGGGAAGGAGTGATGGAGGAGAGGAAGTCAATCCTTTCCTGTTATAAAATGATAGAAATGACGTTATTTAAGGACAAAACATACCCTCTTTAAAAAGTTAAAGTTGGATAAAAAGTCTTCTTTTGTTAATAGGAATTTGTCATCTATGTTCTGTCTTCTTCCTCCTGAAAAACAACCAATTATGGAAACATATTCAAATATCTTTCTTAAAGTAAACTAAGAACATTAAGAAATAAAAATTCCTCCAGTCTAAAATCATTTCCAGATTTATCAGAAGAAAAGAAATTTTTATGAGTTCTTAATCAAACTCCAAGAAAGTGTCCTCTAATAAATCCTCTTCCTCCTTTCTCTTAATCTTAACCCTGTTCTCTTGGGAAAGTGTCCAAGAAAAACAAAAAGAAAAACTGAGGCCTGGCAAAGTGATTTCAGAGGAAAACATAATAAGAAAAACTTCATTTTTGTCTCTATTCCCAGCACTTAAGTGCAGTGTCCCCTACTGGTGAAAGCCAGTTACACTCAATCACTCAGTTTCCATTTATAAATTGGAGGGGAAATTCATGTATTAATTATTATTAAAGATTATCTCAAAAAAAATCACAAAGCAGAAATGAGTACCTGTTAGGAGGCTAACAATAATTCCCACAAGTAGTGTGACTAAGGTTCCAATGGTGCTGAAGTACAGATAGGATAAGGAATACCAGTTATCCATGAGAGGTGTTCTAGAAAGAAGAGGGAAAAAATTCATTATAAAATTTATCTACAAATCTCACATCAAAAACAATCAACATGCTCCATTGGCATCTATAAAGCATTAAGAAAACTAGAGGAAGGATAGCACTATGCTATATTGGCTCCATCTTATGGGAAGACAAGGTAGAGAGTCAAATGAGATGAGCAGGCATGGATTGGGGTTGGGATTTGTATTTTTGACAAAGGTTCACACTTTGTTGAGTTCAAAGATCCTTGGAAGTCTATGCCATGACCAACTCAAAACATACATACATACATTAATGATCCCCAACTCAAGGAGTCTTCTGTCTTTTACCCATTTTTTTTTAGGATTTTTGCAAGGCGAATGGGGTTAAGTGGCTTGCCCAAGGCCACGCGGCTAGGTAATTATTAAGTGTCTGAGGCTGGATTTGAACTCAGGTACTCCTGACTCCAGGGCTGGTGCTCTATCTACTACACCACCTAGCCATCTCTTAAAAACTCATAATATAGTCAAACATAATTCAGTTACCTTTCAACATCGCGCATTTGAAGGGTGCTTGCAGAAAATGGCATTTCTGTGGTAGTTGTCCAGTTCCCCTGGGAATCTAAGTTGGTCATGTTACAACCATAAGTATCAAGTCTCAAGGGTAAAGTCCTCTCTGGAAGGGGGGGATAGAGTTGAGCTCCAATTCCAACCCAAAGGGAAATGATAAATCCAGCAACGAGTCCTACAAATGCCCCCTGTAAAATAGAAGTGATTTTGAGAGAATAACAAATGTTTTCTTTGGAAGGAAAAAAGGAATAAAGTAGAATATTAAAGGAACCTTCACAAGTCAGTGTCCGCATAAATAAAGTAGTAAACCAACATCTCTTAAGCTCCTTCTGTGCTCCGATTACTCTGGCACACATAGTATATAGTTAACAATTCTTTATTTGACTGGTTAGTTCTTGTCCTTTGTTATAGAAGAAGCTCAAAATGATATCATTATGTTAGAAACAAATTACAGTGTGTCCAACTGTGGCTGATCAGACCAATATGAGCTCAGAATGCTCTATCACAGTTCATGCACAAATAGTTCATGCAAACACCAGGGGTATTTACTCTAAACTGATGTATCCCACGTTTCCTTTGAACTGCTTCAATTCTGCCTTGCTCATAGGGCACAGCCCCCACTCTAACGAGGGCATGCCATGCTGGGCGGTCCTGTGCCAGTGTCCCCCATGCTGCACAATCAATTCTAAAGTTCTTAAGAGAGACCTTCAGGGTGTCCCAGTATCTCTTCTTTTGGCCCCCTGTGAATGCTTGCCCTTTGTAGGTTCTCCATAAAATAGTCTTTTAAGCAAATGTACTTCTGGCATTCTACCAACATGGCCAGTTCACTGAAACTGCACTCTGTTGTAATGTTTGGATGCTTGGCAGTTTAGCTTTAGAAAGGACCTTCGTGTCTGGGATCTTCTCTTGCCAGGTGATCTTCAGAGTCTTCCTAAGATGATTTAAAAGGAAAAGATTCAGTTTCCTGGCCTGGCAGTGATGGACCGTCCAGGTTTCAAAGGCTTATAGCAATGATGTCAGCACGAGGTTCTGTAGACCTTCAGTTGGGTAGTTAGTTTAATACCTCTTCTCTCTCACACACTTTCCTTCAGAGACTCCCAGATACTAGCAATGTGTGTATCAACCTCATTATCAATGTGAACTTCCCTGAAAAAGGACACTGCCAAGATAAATAAACTTTTCCACAGTACTCAAAACTTCTCCATTTGCTGTAATTGATGGTTTCATATATGGATGGTGTGGTGCTGGGGTTTTCTTGGAGTTAATTGTTGGATCAAAATTAGCACAAACAGTAGAGAGTTGATCCAACTTTGTTACATCTCAGCTTCAGAGGGTACATTAAGGTGTACAATCATCTGCAAACAGAAGAACATGCACCAACACTCCTTCCATGTTGGTCTTGGCTTGTAACCTTTTCAAATTGAAGAATTTGGCATCATTGAGGTAGCTGACCTTGCGGCTGTGTTCATCCTCATTAAAGGCATCTGATAACATGACTGAGTACGTCATGTTAAAAAGCATGAGAGCAAGGACACAACCTTATTTCACTCTATTGGTGACCAGGAAATCTCAAGAACATCGTCCACTATTCAGAACCTGGCAAATATGCTGTCATGAGACTGAAGTACAATAATGATGAACTTTTCCAGGTAACCAAATTTTGACATAATTTTCCATAAACCGTCATGTCTGATGGTATCAAAGACCTTGGTCAGATTTACAGACATTGTACACAGACCTGTGTTCTCTACCTGTCATTTTCCTGGAGTTGTCAGGCAGCAACTGTTGAAGGGTGCTTGACTGTTCTCCACACCGAAGTCACGCTGGCTTTCAGGTAGGTGACCATCTTCCAAGTGAAGGATCAGTCTATTGAGAAGAACTCTGGCAAGAATCCTACCAGCAATGATTAAAAGAGGAAACCCCCTTGTGATTGTCACAGGACAGTCTATTCTCTTTATCTTTATAGAGGTGGACGATGGAGATATCATTGAATTCCTGGGGAATGACTTCTCCATGCCATACAACCTGAAGTACAATTTCTTTTTCTATTTCTCTCACTTTATTTTTTGTGAAGTTTTTCTATTTTGGGGGTGGAGATTATGTTTACTCTTACAACAAGACTATTTTTAGTAATGTATAAATAAATACATAAAATAAATAAAATTACAAGTAAAAAACAAAAGAATTACTGTCAAGAGATGAGTATCTCTCTGAACTGGAACAGTTTGTGGCTAACTTGGAGGGGAAAACCAAGCCAATACATAGTTGGAAACAGATGATCAGAAAAAGAGTGGGCAACTTCCAGATATCTGGTTTAAGGTACTGCATTTCCTACAAACATCAAGACTGGCTTATTCAGTGTTCAGATTCCATCACTTCTGTCTCTGGAATGGATTGCTTTCATCATAAGTCCATCAGAGAAGTTGCTTCCATATTTTTCCCCCACAGTTGCTATTGCTAATTATATTTCCCTCCATCCAATCCACCCCATTCCCTTTTATTCTATTCTTTCTCTCCTTTCACTTTGACCCCCCCCTTCTTGACATTAATTCTTCTAGTAGTCATTTTGCTTTGGGGCCACTGCTTTGATCGAATATGAATATTTAGATTGGAGAGGATGAGTCCGGAATCAGTGCATCATTCTGGACCTTTGCCACTCTCACATCCTGTCTGTCTCTTCTTGTGATCACATAGTCTAATAGATGCCAATGTTTGCTACAAGTGCATCCAGGAAGTTTTATTGCCTTTAGGCAAAGATAGTGTTTGTGATAAGAAGGTTATGAGATGTGCAAGTCTTCAGTAGTAGGTGACTATTGCTATTTCTTTTTCCAACTCCATTTCTCCCAAGGACTTCCTGCCATGTCTGGTAATCTGAGGCTACTCTAACATTAAAGGCACCCTGAATTCTGAGTTTATCTTCTTTTGGTACATTGATGAAAAGGGTCTCCAATTCTTCATAAAATTTTTCTTTAATTTCATCAGTTTGCCATGGTGGGAGCCTGCTGGTGGCATGGCTTTTTCCTAGAAAACGGCTCTTTGCCATGAGCTGATGTTCACTCCTTTTGGTAGGCATTAAGAATGTTGACTAGATTAGTTTTGATTGCAAAACCCAGCTTCACAGCATTCCCTGTCTGCAGCCACTCCAGAAAAACGTATATCCAGCTCTGACCTTCATTTGCCAACCCTGTTTCACTCAAGGCGGCTATTTGGATATGATACCTGCTGAGATCTCTAGCAACAAGAGTCTATTGGATCTTGTGGTGTCTATGTCTATGAATGTGTGCGCTTTCCATGCACTGATGGTGAGTGGAATCTTCTATGAAGAAATTTTTGTACTTTTTTTTGTGTTTTGACGGCAAGGTGGGATTCCTGCTTGCCACAATAATCAGACCAGGGTTGGACAATTTTTAGGGCACCTTTTGTAGCCCCTTCCTCACACCAGGAAGTGAGTAGTACAATCTTTAAAAGGACTCCTCAGAGACTCAGGAGGCTGCCAAACCTCACTGCTTCTTTTAGTGGAGAAATGACCCTATGGCCTGGGCCAATTTTGTGCAGAGTTATAGCTCCCAGTATATCTGCACCTGCTGCTTTATCACTTGCCAGTCATTGTAGGACTTTGAGATAGGAACGGTGAAATAGTTCTGGTGATATCTTTTGATTCATGTGTAAATTGGATTAAGTGAGATAGAGTTGCAAGAAGTCATGGGCCTCACTCTCTCTTCCAAAGTCATTATGGTCCAGTGGCAAAACAGAGTCAAATCTAACTAGCTATTGCTCTAAATGCAGTGGCATCTTGGCACCTTGGCATCTTCTATGTCTAACCAAGCTCTAAGCTTTCTATAGTACCTCCTTCAGTTGCCTTCATGGCTTTTGGAAGTGTTCTCATCCTCTCAGTCCACCAGTGAAAGATTTCATATTCTTGGGGCAAACACCCCCTCTCCCGAACTCATTGATGAATTTGAGGCTCCCTCAGTTTCCTTTAACCTGATTTAGCCCTTCTGCTGAAATGGTTTCCTACAGTGTGGCCACTGTGTTTGCTACAGCTTCTTGGAGCCACACATGAGAGTTAGGTAGCTCAGGTGGACCTCAGAGGTGGAAAGCAGCCCTCATACCAGAGCTATTTGTTTTCCATAGTGTAGTGGAAAGAGCCCAGGATTAGGATTCAGATACTGCTATTATCTATATAATCTTGAGAAAGTCACTTTTTGTGTCTTAAAAAAGTTTTTGTAATTATAAATATAATTTTTCCCTCCCATTCTTCCCATCTCCAAAGTAAAGAAAAGAAATAGAAAACCTTTGCAACAAATATTATATAATACATACATATACACACTCAAAAATACAAATTTCCAAATTGGTCAAGTCCAACAAATCATTGTTGTCTTATTCTGTATCCAGAGTTTGGGAAAGTCACTTAAGTTAGATCAACCTCAGTTTTCTCATCTGTTAAATGAGGAAAATGGGTTAGATCTTCTCTAAGGTTCTTTTCCCATCCATATTTATGATCTCGTTATCTTTCACACCCATTCCCATATTCAGGCAGTCACTAAGTCCCCATCTTCACCTCTTCTGCCTTCTCATTACCTCTTATCTAGTCACCTCATAGGGACAGCTAAGTGGCTCAGTAGATAAAACAACAGGTCTACAGTGACGATTTATCTTCCTGAGTTCAAATCTGGCCTCAGACATTTACCAGTTATGTGAATGCAGGTGAGTCATTTAATCCAATCTGCCTCAATTTCCTTATCTGTAAAATGAGCTAGAGAAAGAAGTGTCAAATCACTCCCATATCTTTGCCAAAAAAACCACCAATGGGGTCACAAAGAGTCAAGCACAACTGAAAAAAATGACTGACCAACCTCAACCAGCTGGCACCAGAGAACAGGCAGTGCTTCATCTTAAGAAGCAGCTTGGTACAGAGTGAAGAGAGCTGGCTTTGGAGTCAGAAGACCTGGATTTCAATCCTGCCTCTGATACTCAACAGTGTGTGATCTTGGGCAAGTCACTCTCTGGAGCTCATTTTCCTCATCTGGAAAATAAGGGGTTGAACTGGATGGTCTCTGAGGTCCTTTCTAGTTCCAGATTTATATGATTGTACATTTTCACTTGCCATCCCACTGTCCCCCTAGGCCGTCTTGTCATCTGCCTGCCACCTATCACCTTATCCACTACCTTCCTTGCCCTTAGGTACTGGATACAGAAATCATAGGTTACTATAGTAACATAGCACTGTTATTTTGGGAAAGAGCAAGTCAATAGACTGCCTCCTATATCAACGTACCATCCAAATGAGTTCTCACACCAAAACCCCTCTCCCTGGCTGTATAGTCTTCCCCTGTTAGAGTGTTATCTCCTTGAGGGTAGGGTATTCTCTTTATATTTTTATCTTAATTACTTGGCATTATATTTGGCAACTTCTAAGTGTGCCAATCATTCAATTATTCACTTTGGGGAAGGATATTGCCTTCATGGTCATATTTTATACTTACAATTGAGTTGGCAAAGGGGACCAAGATCCCCAGAGAAAATAAGCCCAAAAGTGGTCCACCAACCATTCCGAAGATGCTAAGCGCTGCCTAATAAGAGAATAAAAATCACTAATTATTCATGAATGATATATATTCTCAAGAAAAAAAAGTTAGCTTTTCCATTTGGACAGAAAAGAATGGAATACAAGTCAATAACAGAAGTCAATAGCATTTGCTGACTTTCCCAAAATAGAAAAGGTTTTCTGGAGAACCATGAATGAGTCAGAAAGAAAATCAAATCTTTTGCTGAAAGGACACTAAAGTGGAACAGGACAAGAGAGGTTGATATTGTAGATACAGGAGAGGAAAACTCTGATAATGAATGCAGTTGTATAAAAAGGTAAATAGAAAGAAATATCTTCACTGACATCACTCACTCACTACCTGGGTGATGAGTGAGTCACATATACCCCCAGATTAAAGAATTGATGGATGTGGACTTCATAATCTGGTTGGCTGTGTGTTTCTGGGCTAGGACCTTAACTTCTCTGTCCCTCAATTTTTTTTTTAGGTTTTTTGCAAGACAATGGGGTTGAGTGACTTGCCCAAGGCCACACAGCTAGGTTATTATTAAGTGTCTAAGGCTGGATTTGAACTCAGGTACTCCTGACTCCAGGGCCGGTGCTCTATCCACTGGACCACCTAGCCGCCCCCTCTGTCCCTCAATTTAATAAAATGAGAGGAGGAAGCTCAATGATCCATAATGTACACACCAGCTCCAAAATTCTATAACTTATTTGGACTATCAATATGGGTTTAAATCCCTGCTTTGCCACTACTTCCCTGTGTGACCAGTGGTGAGATTCTATGTGTCTCAGTATCTTCATTTGTAAAATGAAGGCGATTTCTAAGGCCCTTTTTGGTTCTAAGTCTGTGAACTTAAATAATTAGAATAGGTTTTAGAGGTCATAAGAAGGTATAATTAGATGATGAATGGAAGCCATGAGATACAAGGCAAACTTATTAGGATTGATGTAAAGAAAAAAATGAAATGGTAAGGAGTTTACAGATATCAATGTTCTTCAAGAAGAGATGAAATGACTATTGTCAGCTAGGTTGTAGAAAGTATTGTTGTATGGGTTAAACTGGAATAGCTTCCAAGGTTCCTTACTTCCAAAATGTCAAGCTAAAGATAAGTGGACATATATATATATATATATATATATATATATATATATATATATATACATGTGTCCATATATGTCTATAAATACATATAGACAGACATGCCTACATATATAGACACATGCATGTATTACATGTATATAGAAAATCATGATGTTAGGCACTTTCTGTTTATCACAGAGATGTTGGATGGTGATAACCAATAGGCATTCCAAGATTTAATTTCTCTTTACACCCATACTTCAATGAATGATCATAAGCAGGTTTTTCAGCTATGAAAATGCCTCCTAGTGGCCAGAGTGAACAAAAAATAATCTGGTGTCATTTGACTAAAAAATAAATTTATTGATGATTTCTTATCATTGATTATTTTCCAGACTTGCCAAAATTCAACACTTACCTGTAACAAGGCTCCCATGAGTGACGCCAAGGCCGCCATCCCAATGCATAGGGCTCCATATAGGATACCTAGGAATAGATGGAAAACCAAGTTTTGATTGCTGCTGATAGTTGACATTCTCAATGGAATATATTCCTAATGGATTTTTTTTCCAAGTCAACAATAGAATGGGACGAATAATCACGGTGATCAAAGCAGGTAAAAATAAAAATAGGATGTGTTTTTCTGCCAGAAAAGCAGTTTGCAAAGTTGATAAATAATACCCTAGTGTGGTGTTTAGGATTAGTTGAAACACAAGATTATGTCAAGTAAAGAATCCCTGGAATTAATGGGGGGGGGTCATAAGCCTAACAACTATTGTATTATAAGTCTAATCTTCTACAGACATGTGTTTAGAGGAAAATATATATCTCCACCCCAGTTTAAACAGCAATAATAATTTGAATTTGCCAAAAGGTAAAATAATTGCCTAAGGAGGTAGGGATTGTCATCCTCTTCCTCCCTCTCCCATTGGGAACATGGGATGTCTTCAGGCAAAGATTGAATGATTACTTGATGATCATTATAAAAAGGGAATGCTAATTAAAATACAGGTTGAACTAGCTTGTAAATGAGCCTCTTTTCATTTCTAAGATTTTTATAATTCTCTGATGGTCTAAGAGTCCTTCCGAATCTAAATGCTTTCAATCCTAAACTTAGGATTTCACCTTAGAACAAAAATGTTCTATGTCCAGCCTAAACTGAGTCAGATTTCTGAAGAGAAATTTCAGTTTTGTAAACTTTCATTCCTTTGATGTTAGTTGAAAAAGGGGAGATAGTCAATGGACACTCACTTGTTCCTTTTGAAATCCAAGACAGAGTCTTTTCTGAAAGTGATCGGAAGTAAGGTTTGATGAGGTCTTCAACCGTTACTGCAGCCAAAGCATTGATACTGGAGGACACAGTACTGGGGAGACAAAGGAAAATCTTTCATTTTAAGTCTTCCACATTTTCATAAACATTATGAATACTAAGTACCTGAGGGAAGAAATTGTGATAAAAGGTAACAATCATCAATATTTAAGTGAATTTATAGGATCCTGGCTGTAGGACTGGAAGGAACCCTAGAAACCAACTATCTAAGGCAACATCTTATTTTATAGATAAGCACACTGAAATTTAAGGAAGTCAGATGACTTGCCCAAAGTTATGCAGGTAGAGAGTTTTAGAAGGATTTAAATCCAAGTCTCTGACTCCAGAGTAATGAGTTTCCACACTATCAGATCCCATGCTTTTCACACTCAGCTGAATTCAGTTCAATTGATAATCCAAACAACATTCATTGGGGGCTTGCTAGATCTGGGGGAGACAAAAATAAAAATAAGAGCCAGTGCTTGCCTTCAAACAGCTTATGTTCTCCTAGAACTTTTAATGTTACCTACATGCTTCCTGAAAGGTCAGAGGATCTGATTTTAAACTAGAGGTACCCTTATTCCAAACTCCCTATTGAATAAAGGAGGAAACCAAGTCCAGGGTTAAGGAAATGATTTGCCTCAGATGTCAAGAAGTGATAGGCCTGGGATATCTTGAATTCAATTTTTTGAGTTCAAATCTAGCACTTCTATGACACTAAGCTGCCTTTGAAATTCAGAAAGATCTGATTTCATAAGACTGAAGGAAAATATTTCTTTCTTTCTACCCATCCATTTTAAAATATACAAATATATTCACTTATATCTATCAATATATACATATGTATGAATATATATAGCTATCTACCCACCTAATTAGATATATTCATATGAATATATGTATTTATATGTCTAGCTAGATATATTCTTACATATATTATGTCTATGGAGTTGTCTAGCTAGATAGAAACATAGATATAATCTATCTAGACACATTGGATATATGTATTTATACATGTGTGTACATACATGTATGCCTGGGTGTATTATGCCTATATAAAAATACATTGCACATGTAGGTAGCTATATATTTTTAAGTATGTGTATATATCTATATTTTATTAGATATCCTCAAGATTTAATGAGTGGACTATTAGAGGCCATCTTCATTAAAATATGCTACAAAGGTGGGAGGCAGGGAAGGAAAGGGAGAGTCTGTATCAACAGTGTCTTTCCACATCCTTTTTAAAAAAATGAGATATTTTATTTATTTACTTTTCCAACTACATGCAACAGTAGTTTTCGGCTATTTTGTTTTGCATGGTTTTGAGTTTTACATTTTTTTCCATCCCTTTCTTCCTTCCCCCTGACAGAAAGCAATCTAATATAGGGTATACATGTATAACTATACTAAATACAGATTCATATTAATCTTCATGTACTTTCAACATATGAATTAGGCACCTTTTTTTTGAAAATGGATTTTATTGGTATTTGGAAATTATCATTAAAAGCTCTGAAGGCACAGTATTGCATGAAAAGTCATTTAACATGGAGCCCTTGGGGCAGCAAGATAGTGCAGTAGAGTACCTGCTCTGGAGTCAGGAGTACCTGGGTTCAAATCCGATCTCAGACACTTAATAATTACCTAGCCGTGCGGCCTTGGGCAAGCCACTTAACCCCATTTGCCTTGCAAAAACCTAAAAAAAAAAAATGGACCTTTGTCTGAAAAACCATCCTTGTTAAATATGAATAGGGTGATGACTACCAAGTTTCCTCAATGTATTGATTTTGTTTTTTGGTCCAGAGCAATCTACTAAGGAATAGAGGGTTCTCAACCTTGATTGGTCTAACCATTGATGAAATCATAATAGTTTCTTGAAATATTAGATAAAATACAAATGAAAATTGCATGCTTAGTACAATAGCTGAAATTCAGTCATAGCTCATGAAATATTAATTATTAATATTACTAATTATCATTGTTATATCCTTTTTAATCACTCTGAAATCACATTTCATTAATTACACAAAGACCATACCTCAATGTTCCACTGTAAGCACAGGCCACAAAGAGTCCTGGGAGTCCTGGATGATTTCGGAAAATGTCCAGCACCAGATAGGGCATGAGCTGAAAAAAGTTCAAGATTTACTAAGGTGTGTCTTATCATCAGGAATATACCATTCTAATTCCTGGTGAAGAATTGATCCACTGTTCACTTATCCATCATTGGCAGAGAATGAGTTAATTTACCCAAATGCATGTTTCAGATGATTGTTTAACTTGATGTCAATTTTTTTACCTTTTCAAAAGTAAATATTTCTAAATCATATTGCATCCTTTTACTTGTTAAAAAAGTAAATATTTGTAATTTATATTGTAAACTTTTACCTTTTTGAAAGGAAATATTTCTAAATTATACTGTCTATTTTTATTATGTGAATCATGGATTCTTATAAGCAATCTGATGACCCCTATTGACCCATTCTCAGAATACAATTAAATTGACAGTTGAAGGAAATACTAAATTTCAATTTAGAAGTTTATTTAGGTTTGCTTTTTTTTTCAAGGCAATGGGGTTAAGTGGCTTGGCCAAGGCCGCACGGCTAGGTAATTATTAAGTGTCTGAGATCGGATTTGAACCCAGGTACTCCTGACTCCAGGGCTGGTGCTTTATCCACTGAGCCACCTAGCCGCCCCTAGAAGTTTAAAAAAATAAAGTTTTTTTTCCTTCCAAATTCAAAGGCCTCCATTCCCACTCAAAATCTGTTTACAGGTCTTCAAAAAGTCCATAAACTCCAAGTTCACACATCCTGGACTACACTGAAGAGGGACTTGTAGATATATACAGTGCTAGACGAGTGTTAGCATATTAAAAGAAGACAAAGTATTAGAGCTTCTGAGACAGAAAATCATCAGGTACTGTCCATAGCTTTAATAGGGTATCAGCCTCTCTCCCACCATGTGGCTATTTACAGGTAATAGATAAAAGCAGGAATTAATGTTGGGTTAATGTTAATGTTCCAACACTGTCCTCTAAATTGTGGCTGCAAAGCTAATTGTCTTGGCCAGAGGAACATCAAGAGAACCAGATGAGAGAGAACAAACTAAGTAATTTAAGGGAGTTAGTTTTCCCCGAGTATCTATCTGGGTCTTCCCTCTATTGAATGTGTTCCTGGACAAATCTCAGAGATAGGCAGAGTCGTAGCTGTTATTTGTCCTTCATTCTCAAAGACGATCATGATATCAGGGAGGTGATGCTATGACAAGCACATGAACTCTGTGTGTGTGTGTGTGTGTGTGTGTGTGTGTGTGTGTGTGTGTGTGTGAATCTGTGCAATGTCACCAGCCTTACTTTCTCCTCTGGAGGGTCTGGGGTAGGGTGATTGCATCACAAGTGGAGTAACACAAGGACCATTCCCTTTTCTTTTTAGAATGTCTGTGCCTGAATCAGGTGTTCTAAACAATAGGTTCCTATGACCATGAAGCCCTAGAGAGGTCCTGGTACTGCCCTGAGATCAATTTCCTTTCTGTCATCCGAAGCTTTCTCATAAAGGTGGTGTGAAGAACAATAGGCAGCTATATAATTCCCAGAGCAGTGAAACACAAGGCTCTATGAAGACATAGATTGGGAAATAAAAAGATTAAGCAGCTTTCTCCCAAGCAGTTTTCTCACCTTTCAGACAGAAAATCCTTTTTATTGTTATTAGGATTTTCTGACTTGCGACAAACATTCAAAACAATGTTTCTGCAATAGTAACATGAAGGACCATGGACACCTCCCCAAGTAAGCTCTGTCCCACTCATTCATCTCAATTGAGTTGATTCTTAGTCAAGTGTGAAGGAATATATTTTACAGTTGGTTTGCACTAGACTCCTGGGGAGATGACTGTCTCACAAGTTTACAAATTATATCTTCACATGGAAAGAACACCGGAAAAGCCACAACTTCCCCCAGTCCTTCAAACAGAATTCTAAGCAAAGGTTGCACTAAACATTGGAGAATATATAATGCCATAATTTGATCAAAATTCTAGAATACTAAATCTAGTTTTTTCATAAAATAATTTCTATAATATTAATTTTTATCATTACAGCATAATATAGTGGTTAGACCCCTGTAATTGAATTCAGGTCCTGAGTTCATATTCTAGCATTTATTAACTGTAGGGGCCATGGTCAAGTCACTTAACTTATGTAATCTTCACTTTTGTCATTTATAAAATGGATATATTATATCCTATATATTCCATTAAAGTATGTTTTATAATATAACCAAAAATATAGTTTATATTATCATGCAATATAATAGCAATATTATATTTTATATGAGTGTAATAGAATATGATAGTAATGTTATGATATAATCTAATAATATATTATGTAATACTATATTATTATATAACAATGAAATAGTACTATTGTAATGTAAAAATGGGTATTATATATATAAAATAATATGTAAATAATTTATAAATACATTTATAAAGATATAAATAATATAATATATAAAATACTTGTACTGTATCACAGTATTGTTATAAGGAAAGTCCTCTGCAAACCTTATAGCATTATATGAATAAAAACTATTCTTTTAATTTCCTTAATGAAAAAGATCTGAGTCCATAAGTAGAGTCAATGGGATATCACTGTCAGGTAGAACGCTGATTAAAAAAAAATAAACAAGTCTCTGTGTGTGGATGCATGCACACACCTATACACAGGCATATGTGTATATGAAAGCTTGTCTATCATTTGACATGAGTAGAGTTTATCTCAAGGAACCAGGTTGCTTGAAATTATATACATGTGTGCACATGTGTATAATATACTCTTGAAATTAAATCTATTAATGTTTTTCTATATATAAACTCTATAAAATTTTTTCTATTTTTACAGAAGCATTTCATTCTAAAACAAGGGATGTTTTGTTAAATTTCATTCATTAGAATAGGTGTCCTTTTCCACTGGAAAATTTAATTGCCACAAAATTTTCAAATGTCACAAATTAAATTTTCGAAAGTGTATTTTATGACAATAACATGACTGAACCAGGAGCATTTGATTCACTGGAATTTTCAAAATTAGAATCCAGCAAATGTTGCTGGGATGAACCTGTTATCAACATCAATATGAAGCTACTC
The DNA here is from genome assembly GCF_037893015.1 of Macrotis lagotis. Classification (NCBI taxonomy): domain Eukaryota; kingdom Metazoa; phylum Chordata; class Mammalia; order Peramelemorphia; family Peramelidae; genus Macrotis; species Macrotis lagotis. The sequence goes on from NC_133659.1 coordinate 319,720,106, forward strand.
AGAAGACTGTCTTCAGGAATTTGTTCTCAGAAAAATCCACAAATACTCTTCCTGATAAATGGTTTCAAAGGATGTCCATGACCAAGGAGCTAGAAGTGAGAATTCTTTCACCGATTTTATATTCCTATGAAATTTGATCTGTAGAATTCTTACTAAATTCTTATTTGAGTTGTTATTCAAATAGAAATATTTCTACTTATTATCACATGCTCTCAAATTTTTTCTTCACATTTCTACATCTTTTTTTTTTTTAGGTTTATGCAAGACAACGGGGTTAAGTGGCTTGCCCAAGGCCACACAGCTAGGTGATTATTAAGTGTCTGAGGTCAGATTTGAACCCAGGTACTTGTGACTCCAGGTCTGGTGCTCTATCCACTGCGCCACCTAGCCACCCCACATTTCTACATCTTAATTTTGGATTTAGGGTTCTTCATACCACTAGAATATCTACAATATAAATTTGCCAAATTTTTTCTAGGAGTTTATGAAAGTGAGTTTCTAGTGTGTCCATCTCTTATGTGTTCACTATGCAGAAGTTCTCAAAGTAGATCAAGAAAAATAGGCTGCAGGGTGGCTAGGTGGCGCAGTGGATAGAGCACTGGCCTTGGAGTCAAGAGTACCTAAGTTCAAATCCGGCCTCAGACACTTAATAATTGCCTAACCCCATTGCCTTGAAAAATCTAAAAAAAAATAATAATAATAATAGGCTGAATATAAGAAAGATTAGCAGACTCACCACAATCCTTTTTCTGTTCTACCATGCTCTATTGGATATTGGTTAGTTTTGTTAATTTGTAAAAATAAAATGAAAAGGGGCAGCTAGGTGGCGTAGTGGATAAAGTACCAGCCCTGGAGTCAGAAGTACCTGGGTTCAAATCCAGCCTCAGACACTTAATAATCACCTAGCTGTGTGGCCTTGGGCAAGCCACTTAACCTCGTTTGCCTTGCAAAACCCTAAAAAAAAATAAAATAAAATGAAAGATCATTTTATAATCCTTGGTTAGTTCATCTAAGGAAGTAATAAGAAAATGACAGTACTGAACCTGGTCTAGGGCTGATACTTTCTTTGCTGTCCAAGGATCACAGTCATGGTATCTTGAGTAAAGGGCGAGCCCACACAATACTGCACAGGCAAGAATTGCCCAGAGTCCTATGAGATTTATGTAAAGAGACCTAAATGGAATAAACAAATGGTTAATAAATCAATCATTTACATTCAAAGAATTTTACAAACAAATTACAGCTAGATAGCACAGAGGATGGAGCCCTAAGTCTGGAGTCAGAAAGACCTGTATTCAAATTCAGACTCAGATACTGACTTAGCTGTGTAATGCTGAGTAAATTGTTTAAACTCTGTCTCAGTTTCCTCATTGTTATTGGGGGAGGGGGAGAATTACAATGCCTAAATTCCAGAATTGTTATGAAGATCAAATGAGATAATATTAGTAAAATATTTGCCAACCTTAAAACACTATATAAATGCTAGCTTTTATTTCTATTGTATTATTTATTCCTATATATATATATATATATAATATAAAACCTTGCAAAAGTCACTTAATACTCTTAATTTAACACTTCTTAGGCCTCATGTTCTTCATTTATGATATGAAGAGGTTGATCCAAACCCACTTAGAGATGAAATTGGAAGGAGATAATGGACAAAAAATAGTTTTCCAAGTCATAATATTCCACTATACTACACTGTAACATTTTCTAAGGGAGTTTTTAGTCGTAATTTATATTGCCCATGGATGTGACATCTGTCAATTTAACAAAACAGTAAGAGTTTGCTAATCAGTGTAGTTTGACCTGCTAGGTGGCAGGGTGGATAAAGCATTGGCCTTGGAGTCTAACTGTGTGACCTTGGGTGAGTCACTTAACCCTGATTGTCTCACTTCTAGGGCTATCTACAGTCTTCCTGATTCATATCTGGTCACTGGACCCAGATGGCTCTGGAGGAGAAAATGAGGCTGGTGATTTAGCACAGCACCACCACCCTCACTCCAATCCAATTCACATGCTTGTCATGGCATCACCTCCCTGAAATCGTGGTCTTCTTCAAAAATGAAGGACAAACATTAATGATCTCTTTACTATAAACATTTGCCTGTAACAATGGATCACACAAACTTCATAGGACATGGTGATTACATAAATCAATACCTTTCCTTTATAATAATACTATTATGACATGTCATTAAGTAATATATTAATTTATCATTATAAAGCATGCAAATGATATAATTATAAATTACATCTATTTCTCATTTCTTCTGTTCATAGCTTGCTAAACTAAGTCAGAGGGGATCCGCTGTTAATGAACACATTATTTTTTCTCATCTTTATCCTTTAGTTCAATGTTGCCTTTTGGTTTTACCTTTCCTCTAAAGCAAAGTCTGAACCATGGTCCAGTTGCCCACAATCAATCCAGAATTTATCCCTTGACTTTTTTGTGATGTCCTCTCACCCTTCTTCACAATTCAACCCATCTTTCCAATTAACTTTTATCTCCTAGTTTTATTTACATTAATACCATGGAGAAGTGGTTTATTATTATTATTGTAGGCTATGCATATAATTACCATCATTATATTATCAGAGCAACTCATGTTTACATCATGGTGGAAGGTTGCAAACCAAAATTGCACACTCTCTAGGACCACAGGACCTTTCCATTCTCTACATCTGGAGGATCTAATCTTTTAGTGGGGAAAATGAGTTTTTGGTTCTAAAGGAGTGATAATGAAGTATCTATACACTTCTGACAGAAAGGTGATGGAATCAGAATTAAATCTATATGTTTGGATATGGCCAGCACAGAAATTTGTTTTGTTTGGCTATGTAGACTTGTTTGAAGGTGTTTTTTTTTTTAAAGGTGAGGAGAGTTAGGCAGGAGAGAAAATCAATGTGTGCAGATTGAAATAAAATAAAATAAAATAAAATCTGCCTGGAAGCAGGTGCTAATGCCTAGGCAGTTCACTAACCACTAAGATAGACTACCTTTCACATTCATTTATGCCAAGGTGTTAATGCACCACAATAGTTTAATCCGTTGCCCCTCCTAGGGATATTTGCATTTTAATAAAGAACTCATGAAATACCCAAACATGAAGACTATATTTCTAAGGTCCAAGGCAGGTCAATGAGGAAGATTCTTTTTGTCTTAGTGTGCCATTTCCTCACATTACCTAATGTAATGAACCCCTCCTCTCAGTGAAAGACTGGTTCAATTGTTAAGTTTTATAAACATTTCTAAATCAATTGATAAAATTGTTGGGGAGGGTTTTATATTAATTCACACAAAGGCCCAAAGGGTTTCGGCTAAAAATATTTATATTCAGTCATTTCTCTCATATTCCAAACTTCATAACACCATTTGAGATTTTCTTGGTAGAGATGCTGGAGTGGTTTGTCATTTCCTTCTCCAGTCCATTTTTTTTTTAGGTTTTTGTAAGGCAAAATGGGGTTAAGTGGCTTGCCCAAGGCCACACAGCTAGGTAATTATTAAGTGTCTGAGACCGGATTTGAACCCAGGTACTCCTGACTCCAGAGCCGGTGCTTTATCCACTGCACCACCTAGCCGCCCCTCTCCAGTCCATTTTACAGATGAGAAAATTAAGGCAAATAGGCTTGGAGGATTTATCCAAGGTCACCCAGTTAGTGAATAAGGTCAAATTTTAAGACAGAAATTGAAGTCTCACTCCAGGTCTGGCACTCTATCCACTGTGACAAGAAGTATATTCACGTTTGAGACAGGATAGATTTGTTTATAAAGTGATTGGTCATGATCAGGAAGATAATAATTTTGGTGGTCATGTAGCAATTATATAAATTTTCAAATTTAAAGATAGAATAAAATATTTTATAATTATATGAAATAAATTTTGATTTGGAGATTTGGGAGCAAAAATTATCTAATAATTATTGCAAGCGTTTAATAAATCTAAAAAAAATGTGAGGGGGAGAAGATCAGATTAATCCAGAGGTTCACAACACTTTTTGTGGATGTAATTGAAAGGGATTCTTAGGACCACAATAATTATATAATTATATAATATCTATCTAGATGGAGAGAGAGAAAGAGAAAGAATAGATATATACATATATATTTACATATATATGGAATCACTGCCTACACTAAGCTGCCTCTTGTCATTAGCTTTATCATCACTGTTGTTATATAAAATAATAATATAAAAAGTTATAATCTGAAGGATATTTAAAGAGTATTAATATGTGTACTAAAATTTCTTACATTTTTGCATGGAATCTGTTTTTGCAAGAAATGTACCGCTGTACTTGGGATTGGTTAACGCCATAAATAGTGGTCCACGTGAAGGTTCCGCCGATGATAATTGTCCAAAAAGTATGTCTTTGCAAAGGGTTTGGATTGAAACTAAATGGAAAAGAATAGAAGAGAATGTCAGTCTGTCATACACAAATAGCAACACTGTTGAAATAATTCACAATTGAGGTTGTTGGAATAAAATATTGCTTCTTTAATGTTCAAGTTTTTGTGTAGATACTTATGAATGCCAATGCTTTTCAGTTTTCCTACTCCATAAAAGGATGCTATTGATTAAATCAGGGGTATCAAATTCTATATAAATGGGGCACCATTAATTTGTTTATAGGGATCTCTACAAATTGACTTAGTTTTGAAATGTAGAACTGCTCAAGTTTTTTTTTCCTTTAATTTTATGGAATAAAATAAGCATTTCCATAACATAGTATAATAAAAATAATAATTGCCTATGCAATTCACTAACCATGTATGTGCTATTTCTATTAAATATATGTACATTTTTAGAAACTTATTTTATTAGATGTTTCCCAATTACATTTTTAAGAAAGATTTTATTTATTTTGAGTTTAAAATTTTTGCCCTAATCTTGCTTCCCTCCCCCCACCCCCTGCAGAAGAGTCTATTAGTCTTTACTCCCGATTACATTTTTTTCTTTTATTTTTTTTAAAGATTTTATTTATTTTGAGTTTTACAATTTTTCCCCTAATTTTGCTTCCCTTCCCCCACCCCCCACAGAAGGCAGTCTGTTAGTCTTTACTCTCAATTATATTTTAATCTGGGTGAATCCAAAATAGAAAGTATTGTACCACCTGCAGCCCACACATTTGATGGCAGAGTATTAAATAATCTCTAAAGTTCCCTCCAAGTCAAGTATATTGTGATTCTAACCATTCATATATTTATTTAGCTTTTCAAAAAAACAGAGTGGTACAGAATAATAAAAACATATTTTTAAAAAACCTTTTAGTTCAACTGAAAACATTAAGAAGTAATATTTCTCTAGTTTAAAAAGTCTTTAAGCTTCTCCCCTTTTCTCTTCTTGGAATGGTGACCAATTAGTCGAGGACAAAAGGTCTTCCTAAATGAAATTGATTAAGGATAGAAATTAAACTTTAAACAAAGAATAACTCTGATCTTAAGATCTTTGCCTTCCCCTCAAATACTGAAGCAATTGAGCTGTGAGCTGCCCTTTTTTCATTTAAAAAGAAAGGAAATATTAATTCTGGGGTGGAGACCTTTAAAATACTTGAGGAGAGAAATCAAGAAAAGAATGTCATTGAAAGTCAATTTTAGGGGAATATAATGACTCCATTTGGTGCCATATTTGCTATTCATTATATTATATTATATTTCTTTTTTCCATGTAACACATCCCCTTCCCCCATCACTTTATAATTACAAACCAAAACAAAACCTTTGAATAGTTCCAAGAAGTCACTCCCATTTCTTTTTCCCATCTAAAAATGTGCCTTAGTGATTTAATAGATGTTAATTCGCTGGCCAATAAGAAACATACCATTTTCTTTGATCTGGGATAAATAATTTTGATAAAAGTCTTTGTAATATTTTTAGCATCCCCTGTCTTTTCTACAAAATGTACCATCTTTTGACCTGCCCAACCTGATCTAACCCAAGACTACTCAACTTGATTTTTATCCAAACTCTGATTCATGTAACTCCAAAGACCACACACACACACAATCTGTAGGATTATTAGACAGATATCGGACAGTCCATCATCTACTGATGATTTGTGCAACACCATTGAATGGTTAACTAAACTGCAGTGAACCTCTCTGTAACCTGTGATGGTTTATTTGCGCTAGTCTGAACCTGAAAATTCTTGCAACAGTGTACTAATTGTTATTTTGGAATATTAACTTTTGGAATATATTTGGAATATTCACTTTAAAATACTTTTAACATATTATTGCTTTTCCTTGTTCAACATTCCTATGTTATTTTATCTCATCTTGCCATAGAGGCAAACATCCAGGGGCAGCCAGGTGGCACAGTGGATAGAGTGCAGGGTTTAGAGTCAGGAAGACTTGAGTTCAAATTTGACCTCAGGGACTTACTAGCTGGATCACTGGGCAAGTCACTCAATCCTGTTTGTATCAGTTTCCTCATCTGGAAAAATAAGCTGAAGGAAGAAATGGCAAACTCCAATATCTTTGCCCAAAAAAGTCCAAATGGAATCACAGAGAGATGGACTTGACTCATAGCAACAAATCTCAATGTCCAGAAATCTATCATCTATACTGGTATATTCAATGTCTGTAAGGAATGATGTATAAAATGTTATCATTGGAAACTGTCCTATTCTTTCCACTGTTGCAACATTGCCTGGCACTGCTAATCTGAAACAGGATCATATTTCTATCTTATTACAGAATCTACAAGTAGTATATTAGAGCAATATTGCAAATACTATGCTAAGATGTTAAAATTATTCTTTTAACACCCTGTAGTTTCCCAATACTCTTGTTGCTCTAAGACTAAAATTGTCTGACACAGCTTAATCAGACCTGTCTTCCGAGTGCCCTAATCATCTAGGGGAAGCAAGTTATATTTAATTGGATATTTATATGATAAAAATCAATCTGGGAGTGTACACTATCTGGTGCAATTATAAAAGTACCATAGAAACCTATTAAATTAGCTCCAGATAGATTTGAGAGGGCTCCACATCATTCCTATCCTGGAGACCCCTTGAGCATTCTACTCTCCTCATCAATGAAAGAAACTGTCTAGCAGGCCATACATAACACTCTGATGTAGACAAAATGATGATGTAAAGTTCAGAATTCCTTGAATGATAAGCAGTGGGCCATACCTGTTAAACTCACTTATCAGTTCAAAGAATAAGGAATTTCTTTTGAACTATGACCATGGAGTTATGACTAGAGGTTTTCCCATTGAGGGTTCAGTCTCTCATGATGCACTTTCTGTGCCCCAATATTTATCATTTTTAGGAGTTGTGAGAAATTTCAAGTCTGAATGACTTGGCAAGGATCACCCAGCTAATACTTTCACACACACACACACACACACACACACACACACACACACACACACACACACAAAAGACTTGAACCCACACCTTGCTGCCTCCAAGGTCAGACTCCTAACCATTATGCCAAGCTGCATCTTTTAGTCTACTAACAACTGATAATGTCCCCTTATCACAGAATAAGGAAACTGGGTATCAGAGAGATTAAGTAATTTGCCCACAGTCTTTCAGCTAATAAATAACAGAAGTGGGATTTGAGCATAGCTCTCTTTCCTGATTCTAAGAACAGGATTCTTTCTAGTATAATAATGTAAGATCAACCCCAAAGTATAGAATATCAGCCTTAAATGTTTATTCACTATCTTACTATTTTCATACCAGCCTCACTACTATTTTACTTTATTTTATTTTATTTACTTTAGGTTTTTTTGCAAGGCAATGGGGTTAAGTGGCTTGCCCAAGGCCACACAGCTGGGTAATTATTAAGTGTCTGAGGGCAGATTTGAACTCAGGTACTCCTGATTCCAGGGCCGGTGCTCTCTCCACTGTGCCACCTAGCTGCCCCCCTCACTACTATTTTAAATGCTACTGTTTCTACTGAAAATTTATTATGCTTATTGATCAAATAACAAATCATATATTAAAAAGGATAAATGGAAACTTACTCCCAGAAGTTCAGTCTTCCTCCATGATAGGAATCATTTACAATTTTATTGATCCCACCTTGAACCAGAGTAGACTGTATGATCACCGATGAAAATCCTGCCACCATGATGCCAACTTGGAAGACATCTGTCCAGACAACAGCTTTGAGACCACCCTTCATTGGGAAAAAGTACATTTGGAACATTATTCTTCTGATGACAAGATCATAGATTGGCAGAAAATTCATTTGGAGAATCATGGATTTAGACCTGGAAGGACGTTATTTATTCTATCCCCCCCTTGTTTTAAAAGTGAGGAAACTGAGACCCACTTAAATTATTGTAAGTGTTTTAATGCTCAAGATTAAATAGTTGATAAAGGGTGGAGCTTGGATTTGAACTCCACTTTCCTGACTAGGAATCCAGCATTCTTCCTACCACATTCCCCCATCTGCTCAGAACATAGCACTGTATTCAAGATTTCTTCCTGAGAATTCCCAAGTCTTCTTTATTTCATCCCCTAGACCGACTCTCCTCCACTCTGCCCCTTCTATTACTGCCAAGGAATCCAACAAAACTGAGGAAGAAATAAAATTTTTCCCCTGAATAATTCTGACTTGACCCTCCTTTTGTTTTCATTAAAGAAATATGGACAATCCATTAAAGGAAGAGTGCCTGGCTACTGGAAATTTAAATTGTGCAAAGCCAACAAGAAATGAACATACCATTGTACAGTAGAAAGTACAGACCACCCCAGTGGCAACAACTGCACCCCACAGATCGAATCCAGTGACTGCAAACACAGGAAAAACAAATAAATGCATCCTCATGAAATGGCATGATGCCATAGCCTCCTGAAAGTTACATTCTAAACTTCAGAAAGTTTTGTCATAAAACCAACATAGCCACAGTACAGCGAGTATTCAATTTGAGTCTAAGAATCGAGTCTAAATGCTGTGTGAGCTTGGGCAAAGCTATATCTCTCCGAGTCTCCGTTTTCTTTTTTGAAAGGTTTGGATTAGAGGGCAGCTAGGTGGTGCAGTGGATAGAGCACCAGCCCTGGAGTCAGGAGGAACCCGAGTTCAAATCTGACCTCAGACACTGAATAATTGCCTAGTGGTGTGACCTTGTTCAAGTCACTTAACCCCATTGCCTTAAAAAAAAAAGGTTTGGATTAGGTGAGCTCCCAGATCAAAGAATTTAGAGCCGGACAGGTCCTGAGAGATCATCTGCCGCAAGATCCACATTCTATAGAGAAAGAAAATGAATCTCTACATGATTAACTCCAGGTCACATAATTTAAACTCATTCCACAATACCATACTTCTAAAGTCTCACCAAACACTAAATCCTGTGATTCTGCTTGTGAGGCAGATTGGGCATAACAGATATCTCCTTCTAGTCACTTCTCTAATACCTTTACCTAACTCAAAATTCTATGATTTTGCTTGTGAGACAGATTGATTTTAATAGATATCATCTTCTGACTCCTTCTCTAACACCTCACCCAACTAAATTCTATGATTCTTCTTGTGAGACAGATTGACTTTAACAGATAGCATCTTCTACTTCTCTAATAACCTAACTCCAAATTCACCCATCATTAAATCCTACTTGTGAGAGAGATACCATCTTCTAATTACTCCTCTAATACCTCATCCAACAATATATCCTATGATTCAGCTTGTGAGGCAGATTGGGTTTAACAGATAGCCTCTTCTAATTACTTCTCTAATACCTTCCAGTTCAAAACAATCTAGTTTTGGGGCAGCTAGGTGGCACAGTGGATAGAGCACTGGCCCTGGAGTCAGGAGGACCTGAGTTCAAATCTGGCCTCGGACACTTAATAATTACCTAGCTGTGTGGCCTTGGGCAAGTCACTTAACCTACCATTTGCCTTGCAAAAACTTAAAAAAAATTTTTTTAAATAAAAAAAAATCTAATTTAGTTATGTCATCTGCACAATGAAAGAACTGAGGCAAAAGTGTTCTGAGGTCCTTTTTTGTTCTGTTATCCTGTGGCTTTATGATTCTAACATATGGATAGACAGGAGACATAAACCATAGTAGAGTTTTAGAGGTCACTGGGACTTTAGACTATAGAGAAGGCTGAAGTCAAATGTCATGACTGAAGAAATGAATGGATTTTCCCATAGTCACTCAGCTAGTAAGATTATCGGATAACATTTAAACCCAGTTCTTCCTGATTCCCAGTGCAGCATTCTGTCTTTTACACAGCGTTGAATCTTGAGGATATATAGAGAGGATAAGAATAAGCCTGAAAGAAGAGAATGAATGAAACACATTTCCTTTTCCTATAAACAAAGAGGTCAGTGTCAATGGTGTAATGTCAGATAAAAGATGTTTAGAAAGGATAGAAATTAGGAAAGTGTGTTCTCTCTCCTTCCATTACTTAACAAAGGCATCATGAATGGACTTGGGTTACAGAAGTGCTGAGAATAATGAATGCCCTTTTAGCAAACCAGGATTGGAGGGGGATTAGAGAAGTCTGGCAATAAAAATAATAACAATCATAAAAATGAGCAGTTTGTATATAATACTTTAAAGCAACAAAAACACTTAACATATGTTATTTCATTAGGAGATAAGTGCTATTATTATTTCCATATTACAGATGAGGAAACTGAGGCAGACTGAAGATAAGTGACTTGCCCAGGATCACAGGACTAGAAAGTATCTAACATAGAATCTGGTGTTCCTGACTCTGGATCTAGACTTCTCCCCCATCTGAGACACCTAACTGCTAAAGGGTCACAGTTAAATGATTGGAAAAATGTTATCACCGAGTTGATGTCTGAGGACCAATGACGAAAGGAACAGTTATAAGTAATAATAATAATAATAATAATAATAATAATAATAATAATAATAATTGTAGCTGACATTTTTACACAACTACAAAGTTTGTAAAACACTTTACTTAAAACATTTCATTTGAGTCATAAATTCCCAGTGAGTATAAGTACTATAAGAATTATTAGGGGTGGCTAGGTGGCACAATGGATAGAGCACTGGCCCTGGAGTCAGGAGTACCTGAGTTTAAATTTGGCCTCAGACACTTAATAATGACCTAGCTGTGTAGCCTTGGGCAAGCCACTTAACTCCATTTGCCTTGCAAAAATCTAATAATTAAAAATTAAAAATTAAAAAAAAGAATTATTATCCTCATTTTGTTGTTGTTTCAGTCATTTTCATCCCTGTGACCCTATTTAGGATTTTCTTGCAAAAATATTGCAGTGGTTTGCCATTTCCTTTTCCAGATCATTTTACAGATGAGGAAATTGAGTCAAATAGGGTGACATGACTTGCTCAGGGTAACATAGCCAATTTTTAAGGCGTCTTTTTGACTCCAGATCCGGTGTACTATCCACTTTGCTACCTAGGTGCCCCTTCCCCTTTTACAGATGAGACTTAGGGGAATTGTACATGATCTCACTAACAGGAAGCCACTAGTAGAAGCTAGTAGGAAGGAACATATACCCACTTTTGTGGCTGAAATCCTCACACCAACCCCCCTTTCTTCAAGGCAGTATGGGCATGGAAGGAGCATTGGATTTAGAAAAAGACAGCCTGGGTTAATAAGAGCACCTATCTCCCAGGATTTCTGAGATCAAATGGGATATTATGTGTTTATAACATAGAGGAGGTGCTTCCTCCTCTCCTTCATGATTTAATTTAATTCCATGCAGAGACTAAGACACTTTTAAGAATAAAAAATCAGGTATTTTAATGAATGAAAACTAATGTTCCTAGATTTTCATTTCCTAAATGAAGATTAAAATTTAATTTCTTTAAAACAGAAGCAAATAAGGTAATTTATAAAAATTGCTTCTAATTACTAATAGATCCATTCATGAAATGTGAAATAAGCCAATGTCATTCTGTGACAATGTTGGTGTTAAAAGAATCCTGAGCTTTCTAAATAGAATAGTGGATATCAGAGACACAATCTTATGATGAGTCCAAAGTGCATCTCATGCTATCTGATAACTAGCATTATTATTATTATATATGTGTGCATATATATGGCAAAAATCAATAAAGTTCAAGTCCAAAGTATGATTCTAAGAGTTTATCAGCACTGTGGGATAAACATTAGCATGTCTATTATTAAGATAAGCACAGAGATTATGGACTGCCCCACTAAGGAGTGAGGAGCAAAATGCTGATGCCCTTATTTTCAGATTGGTCTCCTGAATTTCATGCTGATCTTCCAAACGTAAAGTCCAGGCCCTTTTACTCCAGTTTTAAATCTTTGATGAGATAACAAAAGATGCCATCTTCTTTAATCTCATTTCTATTAAAGGTTTAAGACAAGTCATCCTCCAATTAGAAGAAATTAAAACCACTTAGTCATAATGAAAAAATGTTCCAAATCATTATTGATTAGAGAAATGCAAATTAAAACATCTCTGAGGTACCACCTCACACCTATCAGATTGGCTATGATGACAAAAAAATGGGAAATGATTAATGTTGGAGAGGATGAGGAAAGCTGTGAACAGATTAAGCTATTCTGGAGTGTTAGATGGAACTATACTCAAAGAGCAATAAAATTGATCATAGCCTTTGATTCAGTAATACCAATACTAGGTCTATATCCCAAAGAAATCATAAAAAATAAGAAAGTCTTACATGTTCAAAAATATTTAAAGCAGCTCTTTTTGTACTGGCAAATTAGAAATTAAAGGAGTGCTCATCAATTGGGGAATGACTAAACAAGTTATGGTATATGAATGTTACAGAGTACTATTGTTCTAAAAGAAATCATGATTTGTGGAGCATTAGAGATGCAAGGAAAGAAATGCTGGAACGGATGTTGAGTGAAGTGAGCAGAACCAAAAGAACACTGTACACATTAACAACAATATTGTGAGATGATCTGCTATGATGGATGATGCAATTCTTCTCAGCAGTTCAGAAATCAAGGACAACCCTGAGAGACCTGTTATGGACAATCCTATCCACATTCAAAGATAAAAATGAATGAAGAACAATGCTTACCATGTTTATTTTTTTAAAAGCTCTTTTGTGTTTTTCCTTTCTTTCTCATGGTTTTTCCTTCCCCCTTAGTTCAATTCCTCTTTCATAATATGACTAATATATAAATGTTAAACACAGATTTACATTTACAACTTTTGCCAGACTGTTCACCACCATGGGGAGGGAAAAGAGGGTGATAGAAAAATGTGGAACTCATAAATTTGCAAATGGATGACTGCTGAAAAGCTACTATTGTATGAAATTGGAAAAATAAAATAATATTTCAATTTGAGACTGCCATGATCCTTTTCTTTCCCAAATAAATTGCTCCCAGACTGAGTGCGATGACACACATTCGTTTATAATCCCAGGTGCCCTCATAACTGGGAGACTGAGACTAACAAATCTCTTCAGTTTGAGAGTTCTAAATATTAGTGGGCTTAGCAAATCAGCTTCAATATAATGAATTGGGAGGGGACACCAAGTTACCTAAGGAGTAATCAATGAACTCAGTCAGAACAGAAATGAAGCAGGTCAAAATGACAATCCTGTGTCAAAGTGATTGAATCCATGACATAGAAAGTTCTGGAATTGGGTCATTGTAGCGATAAATGAATAAATAAAACACAGGGAAGAAAATAGATGGAAGTTGAGTGGGACATATGGACAACCAAGACAGATTTTAAAAATAATATGTATAACTTGCTTCTTAGCCTTTTTGCTCAAAAAAAGTGAACATACACTTTTTATAAAAAAAAAAAAATGTCATGCCCAGTCTCTTGCTACTTACTAGCTGTGGGGCCATGGCAAGTCTTTAACCACCAACTGCCTTGCCAAAAAAAAACTCAAAACATAAAAAAGTATTATGAATCTATTTCAAATTACCAGCTACCTTGGGGTAGGGGGAGAAAAGGTGGGAAGGAGAAAACTTTGCAAAAATGAACACTGTAAACTATCATAATCTCTGGAAAAAGAAATTAATTAAAAATAAAAAGTATTAGGAAATGGAGATTTCTGATTTCCTATGAAATTTAACACCTCTTCAAGCTCAAAGACTCTCAGATTCTATAAGGTTTGGTTCCCACATAAAGATAGTTACCTTATTCTTGTGTAAGGGAAAGAAACTTTTCCTGTTTCTCTCTTATGAAATTTGTGAACTGGAAAGAAAAGACTGGATATGGGGAGGGGGAGCATCAAAGGAATTGAGTTCAAATTCTGACCGAGCCACTTATTATCTCTGAGACTTTGGTCAATTTACTTAACCTCTCTGGGTTTCAGTTTCCTTAATTGTAAAATGAGGAGTTGATTTAGCTGACTTCTAAGATCTCTTGTATCTAAGAGCCTTTGATCCAGTGATCAAAAAGCTCATCTACATCAAATCTCCTCATTCCCCCAAAGATTCATCCAAAGATAAGCACAAATACTACTGTTCACTGTTTAAAAATTACCTTAAAACAATTTACCTTGATTCAAAGCGAGAGCCGGGGCATAAATAACAATTCCAGTGTACAGAATCTAGAAAAGGGAAACCAGAATATGAAAACTGAAATAATACAGCTTAACAGTATATTAATTTTATTATTAAAGTCTTTATTGTTCAACTTCATTGATAACTCTTTCTATTATTTAACTATATTTCGTGAATGGGGAAAATATGTCCATTCCTCCTTGTGCCCTCCAACATACCTGGATCTGTCTTCAGAACAAATGGGCTTATTGTACAAACCCAGTAATAAATTTTCATGCTTTGATGACTGTATATCGAATCAACTTTACAAATAAAATGTATGGTCATCAATAACTGATTAATGAATAAACACTGAAATTCCTTTTATCCAAACATTTTTACTTGCTCCTCCTGGGTGGTCTTGACTTCTCCCATCAGCTTCACAAAGAGCTTTCAGAATTCCCGTTTCCCTCTTCCCTCCATTTGGGTCAGAACCCATTGGGAGGAACCTGTCCCCTGCAGCGTTTCAACCTTATTTATGGCTGACTATCAGTTATTTTTCCACTCTCTGACCGTTTCTTTCTATTATATTTTAGAACTTTTAGCTATTAATAAAAATAATAATGATGCCTAGAATCTAAATAGTACTTTCAAGTTTACAAAACACTTTATGCATATTAACTCATATTTATACTTACAGTGGATAGTGTCCAGCAATTGGATCAAATGAACTGTTGCCAGTTCTGAACATTTCACCTTTGCTATCGAATTATTGCTAATATTTATGTACACATCTTTCAACTCCTATTAGACTATAAGCTTCATTAGGGGAGGGACCAAACTGTATTCTTAGAATTTTAAATACAGTCTTTAATGCATTTAAGGCCTCAAGAAATATTTGTTGAACAGTTCAGGAATCTCCAAGGATGATCACACCCAGACCATTCATTTTTTAATTCTAGGCATACAACAAAGACAATGAAAAACTGGAGTCAGTGAGAATTTGGAAGACGCTGAAGAGGTCATTAGTGGATGACAAAGGGCCAGAGAATATTTAGCCTTGAGAAGAAATCTCGCTCCTGGACTGAGGGTCATAGAGACGGGGATAGTGAAATTCAAGTATTTGAAGGGTTCTCATGAAAAAGGGGGGGGGGGGTTGAACTTGGTCATCTTGCAACCAGAGAACTGATTTAGGGCAAAAAATTCAAAGTGTCAGAGGCAGAATTGTCTAATCCTTGGAGCTGTCCAACAGTGGGACAAACTTTCAAAGAAAGGAGCTCTCCATTGAAGGAGATCTTCACATGGAAGCTGGACAAGCATAGAATTACAGACATAGAGCTGAATAGGATCTGCTTCATTTTGACCTCATTTTACACATGAGAAAACTGAGCTCCTGAGAGGGATGTGTCCCAAAGTAACAGGTTAACAATTATCAAAGGTGGGACTGGAACTCAGGTCTTCTCATCTGTCCCACCCTGCCTCCTGGACATGAAGTAAAGAGAAAGCCTATTCAGCTAGGGGATGGATTTAATGACCCCTGAGATACCTTCCAGCTTTGGCATTCTGCCCTTCCAATTTCCTACCTGCCTTAATCACTAAATGGTCAGATGCCTCAGTTAGGGAGATTTCCCACTCTGTGAAACATAGCTTTTATTTCTCTTTTGGAACTACCATCTAATAACTTGGAATCTAATAACTTGACATCATCATTATTATTAATATTTAATTGCAAGAGGCATTGGGATTAAGTCATAGCTAGCTAGGGTGGATTCGAACTTAGGTCCTCCTGACTCCAGAGTCAGTACTCTATCTACTGCACCATGTAACTGCCCTTGACTCTTCTTTAAAATAAAATTGCAATTCCGTGTGTGTGTGTGTGTGTGTGTGTGTGTAACAGAGAAAGCCATAAGTATGTTTGAGAATTTTCTTTGGGGGAAATTAGAGCCCCTCATTCCTAATCAATCATTTTTATGAACATTTCAAAGAATGGCTTAAGGAAGGGCCATATTGTCAGGGCCCGTTGGAATCATTAACTGCATATTTTAGCTATAAACTTCGCTCAGCAACTCAAGTCAAGTAGCATGACCAGTTTCCTTTTGCTCCCTTTATATTCTTCTCCTACTTCCTAGAGAATTGGAATACAAGTTTGACCCAGATATCATTCAAGCCACCATGGCAAAGGTCTACATGGCTTTCAAATGTGAAAATGAAAAAGAAAAGCCTTTTCCCATTGGTTCACTCTTCAAAGACTGACTAAACCCTTATCCATAATGGAAGGAGTGTTGAACCTGATGAGTCAGCGAGGCCCTTTGCCACATCAGTAACCCCAAACACTTCAGGTAACAATTAGTATCCCCAGCTTCACAGTGACCTACTTTCCCAAGTGTTTGACTATAGGTTGAGCCAACTTCCCTGGTACATTCCTAAATTGTTTTTTTGGAAATGCTTGGCTTTGAAGGGAAGCTCACCAATGTGTGATTTTTTAATGCCCTCTCAAATTAAATACTAGTTTTCAGTTGAGTAAGCATGTGTATTTCTTTTATTAAAGACAATAACTTTTTTGGAAAGCTACCATTTGATGCATGCACCTCTTTTTCAGTCTCTCATCATGGAGAAAATGATGAACTTTTGTAAAAGATCCATTGTTGTTTTTTACTTGCTCTTTCTGACACTTGATTCTCACCAGATTATCCCAATGAATAGAAAAGGGAATCAAGACCTGAATCCAGAGCCCTTCTCAGTTTCCCAGTAGCTATATGACCCTGGGCAAGTCATGTCCCCCTACTGTATAACCCAGTGTCCTCATCTCTAAAATGGACATATTAACCATAAATATACAGGACCTAAATAATAGAAGTGAAAGAACAACAGAAAGGATATTGGATGACTAATATGGAAATATATTTTATTTATATAGTAGGGACTCTACTTATATATCAGGGAAGGGGAAAGGGAGAAAAGGAGGGAGAAAATTTAGAACTCAAAATTTTTAAAAATGAATATCAAAAATTAGCTTTAAATGGAACTAGAAAAAATTAAATATTTTTTTAAAAATCAAGAATGTTGAGTTTGGGCATCAGGGATCTGGATTCAAATCTGGATTCACAACTTTGCCATTTTATTTTTCATTGTTACCATTTTGTTTTCATTTCAAATTCATTTAACTCCTCCAAACTTCAGTTTCCTTTCCTCAAATGCAAATTAAGGTAGCTGAACAAGAAGACTTATAAGATACCTTTCCAGCTTTAAAGCCATAATCCTATGATCTTATAGTGTCAAGAACTGAGTTCTAGACCAGGGGTCAGGAGAATGTAGGTTCAAATCTTGCCTCTCTCATTTACCAGCTGTATGGCTTTATGAAGTTACTATTCCTCTTCAGGCCTCAGTTTCCTCATCTGTCAAAATGAGGGCGTATAACTCCATAACCTCTAAGGTCTCCAGCGGTTCCAAATCTAGATTGATATGAATCTAGCGGTCAGAGTTGTATCTGGTTCTATAGTGGTGACTGCTGTTCCCATGGTGGGAGTCTGCATGTATTAGACATTATAAGTCAAATCCTTTGTGTATTCACTACTTAGCTGAACCCCACAGGAGTGCATTGAGGAAAATGCTTTGCAATCTTTCAAGAATTACAGATGGGGAGTCATCAGTAATTCTTGAGCATTTCCAGCAAACTCCTCAAATATCTTTGCCATATGAATTAAGTTATTAGTATCATTTTTTTTAATTTAAGAAATTGGGCCAGGTATATTTTTCAATTTAAGAAATTACCCCAAATAAGTGACAGGTCTACATATTAATCTAAATAATTCAGTTTGGGAATAATTTTCATTGTGATAACAATAATAATTATCATTATAAATAGCATTTATATAGTGCTTTAAGATTTACCACATATTTTACAAATACAATCTCATTTTCTTCTTGTACAAACCCTAGGAGGTAGATGCTTTTATCATCCTGAAGAAACTGAGGCACAGAGAAGTTATATGAATTGCCTAGTATTACAAAGTTAGTAAATAGCTAGTAAGTACGATTTGAACTTGGAACATTTTCTGAACTCACAAAATCTCTGTTTTCAATTCTCTGCTCTGACAGGAGTATCCTTATCCTCGCTCCTCTTTCTAACCTGCTCCCTCTTTTTCCGTTTTCCTTTTCACTTTCAACTTTTGTAGGTCCATTCAGAAGCTCCTTAATGAAAGACATCCACTTTCCATAGATATTTTAATAAAACACATTACATTGCAAAAGTATAAAAAGGACATTGGAGAACTACTTACTGTTTGAACAATGAATAGAATGGTTCCACAGAGGCGAATATACTTATTAAAACGAAGCTCTAAATACTTAAAAAAAAGAAGAAGGTAAAATAGGTTAGTAGGCATGACCAATTTTTCCCATTCTAGAAGAGTATCTATCATAGATTTAGGGTTGCAAGAAAGTCATATAGTCCAAAATCCTGCATAAAAGCCCAGCTTCTTCTTGGAACCCCACCACTATCACCACCACCAATGAACAAATTCTTCTCAGCGTTCTGGAGACATCAGAAGACTCAAAATAATCTAGGGATCCTGAGACCTGATAATGGAACACATTCCCATAGACGATTCAGTTTAACCCTAGAATATGAGACAGTGGGAATGGGGTAGGGGTCAAAGTTAGAGGAACTAAGTTAACTGGAACACCGTTACTTCTTTTTGTGTGTGTGCCTGTATGAATTGGCAAGTTCAACTTAAGAATACTGCTTAACCTAAAAAGAGACAAATACTTCATCACTTTCTGTCATCTATGTTATTTCTCCATCCTCAGGAAGATAGAGGGTGAGCTGATAATAAAAAAGACTTCTTTCCCTGAAGTGGAGATTCCTCAAGATGCCCCTAAGGAGCTTCTACCTGCAGAAGATTTCTCTCCATTTGGGAGCTTTGTTACAGTACTTTTGGAGGCAGTCCCTTCGCAGGATCCTCTCTCTACAACCAAGTCCCACTTATAAGGGACAGACTGATCTCTTGAGAGCCATCTCTGATGGATGTCTGAGAAGGAGGAAAAAACAGGGACATAGACAAAAATAAAAATTGTTTTCTCCTCCCCATAACCTGTGACATAGATACTTCCCCATTTTGCAGATGAGGAAACTGAGGTTTAGGCAAGTTAACTGTTCTGTCCACAGTTGTACCATCAATAGGTATCAGAACTTTCCAGGGTTTGAATCCTGGTTGTCACATCTGCACTATTTTTTCTACTAGGTCACACTATCTTTCCTGTAGCCTTGAACTCTGAAAATAGATAGCTAAGTATATTTCCCAAAATGACTTTTAGGGCTAGTGTTGACTAAAGGAAGACAAATCATTACAGAGAGCGATGAATCCCATACTTCCAAAGTGGAGTCTGGAATATTTACATTCCCAACTAAGCAATCAGTTTTTGTTATTGTTCAGTCATGTCTGACTCTTCCTGGCCCCATTTGGGGTTTTCTCAGCAGAGATACTGGAATAGTTTGCTATTTCCTTCCCCAGCTCATTTCGACAGATGAGGAAACTGAGATAAACAGGGTAAAGTGACTTACTCAGAGAAGTACACATAATAAATGTCTGATGCCATATTTGATCTCAGTTCTTCCTGATTCCAGGGCTGGTACTCTATCCACTATACTACCCAGCTGCCCCAATGTTTTAGTCCATATGAAAAGAAAGTCAGAGAGAAATACTTCAGTCTAGAAATTCTTTTTTTTTATTTTTATTTTTATTTTTTAGGTTTTTGCAAGGCAATGGGGTTAAGTGGCTTGCCCAAGGCCACACAGCTAGGTAATTATTAAGTGTCTGAGGCTGGATTTGAACTCAGGTCCTCCTGACTCCAGGGCCAGTGCTCTATCCACTTCACCACCTAGCCGCCCCAGTCTAGAAATTCTTAATCTGGGATTTATGAACTTTTAAAAAATTTGATAACTAGATTTCAATAATAATCCTATATATCTTATTCATGTACAAAAATTATTCATAAGCCTCATCAACCATCCAAAGGAATTGATGACAAAAAAGTGATTAGGAATTCCTCATTTAGAGCAGCTAGTTGGCACAGTGGATAGAGCACTGGCCCTAGAATCAGGAGAAGCTGAGTTCAAATCTAGCTTCAGAGACTAGCACTTACTGACTGTGTGACCCTGGACAAGTCACTTAATCCCCATTACATCATACAAAAAAATGTAGAAAGAAAGTAAGAACTCTTTTCCTGACTTCCTTCACAGTCTCTCTATTATAAACATGCTCCTAAAATTTCCTTTTCTCTCCTACCTTTGACCAATATCTCTTTGCTTGAAAGGTTACTCTCCCTTTTCTCATTTATATTTCCACTATATTTTTCACTCTGTTTCACTGAAATATTATATTTCACTCTATTTTCCTATAGAATGTAAGCCTTGTGGGCATTTTGCCCATATTTTCCTAGTCTTTCTACCAAATGGAACACATCCCCTCACTCATGAGAAGCTAGGTGACACAGTAGATAGAACACTGGCCTTGGAATCAGGAAGACCCCTCTTCCTGAGTTCAAATCTGGTCTAGATATATGATCCTAAGTCATTTAAGCCTGATCGTCATAGTTCCTCATCTATACAATGAACTGAAGAAGGAAATGGCAAACCACTCCTGTATCCTTGGCAAGAAAAATCCACACAATGGAATCACAAAGAGTTGGGCATAATTGAAACAATTAAACAACCACAAACAAAAAGATGCTTTGTCCTACAACATGGGAAACAGCCAAGATGCAACCCAAAGCAACATCTAGAATAGTTGACTCTACTCTACAGCTGATTTCTTTAAAATGATAGTCTTCAATTCAATTCATTCAAACAAGTGTTTAAAATATAAGAGATAACAGTGAGAGAGAGCAGGCTGGTACAGAAAAATTTGGGATCAATTCCTACTTCTCAAGCAGTGTGATCCCGGATAATTCACTTTACCTTATTTCCCCAGAAAACCATCTAAAACAGCAGTTCTCAAATAGATCCCTTCAGGGAGCCTATAGGGTTAAAATGATTTTCCCAGTAATACTAAGATTTTAAATTTCCAATATAGTAAATATCAATAGAACTAACTCACAACAACAAAAGCTATTAGAGGGAGAAAGGGATTCATTAATAATTTTTAAGAGAATGAGGGAGTGCTAAGACCAAAAAACTTGGGGAGTGCTGCTGTGACAAAGGTTCTCCACCTGGGGACTATGAACTTGGTAGGGTTTGTTTTGCTTCAAAATTTGGATAAGTACATTTCATTATAATTGGTTTCCTTAACCTTGTGTGTTTTTAATGCATTTAGAAGCATTATTTTGAGAAGGATCTATCAAGTTCATCAGACTTCAAAAGGGATCCATGAGAAAGGAAGAAAAGGGCTGGGGGGGGAAAGGAGAGATTGACAGAGAGGAGAGACAGAGAAAGGGAGAAAGATAGAAAGAGGAAAGAGAGGCGAGGAGGAGAAAGAGAAGAAAGAAAGAAAAAGAAAGTAAGCAAGGGACATAGAGGGGGAGAGGAAGAGAGAAAGGGGGAGAAGAGAAAGGGAAAAGAGAGAGAGGGAAGAAGAAAGGGGGGTTCTAATAGTATAAGACAGTGATAGGCATGGAGGGAATTGGTTTTCTTTTCTTTTTTTTTGCAAACCAATAAAATCAGATAGTGAGCCCCTCCCCTCCCCACAGGAAAAAAAAAACCAATTGTTCATAGTATTTCCCTGAGTGGTAGAGATACACAGATAAAAAACAAAAAATAGTCTATGCTTTTAAGAGGCTTACATGCTATAGGAAAATAAAGTGTAATATAATATTTCAGTGAAGTAGAGTGAAAAATATAGCAAAAATATAAATGAAATAATTGGCACTGTAAAAAGAGCTCTGTATTTGGAATATGAGATACTGAGTTTGAATCTAGAAGCTTGGGCAAGTAATTTCCCCGCTCTTGGTCTCAGTTTCCTCATCTGTAAAATGTGAAAGTTGAATAAAATGGTTTCTAGGATCCCTCCCCCCTCTGAATAACAAGATAATGACAGATAATTTGGTGACAAGTGAGGTAAGGGGAAAGAATGACTGCTAGTAAATGGGAAGATTAGGAAAGGTTTCCAGGAAAAGACTTACACCTAAGTTGAGTCATGAAGGGGAGGTAGTGTGCAAACGTGGCCTGGTTAAAGAGAAACCACCAAAAGAGTCCATCTCCCTCATTTTATAGAGAGGCAAACAGTTCTAGAAAGGGTAAGTCCCATAGGTAACAAGTAGCAGGATCAGAATTTGAACTCAGGGCCTTGGACTCAAATTCAGTCCTTTCCACTGTATCTCATGGAAATTCAACACACCTCATGATGAAACTGCTATCAGTTTTGTCAACTGAAGCAAACTGTTGGTCTAAGGAGAAACTGCTGACCCTTGGTTGTTATGCTGTATGAAATAGAACACTATCTGTTGAGTTTCAAAGTATTAATTAACAGATGAGGAAGGGCCAGGGAGGAGGTGAAGAAAAACAGAAGGCATCTCTCCTTCCACAAATTCAAGACTGAACTTTCCGTGCTCAAGTTTCAAAGGCCCTTCACCTTCATGTCTCCCCCCTCCTTTTTTTTTTTAAATTTAAATCCATCTTGATTAAGCATCAACCCTGTGCCATGTCAACAGATTCTTCAGTTCTTAAGAGTATGCAGAGCACTCCCTGAACCAGGCCTTGGGAGAGAGAGACAAAATTTAGAGAAAAGACAATCTGGCCTCCCCAAAGCTCGCAGTTCGATGCAAATGTATGACCCAGACTAGCCAGAATCTATGACTTCCAGGACCCCAGTATCTTTCACACTACCTCCCCTTCGTGACTCAACTTAGGTGCAAGTCTTTTCCTGGAAACCTTTCCTAATCTTCCCATTTACTAGCAGTCATTCTTTCCCCTTACCTCACCTGTCACCAAGTTATCTGTCATTATCTTGTTATTCAGAGCTGGGATGGGAGTGGGGATCCTAGAAACCATTTTATCCAACTTCCATGTGGGAGTCCAGCCTGTGTCAAACAGCTTAGAGACCCTGGCTCCCAACACTTCCACATTTTACAGATGGGGAAACTGAGACCAAAAGAGGGGAAATTACAGCATATTGTATGTGCTTGTTGTATGTGCTTGTTGCTATGTGACAGAAGAGCCACATATACACACACATACACACACACGCACACACGCACACACATATACACAAAGAGGTGTAGTGGATAGAGAAATAGAACTAGGAAAACCGCAATTTTCACTTCTGACACATCCGAGACTGGGTGTGGAACCCTGGAGAACTCTCTAAGGCTACAAGACATAGAGAAGGCACTCACCTGCATTGGGAGAGGCAGTTTTTTATTGTAATGAAATCACAAATTCAGTCCTTACTCATCTTCTCTGTCTCTCTGTCTCTCCTTCCCTCCCTCTCTGTTTCCTCTGCCCCCATCCTCTCTGTCTTTCTCCTCTCTGTCTCTCTTTCTCTGTCTCCCTCTTTCTGTCTTTCTCCCTCTCTTTCTCCCTGTCTGACACTCTTTCTCTGTGTGTTTCTGTTTGTTTCTGTCTGTCTGTTTCTCTCTTCCTCTCTTTGCCTGTCCCTGTTTCCTTTTCTTCCCCCACTCTATGTTTATAAAGATATACACATGAGTCTCTCTCTATATATAGTATATCTATGTCAAGATCCATCTATGTATATTTGAATATATAAATATATAAATTAAATCATAAATAAACTAAATATGCTTATTATATTTGTCCATTATAACTTTTTTCTATTGTATTTGTGACCCTGAGGTCATTTATCTGTCCACTAAACCACTGTATCACACATGTGTATGCATATATGTTTGAATGTATGACATGCTTTTAAAAAATATCTTAGCAGGGCGGCTAGGTGGTGCAGTGGATAAAGCACTGGCCCTGGAGTCAGGAGTACCTGGGTTCAAATTTGGTCTCAGACACTTAATAATGACCTAGCTGTGTGGCCTTGGGCAAGCCACTTAACCCCATTTGCCTTGCAAAAAAAAAAGTATCTTAGAGAAAAATGCCAGGATCTTGAACAAGTTAATCTTATAATTATTTCTGTCCCTAACATAAATATGCATATACCTATGGGTATATATATATATATATATATATATATATATATATATATATATCTTTGATATAAATCTCTATTACATACAAACATGTGTGTACACACATATGCAGACATGTAATTCTATTAGTATGCAGAACTCCTAGTGTGGATGATCCCTTCCTCAAAGCCGATCAGTCACTATCATGAATAAGTCTTAATCAGTTGTCCTGCACTGAAAGGTTGAGTTACTTGCCTTTAGTCACAAAGAAGCAAAACTTGAATCCTTGACAACTAGGTGGTGCAGTAGATAGAGCACCAGCCCTGGAGTCAGGCGGACCTGAGTTCAAATCCAGCATTAAACACTTAATAATTACTTAGCTGTATGACCTTAGGCAAGTCATTTAACCCTATTGCCCTGCAAAACAAAACAAAACAAAACAAAGCTTGAACCCAGGTCTTCCTGACTCCAAGGTTACTCCTCTAACCTCAGGCTAGATAGAGCAAGCCTTGTTTCTTCTAAGTGGGTATGAGAGAAGAGCAGGGCATAATTAAGCTTACTCTGCACAGATGGAAAAAGAAAGAAGAGGTAGTATTGATTGCCAAGACTGGGACTGGAATCAGTATTTTATGGATCTTACTTGGAAACCAAGTCAGGAACTATCCTTAGGTCAAAGGTCAGCTCTTGTGGTTGTTTGTTTTTTTTGTAACATCTAACTAATTTGGGCTAGTGATTTTTGTAGCCCCCACTCCAATCTGGATATGGGAACCCTAATGCAGAGGTTCAAATTTCAGGAGGAAGGTGTACTTAAAAAAAATTATTAAAAAAATTAAAATGAATTGGAAATCTTTCCACCCTTCTCAATGAGCCAACAAGGTTGAAAGGAGAAGGTTGATTAAATAAGTAGGTTCTTGTGACTTTGTAGAGCTCCCAAGAAATATTCCAGGAAAGGAGATAGGATTTCATAAATGGAGAGGAAATATGTTACAGTAGAAAGAGCTCTGGATTTGGAATCAGAGGACTTACCAGTTAATACTTACTAACTAACATGCATCTGTGTTTAGCATAATTATACATATATGGTCTAAGATGGATTGCTCTCTGTCAGGGGGAGGGGGAGGGAGAAAAAAGTAAAACTCGAAACCTTGCAAACAATGATTGCTGATATATTTTAATATGATTCAAGCTTCACTGCAAAGTTTTACAGGTGCTTTGGGCCCTTAGGCATCATGTTTGATTACATTGGCCCAGAACACTGAGGGTTTAAGGCTTTAGAATGCTCCAGCCAGTACATATCAGAGGCAGGTCTTAGATTCTTCCTGGATCGCTAGTCACTAGATCAAGCTGCTATGTTAATTAGATGGAGTACTGACTACCTAGGTATTCAACCGGAAAAAATAAGGAAGCCAACATATAGGAATGATGTTAAGTTTTAAAATAGAAGCAAATGTGTTTGTAGCCACAAATACCTAGACAAATTGGACATTAACAGATTAGAAAGAATTTAGAGTGCTATAGAAGGTAATATTGATTAAGTTTTCCTTTTTAGTGGTAAATTTAAAATTAAAATTTCTTTTATGCTTCTCCTTCCTATCCCATGGTTTTCTTTCTTTTAATAATTCCTACGTCCTAATTCCTCATACACAAAATGACTAATACTTAAAGGTGTTAAAAGTACACACACATACATATACACACACACACACACATATATATAAATATATATATATATATATATGCATAGTTTTTGCAAGGCAATGGAGTTAAATGACTTGCCCAAGGCCACACAGCTAGATAATTATTAAATGTCTGTGGTTGAATTTGAGCTCAGGTCCTCCTGACTCCAGGGCTGGTGCTGTATCCACTGCACCACTTAGCCACCCCAAAAGTATACATTTTTTAAAAAAGTGTTTGTTGACCTTAGAGAAGTCATTTATCTTTTTCTGGGACCCCATGGAAGGGGAGGCTTGGATCAGATGAATCCTGATGAATCTTCTATCCAGTGTGCCACCCAAAAAAGTATATGTACATATATACATACATACATACATACATACATACATACATATATATATGGGTTTTTGCAAGGCAATGGGGTTAAGTGACTTGCCCAAGGTCACACAGCTAGGTCATTATTAAGTGTCTGAGGCCCCATTTAAACTCAGGTCCTCCTGACTCCAGGGCTGGTGTTGTATCCACTGCACCACTTAGCCACCCCAAAAGTATACATTTTTTAAAAAGTGTTTGTTGACCTTAGAGAAGTCATTTATCTTTTTCTGGGACCCCATGGAAGGGGAGGCTTGGATCAGATGAATCCTGATGAATCTTCTATCCAGTGTGCCACCCAAAAAAGTGTATGTACATATATACATACATACATATATATACATACATATATACATACATATATATACATATATATATATATGGTTTTTTGCAAGGCAATGGGGTTAAGTGACTTGCCCAAGGCCACACAGCTAGGTCATTATTAAGTGTCTGAGGCCCCATTTAAACTCAGGTCCTCCTGACTCCAGGGCTGGTGTTGTATCCACTGCACCACTTAGCCACCCCAAAAGTATACATTTTTTAAAAAGTGTTTGTTGACCTTAGAGAAGTCATTTATCTTTTTCTGGGACCCCATGGAAGGGGAGGCTTGGATCAGATGAATCCTGATGAATCTTCTATCCAGTGTGCCACCCAAAAAAGTATATGTACATATATACATACATACATATATATACATACATACATATATATATATATGGTTTTTTGCAAGGCAATGGGGTTAAGTGACTTGCCCAAGGCCACACAGCTGGTTAATTATTAAGTGTCTGAGGTCAGATTTCAACTCAGGTACTCCTGACTCCAAGGCCGCTGCGCTATCTGCCCCCCAAAAAGTATATATTTTTTAAAAAGATTGTTGAAAACTCATCCCATGTGGTTGGAAAATTAAATAATATTTTACTAATCCTAATAAAAATATTTAATAAAGACAAAACTTGTGTGACCTTAGGGAAGTCTCTTTCCGGGCCCCCAGGGCAGGGGGATGTGGACCAGAAGACTCCGGGGGTCTCCTCCAGCTCTTCCCAAGCTCGGCGTCCCAAACGCCACCCTGGCAGGGGAGATCAAGCGCCCGGAGGGGCCCCTCACCTCATAGGTGCTGGTGATGCCCAGCTTGTAGAAGACCGGCAGGAAGACCTCGGCGCTGAGCAGGACCACCAAGGCGTAGGTGATGGCAAAGACGCAGAAGACGGCCCCGTAGCGGTAGACCTCGGAGGGGGTGCCCAGGACGGTGACGGCCGACATGAAGCTGGCCGTGAGGGACAGCGCCACGGGCACGGCCGTCATCCTGCGGCCACCCATCAGAAAGTCCTTGGAGGTCTGCTGGCCGCCCCCCGCGAAGGCGTAGTACACGCCGATCGCGGCGGAGATGAGCAGCATCCCCGCGAACACCAGGTAGTCCGCCACGGCGAAGGTGCCAATGTCCCGCGGCGCGCCCATGGCGAGCCGCCCGCCGCGCACCCGGGCAGCCGCTGCCCGCCTTCCTGGGGGGGTGCTGGAGGCTAGCCGAAGGCTCCTGGGGCTGGGGTCCCCCTCCTGCGGCCCCCGGGGGGACCAGGCGCCCGGAGAGCGCGGGGAGCCGCCGCGGGAGCTGTCCACGCTGAAGCCGGCTCCGGGCGCTGGACACTGGCCGGGGCGGCCCCGGTCCGCGAGGCTGGAAGGGGACTGGCGGGGAAGGTGAGGCGCCTTCACACCTTGGCCGGCGAATGCCAGGCAGAGACCGTTTTGGCCACCCCGTTGGGAAGGGCAGATGCAAATGCAGGGAGGGAGAGGCCGGAGGAGGGTGTGGGGCGAAGACTACCTCCTCGGCTCCTTTCCTTCCCGGAAGGTTAAACCAAGGAGTTTTTCTTTTCACAAACAAGTTTCACTGTACACATTAACGACAAGACCGTGAGTTGGCCAGCCTTGATGGACGGAGCCCCTCTCAGCGGCTCAGAGAGCCGGGCCACCCCTGGGACACCCGCTGTGACCGACCCTATCCATAGCCACCCGAAGGAAAACAAAGGGCACAATCTGAATGAACATCGCGTTCACCTGGTGTGGACAAGCTACAAAATAGGCAAACCAACAAACAAGCAGCGACAGAATCTGGATCAACACTATGTTCACTTTTTTTAAAAAAATGCCTTTTATATTTTTCCTTCCAATCCCATGATTGTCTTTCTTTCCCCTCAGTCCCAATCCCTCACACACAAAATGACTAATACTTAAACGTGTTAAACCCAAATGGACAGGTACAACGTTCACTAGACTGTTCGCAGTTGGAAGAAAGTGGTGTGACTTATAGACATGCATGTGGATGAATATTGAAAAACCTTCATGGCAAGTCATCGGAAAAATAAAATATCGATCAGGAGTCCCTGGGTTCACATCCAGTCTCAGACACTTCATAATGACCCAGCTGTGTGGCCGTGGGCAAGCCACTTAACCCCGTTTGCCTTGCAAACACCTAAAAAACAAAACAAAACAAAATAAAATATCGATATGGGTGGGTGTGGGAAAATAATAGAAGGTAGCTCTTCAGATTTCTAAATGACAGAAGGAACACTTTTGCCTGTTATTGACTACAGATAAAGGTATGGTCTTGGTAAATAGAGACTGTGCCAAAATCCATAAATGAATATAGAGACACATGAAGACAATGCAGATCACAAAGAAGATAGGCAAACTCCTGGTAACATTCAAGATTCAGTGTTGCAATGATTTAGGTGACAAGTATTTCTAAGATATGATTAAGCCACAAGCCTCATTGAATAGGATTACCACATAGTAGGTTTTGAGAGAAATTATTATTAATAACCAATTACCAATTAAAATGAAAATCAATTAATAACCAACGATTGGGGGAATTCCCAAATTCCCTCATCTTTCCTATAGTCCTCATAAAAGTCACAAACCTCATTTAATATGATTGCCAGATAGTAGATTTTGAGAAAAAAATGAATATTAATAATCAGTGATTGGGGGTGTTCCAGAATTCCCTCATTTTTGTCTAGTTCTTTTGGGGGGGGGGGGGTGCAAGGCAATGAGGACTCAGTGACTTGCCCAAGGTCACACAGTTAGGCAATTGTGAAGTGTCTGAGGTCGAATCTGAACTCAGGTCCTCCTGACTCCAGGGCCAGTGCTCTATCCACTGCACTACCTAGCTTCCCTTTCTGTAGTTCTTACAAAAGCCACAAGCCTCATTTAATAGGATTGCCACATAGTAGGTTTTAAGAGAAATGATTATTAATAACCATTGATAGGGGGAGTTCCAGAATTCCCCCATTTTTTCCATAGTCCTCATAAAATTCAAAAAAAACCTCTTTTAATATGATCGTCAGATAGTAGAATTTGAGAGAAATGATTTTTAATAACCAATTAATTGCCAACTTATGTAATAATAAATTAATATAATTAAAATAATAGCCAATTAATAACCAATGACTGAGGGAGTTCTAGAATTCTCCCATTTTTTCAATAGTCCTCATAAAATCCAAAAAAACCTCTTTTAATATGATCGTCAGATAGTAGAATTTGAGAGAAATGATTTTAAATAACAAATTAATTGCTAACTAACATAATTATCAATTAATATAATTAAAATAATAACCAATTAATAACAAACAACTGAGGGAGTTTCAGAATTCTCCCATTTTTTTCTATAGTCTTCAAAAAAATCACAAGCTTCATTTAAAATGATTGCTAGATACTAGATTTTGGGAGAAATGATTATTAATAATCAGTGATGGGAGAGTTCCAGAATTCCCTCATTTTTTTCTATAGTCCTATTTCAAAGTTCAGTCTCTTGAAGGACGTTGAATGAACTCTTCTCACTCTTGTCCAGATCCCTCCCAGTCTTACCAGGAATCTCTAATCTAACATGAATTCCACTCAGATAAGCTTGGGTGGCAATAGATCCTTCCATCTAGATTGTCTCATTCTGGGAATGTTCTGGATACAAGAATAGTCTCTTTTCCAAGGGTGATATAATGTCACTCTCAGTCTCTCACAGGAGTGAGCTCACTTCTCTTTGTAAAGTCTACTTCTCATTAATTGTTATCCAATCAGAGCTGATTGCCACCCTCAGGAGTACTCCCTTCCAAGGGCATATGAGCCCTGCCCCACTGCCATTATTTTCTTTGGCATTCCAGAGCTCCACTGACCTTTTTTTTTTAACCAAAATGCTGACATTATTAATAAAATGATCATTTAAAAATAATAATTAAATTATTATTTATTATTAAATTATTATTAAGTTAAAATAATTAATAAAATTAATTACCCAGAAGTTATGTCTTTTGAATGCCACAGTCTTCATGAAAGAGACTTGTTTGGGGGCAGCTAGGTGTCGCAGTGGATAGAGCAACGGCCCTGGACTCAGGAGGAAATGAGTTCAAATCTGACCTCAGACACTTAATAATTACCTGGCTGTATGACCTTGGGTAAGTCACTTAACCCTGTTGCCTTTCAAAAAGGAAATAAAAGAGACTTGTTCTTACCTTCTGAAATAGGCAATTCTTTGAGATTAGTATTTTTCATAACCTCTTTGGATCTCAATTTTCTATTCTGGAGAAGAAGGTGGCAAGGATAGGCCAGGTAACAGTAGCAAGGCAGCTCAGAGTTCACATCCTCCCTTTAATATTCACTAACTATTTGACGTTGGGTAGGTCACTTCATTTCTATCTGTCTCAGACTTCTCATCTGTAAGAGGGAGTTGTTTTGAGTATAAAACAAGAAAAGTTTTGTAAAATACATTGCAAGCTTTGATGCCTTAGATAAATTCTGGTTATTACCATTATTTCTCTGATATCTTTTTGCTCCAAGATTGTTTGATTGCCCCCTTCTTTATTTGGCATATACAATACACAGTTTCGTATTTTAACCATTTCTTCTTTTTTTTTTATTTAAAGCAGTGGGATTAATTGACTTGCCCAAGGTCATACAGCTAGGCAATTAAATGTCTGAGGTCACATTTGAATTTAGGTCCTCCTGATTCCAGGGCTGGTGCTCCATCCACTGTGCCACCTAGCTGCCCCTTAACCATTTCTTCTTGAAGGTACTAAACTAATTTGTTTCTTAAAGACTACCATTGCCATCATGTATTTAGTTACATAGTTCAGCATGTGTAAATACTCAGATTATATAAAGCTATATATTATATTACACATAGTTATGTATAGAATACATAAATATATATATATGTTATATATGTTTATGACTAAGAATTCTTTTAATGTAGAAATAATAGTCTTCTGGAGGAAAATAAAATCCAAGTATTTCAATCATTTAACCAAAGACATGATTTATAATTATGTCTCACACTTTATAAGAACTAGTCTGGTGAGTTCAGTGCAGGCTGTTTCCGTACTTACCATGAGAATTAAGTAACCTTCTCAGGATGTACCTTTGAAGTCAATACTCCAGGGTTTAACAAAATAGAGAAATGCTGTTTAAACAACTGAATACTTTCCCATTGGTTCCTATACTTTAAAAGAGAACTCTGGATCATGAACGTACAAGATGTCCCTCTCGTCCCTCCTGTAGGATTGCTTAACCTGTTTCTAGTAATGAGAAATCTCTCAGTGTTAGTAGAGACTTAAGAGGATCACTCGTTGAAAGCTTTTATTCTTCCCCACTTCCATTTCCCCATTCCTTCCTGTCATATTCCATTCATAATATGGACAAAATAAATATTTAGCACCAGAGAGAGTGAAAATGTTGTACAGAGTCAGGGAGACTTGAGTTCTAATACCACCTCTAACATACAGAAGTTGTGCAAGCTAGGCGAATCAGTTGACTCAATTTCTTTATTTGTATAATGAGGGTAATAATAATAATAATAAGAGGCAGTGGAGAGAGTACCATCCTGGAGTTAGGAAGGTTTGAATTCAAATTTGACTTCTGACACTTACTAGATTTGTGACCTTGGGCAGATAATTTAACTCTTGTGTGACTCTGTTTTCTCAATAACAAAATGGGGATGACAAGAGTACACAGGGTTGTTGTGAAGATCAAATGAGTTAATAACTATAAAGCTCTCAGCACTGTGCATGATATACAGTAGGTGCTTAATGAATGTGTATTGTCTTCCACTTTTACTCCCATATTTATCTCTTTTGGCATGTTGTAAGGATCCAGTAATACAATGCGTGCAAAATTCTTTGTGTACCTTAAAATCCTATATAAATGGATGATAGTGATTTCATTTGGCATGAGGAAATTCTAGATGAGAAAATTTTCTCTACCAATGCAATATGGCACTTTCTCTTCAATTTATGCTCTTAGAGAAGCATGGAAAGAATTACACGAACTGACAATGACAAAGGGAACAGAACCAAGAGAGCATTGTACATATTAACAACAATATTGTGAATTCATCAATTATGATGGATGCAGCTCCTCTGGGTTGTTCAGAGAGCTAGGACAAGTCTGGAAGACCTGCTGTGAACAATGCCATCCACACCCAGAGAAAAATAAAACAAGACAAACAAACAAAACCCCCCCCAGAATCTGAATGGATCTCTGTTCACTTTTTAAATACTTCTCTTATTTTTTCCTTTCTATCCCATTTTTTCCCTTTAGTCCTAATTCCTCATGCACAAAATGACTTAATATGTAAGCATGTTAAATACAAAGGTACATGTACAAATTTTCAGACTGTTCACCGCTGAGGAGAGGGTGGTAGAAAAATGTGACTTATAAATATGCAAGTGGATGCATGTTGAAAAACTTTCATAATCTGTAATTGGAAAAATAAAAGAAAATATCAATTAAAAATTAAGTCCTATTGATTAAAAACAAATTACGTTCTTACAGAGTAACCTTGAGCACCTACAGGTTAAATAACTTGGTCAAAGTCACACAGCCAGAATGTGGCAGGTGAGGGACTTGCACCCAGGTCCAGGTCTTCCTGGCTATGAATGTCAGTCATTATTATTATTATTATTATTAATGAGGTAGCTATCTATATAGTCTTTTGCTTTTATTTCAAGGCAGTGCAATGGAAAGAGAACTGATTTAAAGTCAAAGGACCTGTGTTCAAATTCTGTCTCTGCTATTTACTGGCTTTGTGAACTTGACAAATTATTTAACTTCCCTGGGCCTGAAATTCCTGAGTTATAAGATTAGAGGGCTTGGCCTAAATGGCCTAGAAGGTTCTTGTGTTAGGAATCTGTGACCAAAGTCACTTTCTTCTCCTAAATGTGGTCATTGTCTCATTTTTTTTCTTATTCATTTCTCTGCCATGCTTCTAGTTTTCACAAACTTCCATCATAGATAGATTAATTTTTTTAGGTTTATTTTGCAAGGCAATGGGGTTAAGTGACTTGCCCAAGACCACACAGCTAGGTAATTATTAAGTGTCTGAGGTCTGATTTGAACTCAGGTACTCCAGACTCCAGGGCCGGTGCTCTATCCACTGCACCACCTAGCTGCCCCTAGATTAATTTTTTTTTGACTGGCCATGTTCTTCCACAAGAATGAATGATTTCTCCAGTTTTCTTGGTATCAGGGTTAGAGAGACGAGTTCGGGTTTAACAGCACAGTGTGGCAGTGCTAACTCATACCCCAGATGACGTTAATACTCCCAAAAGGACTTCCTATAAACTCTTAAGTGCTGAGGAGCCCTGCTTTAAAAAGCAGCTTCCTGCAGGAGTTTGCCTCTAGGGAGGCCAGGAAACTAGAATTAGAGGCACTCTCTGGCCAAGTCTTATTTTCCCTTTGAATTTTAATAATGCTTTTTTTTCCTTCTTTCTCCATTTCCTCCTCCTCTTCCTTCTTCTCCTTCTTCTCTCCCACTTCTTTCTCCATCTCTCCCTCCTCCTCCTCCTCACTCTCCTTCTCCTTCTCCTCCTCCTCCTTCTCTTCCTCCTTCTTCCTTCTTTCCTGCTTCCTTCTCCATCTCTCCCTCCTTCTCTTCCTCCTTTTCTCTTTTTTCCCTCTCTGCCTTCTCCTTTGTCACTTCCTTTTCCTCTTTCCTTTTCCTCCTCTCTTTCCTAAATCAGCTTTCGCTCACCTACACACATAAGAACAAGAGTCCACCTTCCTATTCCCTTCAGACAAGCAGAGTCAGGTGGGGAAAACCAGAAAAGATGGGAGAGAGAGACTAAGTGAGGAAGCTGGAGAGTTGGAGAGGCATAGAGAACAGAGCCAAGGGATCCCAGTAATAGTTTAACTAGCAGCTTTGGTGACTGGGGTCTAGGGCAAATGAAGAGAGTGCAGAGGGAAGGTAGATGAGAGATTTCAGGGAGATACTTCAAACATCTTTACATAAATCTCCACGGAGAGATTAATCTATTTTTTATTTTACAAAATAAAAAAGAAAATAATGTGTCTTGTGCCCTGTAAAACATGAGAGGATTCATAATATAAAACAATAATTTTTAATTTCAAGAAGACCTATATAATAAATTTCAAGAAAATCTATATAATAAATGTTAAACATGGTATTCAAATTTTGCCTCCTTGTTTTTGCCTTCTGTTTTCTGTTTACTTTGTTTAACTAATTATTCTTACAGGTATTAAATTCAGTTATTTCTAGAAAAGGCTACTATTACTCTCTATACCCTCTCTCTCTCTTCCCATGCCTGGGGCAAAACTCAGTCTACCCACCTTAATTATGACTGATCCACTGTGCTAGAAGCTCAGTTTTCTCATCTGTAAAAAGAGAGGCTTTGGATCATTTAGTCTCTGAGTGTTTTTCCCAACACTGTATCTCTGACTTTCTGATCTATGAAACTGTAAGACCTTGGGCAAGTCATTAACCTCCCTAGGTTTCATTTACCTCATCTTTAAAGAGGCTGCACTAGATGGTTTCTAAGACTTCTTCGAACTATGTTATTCTTTATTATCCTATTTATTCTCTTAAGACTTGAACGACAAATTATCAGTCTATACACCCTCAGAAATGCACATAATATTGAGTGAAATTAAATCCTATTTGCACAACCTAGGAGGGATTCATTTAACAAATAATGTCTGAGGTGGACTTGAGCTGGGCTCTCCTGTAGGAGTCAAACTTATTAAATGGTACGAGAACTCAGCCCACAAGTGAGATGTCGAAAGGGGAAACAAAAGAAGGCTATTGTTGGTGGCAGAGATTTTTACAGCCCCCATGAAAGGTGTGCCCAAGAAACATTTGATAAGACTCTTTCTTCTTCTCCCGGTTCCTTAAAGAAGTTGCAAAATTCCCATAGCATTAGCTCTTTGATAAGAAAACAATTTGCCTAGCTCTGGGTATTACTCCCCCTGCCCCTTAAAAATGGTTAATCAAGGCATGGTCAAACTCTTGTCTTGGCAATAGAAAACCTAGATCTGAATTCCACTCTGTGTGACTTTGGACAAGTCAATTCACTTCTCTGAGAGTTGGACTGAAGGCAGTGTGGTTTGGTAAGAACAACAAATTTTTTTTGGGGGGGGGGGGCAGTTACTGGATAGAGAGCTCCAGAGTAAGGAGGATATGAGTTCAAATCCGAACTGAAGTGTTTCTAGAGTCCCTTCCTCATATAATATCAGTTTCCTGATCTTATAAAAATGAAAATATTGACCCCTGAAGTTTCTTTCACCTCTGGACCTTTGCTCCTGTGCTCGTTAAGATCCCTCACTGGACCATGAACCCCTTTCTGTTTTACAGGAAAATATCATCAGGAAGAATACAGATATACTTGGGGCAGGGAAGAGAGTGGAGGGAGTTTCACTAGAAACCTGTGTACAGGGATGAGAAAGAAGCTTCTATTTTGACCTCACCATTCTAGGAATGCAACTTCAAACAATTATGAGTTATCATTTCACATAAAGAAACCAAGGAGAGGGGCAGCTAGGTGGCGAAGTGAATAGAGCACTGGCCCTGGAGTCAGGAGTACCTGGGTTCAAATCCGACCTTAGACATTTAATAATGACCTAGCCGTGTGGCCTTGGGCAAGTCACTTAACCCCGTTGCCTTGAAAAATCTTTTAAAAAAAAAGAAAGCAAGGAGAGAGAGAGAGAGAGAGAGAGAGAGAGAGAGAGAGAGAGAGAGAGAGAGACCCCAAAGAAGACTCAACCCTGAATAGGCTCAGTTCTACTACGTCAGAGATCCTGGTAATACAGATGGGAATATTCTTACTGAAAAGTTTGGATTTTCAAGACAAATCCTTGCCCCCGTCCATATCAAGATGGGAAATATATCTCCAACTAATAATAATAATAATAATAGCAACAACAATAATAATAAAAAATAGTAATAATAATGCTTTCACATTGTACTTTGTGAAGACAGCTCAGTGATACAATGGATAGATGAGTTAGCCTGGAATCAGGAAGATGCGATCCTTGATCACTTCATCCACTGGATAGCTTGAAGAGTAAGTAGGTCTGTATGGTTGGATTGCACAGTGCCTAGGAAGGGAGGGGGAGACTGTGGTGTAAAAAAGACTGACTATGGAGGCATAGAGTAAATTGTGAAGGACATTAATTGTCCGTCCGAAAACTTTATGTTTAATCCTACAGTAATAGTGAGAAAAACGATTATCAATAACCAATTGTTTGGGGAGAGCCAGAGTTCTCTCCCCTTTTTCCTAAAGTCTTCATTTCAAGGTTCAGGACAGAACTGATGATAACAGATAGGATCAACATTCTCCTCAAGCTAGGCGGTGTTTCCCAAGCCATTCTTACCAGAAGTCTTATTTTTTTAATAAAATATTTCATTTATTTACTTTTCCAACTCCACGTATTGACAGTTTTCAGCAGTCATTTTTGGCAAGGTTTGAGTTTTATAATTTTCTTCCTCCTTCCTTCTCCTCCCCCTGACAGAAAACAATCTAATATAAGCTATACATGTAGACCTATGCTAACCATTGATGCATATCAATCTGTTGCACAAGAAGAATCCAATCCACACAGGAAAAAAAAAAAACATGAGAGAGAGAAAAAAGACAATACATGAGACAATTTTTAAAAATTGAAGATACTGAGTTTTGGTCTTCATTTAAACTCCACAGTTCTTTCTCTGGATATGAATGATATTTTCTATCCAGGTCTTTTAGAACTGTCTTTGATCATTGAAATACTGAAATAGGTAAGTCCATCATAATTGATCATCACCCCATGTTGCGATTACTGTGTACAATGTTCTGGTTCTGCTCACTTCACTTAGCATCAGTTCATACAAGTCTTTTCAGGCTATTCTGAAATCCTGTCGCTCATGATTTCTTGTAAAACAATAGTGTTCCATCACATTCATGAACCACAATATGTTCAGTCAGTCCCCAATTGATGGGCATCCCCTCAATTTCCAATTCCTTGTCACTACACAAAGAGCAGCTATAAATATTTTTGTACATGTGTTATCAGGAATCAGAAGCTGGTAGTGGAATATAAATACTTTGTTATTGGCGTTGGGTTTTTTATTTTTTATTTAAGGCAATGGGGTTAAGTGACTTGCCCAAGGTCACACAGCTAGGCAAGATTTGAACTCAGGTCCTCCTGACTCCAGGGCCAGTGCTCTATCCACTGCACCACCTAGCTTCCCTGGTGATGTTTTCTTGAAGAAGATAATATAAGGGAGGTGATGCCAATTGGATTTGAGTGAGAGAGTACTTAAATTCTTTGATTAGGAAATTCCTCAGTCCCTCATTAGAGTAAGTCAAGTCTCTCTCATTAATTGTTAACCAGAGTTGATTGTTTTCCTCAGGAGCACCGCCATGATTTGTCTTTGGCATATGAGAGTGTCACTGACACTTTTATTAATAAGATGCTATCATTACTAAGAAAATGACTAACCATGCAGAAACTATGTCACTCCAATTTTAGAAATGTCACACTAAGAAACTACTGGAGTTTACTGAGTTTGGTTGGGAGTTGACAGGGTACATGACCAAGCCTAGTCTTTAGGGGATAAAAGAGGCCCAGAAGCCACTTAATTTGATACCTTCATTTTACATGTGAGGAAACTGAGGAAGAGGGAATACTTGCTTATGGTTCATGTCAGGATTTCAAGGCCCTTCCCCCATACTATGCTGATATTCAGAGAGGTTTTTCTGACTTCAGAATCAAGCCTTTCATAAGTAACTGAGAAGGGAAAAAGGGGATTTTTTTGTATAATGGTATATATAGTTATGCAATATTTATAATAGCAAAATAGAATCATAAAATTATAATATAGAAATATAATGATAAAAGATGCTAAATATCTTAATAGGAAGTCACAGGAGTTTAGTGAATTGGATTGGGGAGTTGAAAGGGAGTTGACAAATGAAACAAATTAGAAGACTATACAGAAATCTTGAAAAGTCTATGAGAAATATATTTTTAAGTATTTTCAATCTTGTTTGACTCTTTGTGACTCATTTGGGTTTTTCTTGGCAAAGACACTGGAGTGGTTTGCCATTTTCTTCTCCAGTTCACTTTCTAGATGTGGTAACTAAGGCAAA
This sequence comes from Macrotis lagotis, assembly GCF_037893015.1. NCBI lineage: Eukaryota > Metazoa > Chordata > Mammalia > Peramelemorphia > Peramelidae > Macrotis > Macrotis lagotis. Next base: position 319,759,043 of record NC_133659.1, read on the forward strand.
CCTGGTAAAGTGGCTTGCCCAGGGTCACACAGCTAGCAAGTGTTGGAGGTCAAATTTGAACTCAGATCTTCCTGATTTCAGACCCAATACTGTCTAATTACCCATGAAATAATACCAACTGAAAAAGTATACTATATAGATAATGACTACAATTATGTAAATTATATGGACATATCTAAAAATGCAATCACAAGGCCTGGAAGAGTTTTGAATGTTAATTAAGGTCACCTGTTGGGATTATACAGAAGACATTCTTTGGCCAGACAAAGGTTGAACAAGCTGTCTTCCGACCCTGCATTTCTGTGAGCATGAGAAATTAGAGTTTGGGAGAATAATGCAGAAAATTACAACATTAATAAACCCATTTACACAGTATTTTAAGATCTGTAGAGTGTTTCATAACACTTTACAGATGTTATTTCATTTGCGTCTCACTACCCTGGAAGGTAGATATTGTTTTTCCCCCTTTCTACAAATGAAGAAACTGAGTCATCAAGTTGTTAAATCACACAGCAAATGAGCGTCTGAGGCAGGAAACCTAATTCCTAGTCCAATATTCTATCTGCTACTGGGGGAAATGTTCTTTGAAATGTTGAAAGGGAAGAAAACTACAAAAGTAAAGGATGAGTATAAGGGATTGAAACTCATTTCTGGATTCCTCATTTCTGAGATTTTTGCTGGTCAAAATCTATTTTCCCATTAACCCTGAAACCATTTGTGGTCTTCCACAAAAAATTAAAGTGTTGCAATAATAAAGATATAAATGTGGTTTGAAGGAGACATCAAGCTGGGCAATGTAGAGCCAAAATTTAAAAAGGAAGGACCTGAGAAGAGAGACTAGGATTATGTGGTTATGACTGTATTTATTGATGGAATACCTAAGTTCTATGTGAGCCCTGAGCCACCTTTTTCAAGATCTTTCCTCTGGATAGAAGGATTGATTACCTTTGGGATCCCCTCACAGGGGCAGATATCTGGATATTCCATACATCAAATACAGTATTCAATGGTACACACTCTCTAATAACTACCCATCTTGAGTGATTTCCATTCAGACCTTTCCATCAATCCCCAATGGGGATCCATTTAGTGTTAAGGACTGTAAACTATTACCACCTGGTGTCCTTGAGTACCAGAATCTTATTTTACTAAGTGCCATGGGAATGGGAGTGGATTAAGGGACTGGGAAGGTATTTAATTACTGGTGTCTGGTTCAATAAATGGAGACCCTGGAGACCCTGGAGACCCCGGAGACACTTGTCTTTCTTGTCTCCCACCCCTCCAATGAGCACCTGGGGAAGATTTAGGGAGTGTAGGAAAGGGACTCAACAATTCAGCAAGCAGGTAAATGATTCTTAATTTTTTTGTGTTCTGGATTCCTTTCAATCAATCAATTAATATTTGTTAAACACATCTATTATATAGTAAACATTATGCTAAATGCTAGGGATACAAAGGAAGCAAAAGATAGACTTTGCCTTCAAGGAATTTATAATACAACATGGCAGAGAATATGCCAAGAAACATATATATATATATATATATATACAAAGGAAGACACTTAGGTGAAACTTAAGGACTCCTCAAAATAATGTTTTAAATAAAATATATCAGATTATAAAGGAAATTGATTACAGTTACAAAAATATTTTCAAAAACTCAAGTTTCTATATACCAGATTAAGAATTCATGTGTCATTGAAAGATAGATATTGATGCTTTTGAATACTGGAGTAGAAGCTGGACTCTTTTCCTAGACCAAGATATTCTTATGTTCCCAGGAAAACTTTAGGTGGAAATTTTAAGAGATTTTGTGAGAGACATCTCCTTCAAATGAAACTGGTATAGATGAACTCATAGTTTCCATAATTGCACAAACTTGAGCAAGACAATTACTCCTTGTTTGACTCAGTTTCCTCATCTATAAAGTGAACTGAAGAAGGAAATGGCAAACCATCCTGCCAAGGATCTCTGCCAAGCCCCAATGGCACCATTAAGAGTTAGACAAGACTGAAATGACTAAACAACAAGAAGAAATATTGTGCAAAACCAACAAAAATTTTCCTGACGAAGATCTGAGTGAGTATTAAAGATGAGGAAGGTGAACAAAATCCTAGTGCCCTCAAAATTGGATCTTTATTATTGTTTTATTTTTAAGTTTTTGCAAGGCAAATGGGTTTAAGTGGTTTGCCCGAGGCCACACAGCCAGGTAATTATTAGGTGTCTGAGGCTGGATTTGAACCCAGGTACTCCTGACTCCAGGGCTGGTGCTCTATCTACTGCACCACCTAGCTGCCCCTGATCTTTATTATTTTTAAAAATCTCTACCTGTGATTGAATTGGTATGGGGAAATCCAAGTGAATAACCCCCCTTTAGCAATGTTACCATTATTTTATAATTTTTTTTACAGTGGAAGTTATTAACCTGGAGTCTGTAATGTATTTTTTAAATATTATAATAATTATATTTTTAGATAAATGATTTCATTTGAAATTCTCTGCATTTTATTTTATGCAGTTAAAAACATGACTCTAAGCAGGGTTCAACAGATTTTTCTGGAGTGTTCAAGAGACCCACAACACCAAAAAATGGTGGAAAGTCTGTCATTTCTATAAACTAATGCTGAGTTTAAATGAAGCCTTTCCTGATATTCCCATTTACCTTTTCTCCCCACCAAAATCATTTTGTCTATCCTTACTAATGTATATGTTCCTTCTCCTGATAGAATGTAATACCCTTGAGGGCAAGGACTGTTTCACCTTTGTCTTTGTATCTTAAGTGACTGGCACAGAGTGACTGGCAAAGGTATGGCACAAAGCAAGTGCTTAATAAATATTTGCTGGCTGACTCATTGTATTCACTACCACTAAGGAGGTATTTCTTGGCTAACTACAGACCAACAATTGTGTTGATGCATCAACCAGAAATCTCCCACAGATCTGCCATGTCCCAGAAGAGATGAAGGCTTATCTCACATGAAGCAATACTAAAATATGAAAATTTATATCAGTTCAGGATGATTGCTTAAACTGTGGAATATTTCTTCCTATTAAAAAAGGTATATGCCAAGGGATAGCTCTCATGGCAAACTCTACCCATTCCAGTGATACTATTGAAATAGCAAAAATTTAGTTAACATTTAAAAAAAAACAAATTTGTAGTAGGGAGTTAAATATACTTGTATTAAGAGATAAATACTGCTATTACTTGGCCACTAAGAAATCAATGTTAGTGTCCCTCTTGGCTTTTCCTGTGTTATCATTTATCTTTTTAAGGCTATGTCTTTTTTTTTCCAGTTAGTTTATTGGCTTCCAGAAGGCAGACCCCATGTTTTGCAATTCTTTTAATTATGCTATAGGAAGGGCTATCAGAATTTCAAAGTAATGTTTTCTCTCTCAACAACCTTATAAGGTTGGTAGTATGAGCTCTATTTTCCCAGATCAACAGATAGAGAAACAGAGGCTGAGGGAGGTTAAATAGCTAGTCCAGGTTCACAAGGTAGCATGTGCTGAAGTGAGGGTATGGGATCACAGAATCTTAGAACTGTGAGTGACCTCAAATGTTATCTAGTCCAAATCCATGCTACTGTATGGCAAATTTCAGTGAAGAAGGTCCAACCACTCCTCATGGAAGGCTTCTCATTTCACTTTGGGGCAACTGTAATCATCAGGAAATTTTTTCCTTATGTCGAACCAATTAATCAGCAAATATTCATTAAACACCTACTTTGAACTAAGCACCACTAGAGATACCAACTAACAACAGCAGAAAAGAAACTAGACCTTGCCCTCAAGGATTTTACATTCACTAGTAGGAGGTAACATATCCACAAGTAAGAATACATAAAACTAATGCAAGATAAATTTGTTAGGGGTGGTGGGTGGAGAGTACAGTGTCTGCAGGATGAGGAAAGTCTTTCTCTAGCAATGTGGGGGTCTGGGGATAGATGTCAAGAAAGATGCCCAGGATGATCAAGATATTCAAGAAATTGAATGAGGAAAAAAAAAGAGTTATATCTTTATTTTCCTTTTTTCTAATTAAAATTTTGTATTGTCTTAAGTTATTTAAAGTCATTATACTGATAAAGGGTCCATAGACTTCATCAGACTGCCAAAGGGATCCATAACACAAAAATAGGCCAAGAATGACTAGGGTGAGTAATTGCCTAGCTGTGTGGCCTTGGGCAAGCTACTTAACCCCATTTGCCTTGCAAAAAAAAAGGGAAAAAAAAAAGAATGACTAGGGTAAAAGATGGCCCATATATATGCAATTCACATATGTATGTGTTATATTACATGTGTGTACAAGTGTTTGCATATAGACATGTATGTGTATGTTGTATAAATACATATACTTAAATGTGTAAAGATATATATGTATAAGATTGTGCATATTTGTATGTAGCAATACAGATGTATATATTAATATTTTTATTATGTCTAATAGTTGCCAATCATACATAAAAATTTTAACAATAATTTTTCTTTCCTTTTTGGAGGCAATTGGGATTAAATGACTTGCCTAGGGTTACAGCTAGTAAGTGTCTGAGATCAAATTTGAATTCAGATCCTTCTGACTTTAAGACCAGTACTCTATCCACTGTGCCACTTAGGTGCCCCAATAATAATTTTTTTAAGATTTTGAGTTCCAAATTCTTTCCCTTTCTTCTCTCTCCTTGAGAAGAAAAAAAAAAGCAATTTGATATCCATTATACATGCAAAGTCATTGGAAACATATTTCCATATTAGCTATGTTGCTAAATAAAATAACAAAATAAAATAAGAAAAATAAAGAATTTTAAAAGTCTGCTTTAAGCAGTTCATTCATTTTTTCTCAGAGGGAGATAGTGTTGTGTTTTTTTTTATCTTGAGTCCTTTGCAGTTGTCTTGAATCTTTGTCTTGATCGGAATAGCCAAATCATTCACAGCTGATCATTGTACAACATTAATGTTCTCCTCTATCTGTTCACTTTGCGTCACTTCATTTAAGTCATTGTAGGTTTTCCTGAAACTCTATCCTTAAACATTTTTTTTTTAGCAAGGCAAATGGGGTTAAGTGGTTTGCCCAAGGCCACACAGCTAGGTAATTATTAAGTGTCTGAGACCAGATTTGAACCCAGGTACTCCTGACTCTAAGGCTGATGCTTTATCCACTACACCACCTAGCAGCCCCTCCTTAAACATTTCTTATAGCACAACAGTATTCCAACACAATTATATGCAACTACTTGTTCAGCCATTTCCCCAATTGATGGGCATGTCCTTAATTTCCAATTCTTTGTCTCTACCAAGAAAGATGCTACACATATTTCTGTACAAATAGGTACTTTTCTCTTTTCTTTGATCTCTTTGAGAAACAAACCTAGCAATGGAATATTGGTAGTTTAAAGGTTATGCTTAGTTTTATAGCCTTTTGAACATACTTCAGTTGTTCTCAAGAATGCTTGAATCAGTTCACAACTCCAATGGCGAATTAGTGTTTCAATTTTTCTACATCCATTTCAGTATTTGTCATTTTCCTTTTTCTGTTATGTTAATCAATCTCAAAGGTATAAAAGTATCTCAGAATTGTTTTAATCTGCATTTCTCCCTTTTTTTTTTGCAAGGCAAACAGGTTAAGTGGCTTGCCCAAGGCCACACACAGATAGGTAATTATTAAGTGTCTGAGACTGGATTTGAACCCAGGTACTCCTGACTCCAGGGCCAGTGCTTTATCGATTACGCTGCCCCGCCCCTGCATTTCTCTTAAAATGGTAATTTTGAACATTTTTCTATGACTATTGATTACTTTGATTTCTTCTTCTGAGAACTGCTTGTTCATATTCTTTGGCCATTTATTAACTAGGAATCACTCTTATTTTTATAAATCTGGCTCAGTTCCCCATATATTTGAGAAATAAAGCCCTCATCAAAGAAACTTGCTTTACCCCCCATTTTCCTGTTTTCCTTCTAATTTTGACTACATTTGTTATATTTGTACAGGTCTTTTAATTTCATGTAATCAAAATTATCTATTTTTTTTTCTTCCCAGACTTTCCCATTATTTATAGGCCTGAAAGCACATTTTTACATACTCCCCTAATGATTTTTTTTTTTTTGCAAGGCAATGGGGTTAAGTGGCTCACCCAAGGCCACACAGCTAGGTAATTATTAAGTGTCTGAGGCCGGATTTGAACTCAGGTACTCTTGACTACAGGGTCAATGCTCTATCCACTGCACCACCTAGCTGGTTTTTCTTACGTTTAATTTTTAATTTTATTTTTTCTCTCAATTACATGCAAACAAAAATTTTTAAATTCATTTTTTAAAATTTGGGTTCCAAGTTCTCTACCTCCTTCCTTCCTTCCCGTGAGAAAAATGATTATTAATAACCAAAGATTTGGAAAGATCCATAGTTTCCACTTTTCTAAAATTCCTCATTTCAAGGCTCAGAACAGGACTACTGATTGCAGAAAGTATCAGTCTAAGTATTGTTGCCTCATTCAATTTAACCAGGAATTTAATCTAAGATGAACCTCCAGTCCATTGTCTCCACCTCAGGCTAGGCAATTTAGAAGTAAATGGCTTAATCAAAGTTACATTCTCCCAGCCCCTCATTAGAACAGTACCACCTCAAAGAATTGAACATTGAGGGGATTCCCATCAATTGGGAAATGATTGGACAAGTTGTGGTAAACGAATGTAATGGAATACTATTGTATTAGAAGAAATGATGAGCAGGCAGATTTCAGAAAAACCTAGAAAGATTTACATGAACTGATACTGAATGGAGTAGAACCAAGAGAACATTGTACACAGTAACAGCACCACTGTGAGATGATCAGCTGTGATAGATTTAGCTCTTCTCAGCAGTACAATGATCCAAGACAATTCCAACTTGAAAAAAATTTATCCTCCAGAGAAAGAATTATGTAGTCTAGCATTGCAGATCACAGCATACTATATTCACTTTTTTGTTGTTTTTTCCTTTCTGTGATTTTTTCCCCTTTTGTACTAATTCTTTTGTCACAATATGACTAATATAGAAATATGTTTAACATGATTGCATGCGTGTGACCTATATCACATTGCTTAATATCTTGGGGAGGGGAAAGGAAGGGAAGGAGAAAAACTGATTTCAAAATAAGATAATGAGATTAAACTAACTTTCAGACCCTATACAAGTGGGGAAGCCACTGCACTCTACTTGGAATAGGGTGAGGATGAGTTTTTTTTTTAATAGATTGCCCAAGGCTGGGAGTAACTTAGAAGTAAATGACATAATCAAACTTGATTAGAGGGGTGGCTAGGTGACTCAGTGGATAGGCCCTGGAGTTAGGAGTACCTGAGTTCAAATCTGGCCTCAGACACTTAATAATTACCTAGCTGTGTGGCCTTGGGCGAGCCACTTAATCCCATTGCCTTGCAAAAAAAAAAACACCCTAAAAAAAAAAAGTTCATTAGAATTGGTCCAGTCTCCCATTAGTAATATTCATTCTTTCATTAATTATTAAACAATCAGAATTGATTATCACCCTCACAAATACCCCTCTTCCAAGAGCAAATAAATAATAGTCCAGGACCATGATGATCTCTGGTATTCAAGAATGCCACTGCACTTTTATTAAAAATGGTAGCCTTGATAATAAAATAATTACTCAGAAATTGTCTTAAGTTTTTAAAATGTCACAAATGAGAAGGCAGCAATTATTTTTTTTTTTTAGGTTTTTGCAAGGCAAATGGGGTTAAGTGGCTCGCCCAAGGCCACACAGCTAGGTAATTATTAAGAGTCTGAGACCAGATTTGAACCCAGGTACTCCTGACTCTAGGGCCGGTGCTTTATCTACTGGGCCACCTAGCCGCCCCAAAGGCAGCAATTATTATACATGCTTCATCATGCAAAACATTTCCATATTAGTCATGTTGCAAAAGAAAATGCAGATTAAAAAAAGAAAACCCCCTAATTTATTAATCTCATCCTTTAATTCATAATAATTTGTTGATGTTGAACTTATCTTGGGATACAATGTGAGATGATAATCCTTGACTAGTTTTTGGCAAGCTGCTTTTCAGTTTTCCCAGTAATTTTTATCAAACATAGACAAAAACTTTGGATTTTTGAATTTATCAAACATTCGATTACTATGGTCCTTTGCTACTATGTCCTGAATACCTGGCTGATTCCACTGATCCACCATTATTTTTTAGCCAGTACTAAATTGTTTTGATGATTACCACTCTAATAGTTTGAAGAAGACAGCTCTTGTGTATAATTTATGGGGAACCTAAATCTTCCCTTTTGTAATTTCCATCTTGATTGTATGGGAATTTAATTCAATAAACATTTATTAGATTTTTAGAATATGTGAGATCAAAAAGAAAAAAAGATACAAAACTTTGGAAATAACACCATTCCTGTCTCCAAAGAGGTTAGCATATAATAGGGATGATGTGATATGGTGCAAAAATGAGTATGATACAAGATAATAATTCACATATATGATGCTCTGAGGCTTTGAACTCTCCCTTTGCTTCCAACTATAAGATTGACAATTCAAATATCACTAACCCCAATAAATAGAGGGCTCAGAGAAATTAAGCGTCTTCTCCAGAGAAGTAGGAAAGGGATAAATGTTTATGAGCTCTCCTTCAAGATCTGGTACCCAGGTTATTCTAGATTTTCACACATGTTTTCACTTCAATGAGGGCACACATCAGGGCTACTTGGGAAGAAGAGGACCAGGTGTTTTATAGAGATTGGCAGGATCATTTAAAATTCGTTTCCTATCACTGCTATCTCAGACAGAGAAGTGCCACTTGGCTAGATGCTACAAATTTCCAGCTAGTTTGATTCTATATTTGGAGAAGAGTTGTAGAAAAGATGTTGTGTCAAGCTATACAAATTATTTGAGAAATATCTATAACAATAGTCCCAGTTAAAATGTCACAATCAAGTATGAATTTAAGCAACATATCTCATTCCTCCCAAAGGAGGAAGTATTGAGGAAATGTACCCTGATTCCAGGAGACAAAATATTTCTTTTAAAGACAATTCTAGGAGCTAAGTCTTACAGATGGCTTGTGGTTGAGAGTTAGTTTATTTCCTAGTTCCTTAATAGTAGATTAAAATAAGCATTGGATGAATCAAGGGATCTTAACTCTAGCATAACTTCATTAGCAAGATTTAAAGGAAGCAGATGGTAAAGGTGTGGCATTATACTATGCTTTTTATTATGTAAAAACTAGGACTTATCAATGCCAGAAGAGCAGGAAAAAACTGTTTGAAAAGAACCCTCCCTTTAATAGACGTCAAATTTTGAAAATGACAGTCTGAGTCATTTAGCTCACTAATCACTCACTCTCTTTTGGCAGGAAAAAAATTCAGTTACTCCATCAGTCTTCAGTGTTCTTGTTTAGTTTCTTATTACTTCAGAGGGTTATTACAAAATATAGATTTCCCCAACCTGTCTTTCATCCATTTTACATATCATATGCCTACAAGAATTCCAGTATTAATACTTGATGCAGAATGATAGGGAAGTAATGTGGCATGCCTTCCCTCTGTTTATTATCCCCAATTTAATATATACATGAATAATATTGTATATTTATACATTCATTCATTCATCTATCTGCTTATTTATTTATTTGTTGTTTGTGAGGTGTTCATGGATGACTAGCACCTCTAGTGTAAGAGCTTGTCAAACCCTTTTCAGGATTGCTCATTCACCTTTGGGGTCCTCCTGATCCACCTAGCTCTCACCTATGGCTCCAAGAAACTATAGTTTGCACATTAGCCACACCCCAATAAAATTGATCGGGCATAAGGCCTAAACCAGGTTGAATGTAATCAATGGACCTCATATCTGTTGGTGAGTTAGGGGAATACTTAGTCCAACCATGTAAATGCTTCCCCACCCCCATGGAATGGGAGATGAGAAAATTTATTCCAACTGCCAAAAAGGAGACAGAAGCAGCTCAGAAGGGTTTAGAATTTGGTCAGACATCAAAGATGCCAAAGTCATCCACTACATCCCAGGTCATCACCAGTCAATCTAACTTTTGCTCTGCCACTATGGATAGAGTGTTGGGCTTGGAGTCAAGAAGATCTGAATTCAAATCCTGCTTCAGACATTTACCATCTGTTCAAACCTGGGCAAGTTGTGTCAGCCCCAATTCAACCCCACTCCCCACCTCCATAGAATGGGGATAGATAAAAACACCTACTTCATTCAGTCATTTTATGGTTGAAATTAGCAAACTTAAAAGCACAGTATAGTCTTTACACAAAAATAGTCTTTACTATTTTGGGGGTTTTTTTGCAAGGCAATGGGGTTAAGTGACTAGTCCAAGGTCACACAGATAGGTAATTATTAAGTGTCTGAGATCGGACTTGAACCCAGATCTTCCTGACTCCACCACCTAGTCACCCCTAGTGACTACTATTATGTTTATGTAGCTATAGATACATATTTAATACAAATATATATGTATATATTTAACCAAACTGGCCTTCTTACTATTTCTCATATATGTATATTATATATATATATATACATATATATATATATATCCTAGTTCTAGGTCTTTTGAGTAATGAAGTCATTTTGACTAGATAAATTAGATAAATTTAAATAGGCAAATTAAAAAATAAAGAACATGATGAAGACGCTATCTGCATTCAGAGAATGAACTAATAGATTTATACATATATAAATAGGTTTATATATATAGTTTTATATATATAAATCTCTATATAGATATGCATAGGTGAGGGGAGGAAAGAAAAAAGGGAAAAATTTACATGAAAATTTTATTATATATTTAAAAGGAAAAGCAAGTTGTACATAACAAATTTGCAATTTTGTGTGCAATCATCTTTCTTATTATACTATACTATGGAAATGTTTGTTTTATTTCATAAATAAAAAATAAAAATAAAACAAATAAACACCACATGAGTTCCAGGAATAAAGCGTTTGTTAAAATCAAATGAAAATGTGGCAGTCTGAAGACAATTTAATTCTATTCAAATAAATTCTAATCTCTCTCTCTCAGAATTCTTGCTATTGGAATTTTTTTAAATTTAATTTTCTGTTCCTAGGGTGGATACATGAGAACAATACCTCATTCCCCTTGTTGCTTCACTCCAAATGGGATTTTGACCCCTACTTTACGACTTGGGATAATTGATGTTTGGTACTTTCTCCCATATGTATGTGCGCATTTTGGTGATGAGTATCAACTCTTCATCAACACCCAAGATGAGTTCTGAGACTGACCCTTCTCTATCCCTGTGCTTCTATCATATCCCAAAGCTCAAAAAGCTGGTTATGAGTAAGGGATAGGAGAAAACTGGAAAGGAGTTAGTATGGGGGGGGTGTTAGTAAGGTTGGGATAATGAGCCCTAGATTGCTCAGGAAATGTTGACTCTTAATGGGATGCTGGGGTTATGGGGAGAAAGCAAGGATTTAAGGAAGACTCAGGAAGATGGAAGATTCAAATATATCATTATTAAGATTAAGATAAAGGTTTTTATTTAATATAATGATTAAAATGTCTTAATTCTTACTGATTACACCCTTTCACACCCATCTAGCCATATCTCCCACTTCCAAAGCTACTGACTTGTAGTTTGTCTTATAAGTGAAATGAACTTGCTTTGAACTAAGAACCTTCTAGTGATGAAACATGGGGATCACTCGCTTCAAGGGATCCTTTGTTATTCAGTCATGTCTGACTCTGTGACCTCATCTGGGGTTTTTGTGGTTTGGTTTGTTTCTTTTTTGAAAAGATACTGAAGTGCTTTGACATTTCCTTCTAGAACTCATTTTACAGATGAAGAAACTGAATTAAAAAGGGTTAAGTGACTCACCTAACATCGCAGAGTGTCTGACATCAGATTTGAACCCAGGAAGATAATCCTTCCTAAATTCAGGTCTGGATTATCCCCTGTGCCACCTGGCACCAAGGTGCCATAGATTATTATTATTATCCACATTGGTTAAATCATTTGCCCAGAGTCACAAAACTAACAAATCTTTGAAGATAGATTTGAACTCAGATCTTTTCTGTAGTTATAGCACTCTCCATATCACTATCTAGCTGATTTTAGTGAAAGAAAGGGCAAGCTGGAACACTCTCAAACCGACTCATGAGATCCAATTGTTAAATTTTGAATGTGAGTGTTTTATACTTCAGAAATTGGCAAATGCCACAAATTACTGATCTAGTATTTGGATGATCTGTTTAGACTTAAGAAAGTGATAGAGAAAATATTAATAATGCAAAGAAACTTTTACATACTCTTTTTTTTTCTTTTTGCAAGGCTAACGGGGTTAAGTGGCTTGCCCAACAAGGCCACACAGCTAGGTGATTATTAAGTGTCTCAGGCCAGATTTGAACTCAGCTACTCCTGACTCCAGGGCCAGTGCTCTATCCACTGCGCCACATAACCACCCCCAATCACACATACTCTTGTGGGTTTTTTCCCCACTGAGCTGGTGGTTAAACATTTACCAACATATCCCTAACTGAAAGGAACTGTAGAGTTCATCACCCAGTTCCAAACCATCATTTTTTTAAAGAAAGATTTTATTTATTTTGAGTTTTACACATTTCTCCCCATTCTTGCTTCTTTCCTCCCGGCACCCATCACAGAAGGCATTCTGTTAGTCTTTACATTGTTTCCATATTATACATTGATCTCAGTTGAATGTGATGACGGAGAAATCATATCCTTAAGGAAGAAACAAAGTATGAGATAGAAAAAAAATCTTATGTAATTTTACTAATTTGATGGTAATAGTCTTTGGTCTTTGTTCAAAGTTCATAATTCTTTCTCTGGATACAGATGGTATTCTCCATTGCAGACAGCCCCAAATTGTCCCTGGTTGTTGCACTGAAGGGATGAGCAAATCCATCAAGCAAATCATCACTTTACAGATGAGAAAAGAGAGGCTCTAAAAAAAAAGTGACTTTCCCAAGATTTAAATCTTGGTTTTTCTGATTCCACATTTAGGACTCTCCTATATGATATTGCTTCTACAAAAGAATATAAGCACCCATTATTTTTTGTTCCTTGTAGGTAAATCACGTTGAAGGACTATGTAACAGGAACTTTGTGTATCAGAATTAGTATCTGAGTTTTAATTCAGAAACCCCCAGAACCTAGCCTCTCTTTCCTTCCTTCTTGTCCATCTAAGATCTGGTATCTTGGATTAACTGCCTTTTTCCCCCTTCAAGACTAAGTCTCCATCCTATCTCACCCCAGTTAGAAGCTTAGTAGGCACATAATTGTGATCCCACAACTAATGAGCATAAAAGCTTTAACCGAATCCCTTTTACTGACCTGGGCTAGTTCCCTCCACTATAAGGAGCCTAGGATATATCCTTCTGCCTCCTCCCCATCCTCAGGGCTCCCCATATTGGTGATGATGTTGATGATGTTCATCCTTCACAATTGAGGAGGACCATAACATCATATTCATGATGACCAGACTTGGTCTTACGTTTATTAGAGTGAGTAATAGAGTTATTGTTATGGTTTAACCTCTGTGAATGAATGAGCCATAACATTGTACAAAGACATCCTTCTAACTTACCTGTTCCTGAGCCAGACTTAGAGTAGTCATCATATGGGCTTTAACCCTACCACAGCTCAGAACCCCCAAACTCAAGTGATTCACCAGTCTCATCACCAGGGATTAAAGATGTGCCACCATGACTCCCCTCTTAGCAAGTGGCACTCTCAGAGGTGGAGCAAGTAAAATGCCTTCCTTAGGCTTATTAAAACATAAGTATTATTTACACAGATATTTGTCTTCCTTTGTTGAAGATCAAATGTCCTTCTTCCCTGATTACTGTAGCATTCATTTATTCAAAAGCACTTATTATGACTACTGAGGAAAAAGAGACAAAAAAATGAAATGGTCCTTGCCCTCAAAAATCTTACATTCTATTGGAGAACTGAAAGAAGACTATGAATAATAGCAGAAAGGTAAAAAAATATGCTATATATATATATATATATATACATACAGATATATATATATATATATATATGACAGAATGGTAGGAACTAAAGTTTAAATAACAGAATAATGAAGGGTTAAATGTCAAAAACAGAAATTAAAGGTTCCATCAGAAAGCGACAGTTTTTAATGTTGAGTCCAACTTTTCTTGACCTCATTTAGAGTTTTCTTGGCAGAAGTATTAGAGGAGTTTGCTATTTCCTTCTCCAGCTCATTTAATAGATGGGGAAACTGAGGCAAACAGGGTTAAGTGACTTGCCCCAGGGTCACATGCCTAGGAAGTATCTGAGGTCAGATTAAACTCAAGAAGATGAACCCCCCCCATTCTCAGCCCCACACTCTAACCACTGGGCTACCTACCTCCCCTCAGAAGGGTTATTAGCCGAGGAGTATCATGTCCAGATCTATAAGGAAATTTTATAGGTAAGGCTACAGAAGATGTTTGGTTGTAATGCCAATTGATGATGTTTGTCATTTCTTTTTGAAGAAGACCATTACATCAGAGACGTTAAGCCATAACAAACAAGTGAATTGGATTTGGAAGAAGTGGGGGGCTGTGCTAAATCACCCACTTTCCCCTTCACAGATATCTAGGTCCAGTGGGCAAATATGAATCAGGACAACTGGAGATGGCCCTGGATGTGAGGAAGTCAAGGTTAAATGACTTGCCCAGGGTCACACAGCTAGCAAGTGTCAAATGCCCAAGGCAATATTTTAGGGTTTTTTCCCTAGGCAGTGGGGTTGACTTGCCCAAGGCCACACAGCTAGGCAATTATTAAGTGTCTGAGGTTGAATTTGAACTCAGGTTCTCCTGACTCCAGAGCTAGTGCTCTATTCACTGTGCCCCCTAGCTACCCCACAAGGCCATATTTGATCTCAGATCCTCCTGACCCCAGGGCTGGTACTCTATCCATTACATTAGAGATAGAGAAAGAAGAACAGATGCCAGATTTGGAATTGCCCACAGGGGTCAACCAGTTCAACAGGCACCTAACCATGGATGTGGCTATCATATCCTGAACATTTCACTTATCCAATCTTTTCTTTTTTTATTGATATTTTATGTTATTTTCCCAGTGACATGTTATAGAAGTTTTTCAGCATTCATCCACTTGCATATTTATATTTATTTCTTTACCACCCTCCCTTCCCATCCCTTCCCTTCAACATTGAATGTCTGGTAAAAATTGTACATGCACTTTTGTATTTAATATAATTAAATATTAGTAACTTTGTGTATGATATCTAGTCTTTTTTAACGATCTCAAATGAAGGGGAGCCTACCATCTCCAGAAACAGCCATTAAGGTAACCAATTAGTATTACCCAAAGTCACTATGAGATGCCAAAGTGCATAGATTCATCTCCCAATTTCAAATCTAACCTCTGATACATCTAGCTGTGTGACCTTGAGCATGTCACTTCACCCTGTTTGCTTCAGTTTCTCCATCTGTAAAATGAGCTGTAGAAAGAAATGGAAAATTACTCAGTATCTCTGCCAAGAAAATCCCAGGTGGTACACGAAGAATCCCATTGAACAACAATTATTTGGAAGTTTTTAGTCACTTAAAGCTGAAATATGCCTTTCTTTATTTTCTGTATGTTACTCCAAATTTTGCTTTCTCAGATTAAGTTGAGTAAGTCTAGGCCCTTTGTTTTTCAAAATCAGAGATGTAAGAGAATATAATATGAAAAAGTGATTGTGAAACAAAGTCAATCAGTCATAAAGACTAACAGACTACCTACTGTAGAGGGTAGGGGAGGGAAGTGAGATTAGGGGGAAAATTGTAAAATTTAAAATAAATTAATAACTTAAAAAATAAAGCCAATCAGTCAAGAACCATTTATTAAGCCTCTAGTATTCATTAGGCAAATACGAAGAACACAACTTAAAATTTGTCTGTGAATGGTTTTTAACAATATCATAGGTAATGCTAACGTCTCACATTCCTGAAACCATCCGATAATGGATAAAATAGAAGCCAGTCTTTACAAGATGGTATGAAAGGTACTCATGCATATTTAATAATGGACAAAGGTTGCCAAAGAGAACACATATTATCCAAGCAGGCAAATACTTAGATATGAAAATTAAATACATCTAAATAGTCAAATGGCAAGAACACACCCATTATAAAAAAACAGCCAGGTTAGCAGTAGGTAATAAAGAGGTAGTGAGTATGAGGGTGGAGGCAGAGAGGAAGTGAAAACTCTGTAGCTGCAACCCAAGTTTCAAGCCTGGGGCACTTTTGTTGTTTTTATCCTTCATTCTTGAAGAGGACCAGTGACATCATGAGAGTGATGCCTTGACTTGCAAGTGAATTGTATTGAAGAGAGGCAGAGATGGCAAAAGTCATCAACCTCACTCTCTCCTCCAGAATTATTGGGGTCTAGTGGCCAGTGACTGTTTATACCAGCAGAAAAATATCAGGAGCTGTCTGGACAGTGCAATGCCATAATGTAAAATGTTGAGTATTAAACCATATTTAGGAATTTAAAAAAAAAAGGAAAATGTTTACTTGTCTTAAACTCTTTTATGGACTAACAGACAGCCTTCTGTGGGGGGGGAGGGAAGCAAGATTAGGGGGAAAAATTGTAAAATTCAAAATAAATGAATTTTAAAAAGAAAAGAAAGATTTTTGTGTTCTTTGAGGATTATGGATCAACTTTCTTAGAGGCAACTGATGTTTTGACTCCCTGATTATAATAGTATTCATTTGGTCGACAAGCACTTATTAAGACTGCTGAGGATAAAGAGACCTAAAATGAAATGGTCCCTGTCCCTGCTATTGAATAAATGAATAATAGCATAAAGGCAGAAAAATGTGGGCAATATATTGGGGTTTATGTTTGTTCTCAAATAAGACCATGACATCATGGAGGTGATGCCATAAAAGTACATGAATTGGACTTGAGTGGGGGGGGGGGGATTGTGCTAAATCAACAACCTCACTTTCTCCTCCAGAGACATCTGGGTCCAGTGGTCAGATAGGAATCAGGACAACTGGAGACAGCCCTGGATGGGAGACAATCAGGGTCCAGTGACTTGCCCAAGGTCACACAGCTAGTGTCAAATAACAGAGTTCTTATTTGAACTCAGGGCCTCCTGACTCCAGGTCCTCTGTACCATATAGCTGACTCCAATCATCAGGTCTAGAATCAGAAAGACCTGAGTTCAAATCCCAGCCTTGGACACCTACTGTGTCTATGTGACCCTGGGCAAGTCATTTAACCTCTGTTTGCCTGGGAGGCAGCTAGATGATCCAATTTTCCCCATCCAGTTCTAGCCACTAAACCATCAAACTGCTTCTCATCTCTGCATCTTTGCCCAGGATATCCCCTTTGTCTAAATAAACACCAATCTCCTTGCTATATCTGAGAATCTTTTGTTTTCTTCAAAACTTCACTCAAAAGACATCTCCATAAAAGCTTTCCTGGTCTCCCTCAGTTACTATTCCCCTTTCCTCACAAATTTACCCTTCTATAGCTATTTATTATGTTAATAGATAGTATTAATATACAATTTATATAATTATTATCTACATTTTAAAATGCATATTTTATACAGGAAAGAAGGAAGCATTTATTAAGCCCCAACTATATACCAGCTACTTTGCTAAAAGCTTCACAAATACAATCTTATTTGATCCTAGCAACAGCCCTGGGAGGTAAACTTGATATTATCTCCATTTTACAGATGAGGAAACTGAGGCAAACAGAGGTCTGCCCAAGGTCACCCAGCTAGAGAGTATCTGAAGTCTGATTTGTACTCAGACCTTCTTGCCTGTAGATCTAGAGCTGTATCTACTGCCTCACCTAGCCACGAAACACTTGTCTGTGCCTTACTATCTCCTTTGAGATAAGACCCACGAGGACTCCATTTTTTGACTATATGTCCATAAGCTTAGAGTAGCTGTTTAATAAATGCTTGTTAATTGGTCAGTTGTGTTATTTTTTTTATTCTGTGTGTGTTTGTGTGTATAATATATCATTGTCAATGTGTTCTAGTTCTAAGTTATCAAACTCAAAAAAAAAAAATAGGATTATCTGTATCCAGAGAAAGAACTGTGGAGTTTGAACGAAGACGAAGGACTATTACCTTAAATTTAGGGAAAAAACCTGATATCTTCTTGTCTGATCTTGCTATCTTTTATACTTTATATTTTCCTTAAGGATATGATTTCTCTCTCATCACACTCAATTTGGATCAATGTATACCATGGAAACAATGTAAAGACTGGCAAATTGCCTTCTATGGGGGGGGAAGTAAGATTAGGGGAAAAATTGTAAAACCCAAAATAAATAAAATCTTTAATTTAAAAAATGACTAAAATGTAAATGTGTTAAACATAAATAAACACGTATAACTTTTACCAGACTGTTCAGTGCCAAGGGGAGGAGAGATGGTGGCAGAAAAGTGTGTAAGTTATAAATTTGCAAATGCATGAATGTTGAAAAACTATCAAAGCATGTAATTGGGAAAATAAAATAAAATATATTTTTGTTTAAAAAAAAGAAAAAAGCAGCATAGTGACCTAGTTGCACTATATTCATCTATATTCAATTGTATTTTTCTACAGAGAGAAATAAAGTCAAAGAGTAAGAGGGACAGGAGAGAAAAAATATCTTTTTAAGTCCAACCAAGCAGGTCACTTGCCCAGAATTACTGGCCAAGTCTATTTGACATAGCTTTTATGTACCTTCCCTCCTTTCTCCACCCACAAATACTCTTTAGCTCCCATATGTGGGGAAACCAAGGAATTAACCAAGGCTAACTGGCTTGTGTCAAAGTAATAAGGGTTTTCTCCAAAGTGGTCAGGGAATGTTCCATAGAAGGGTCCCTATAATTTCACCCTTCCCAATCATTCTCCATTCTACCATTTGGAATTATTAGGGAATTGGAAATATTAGGGAAATTAGAAAGAAAAGAACCTTTTTGGAAGAAAAATGCTAAGTTTGTCTTTGGACATATTGAGTTTGAGATGCCTTTGGGACATCCGATTTGAGAAATTCAAAAGGCAATTGGTGATGGTGATTGGTGATGGAGACTAGAGATTAATTGATTAGGTTTGTGAGAAATGATTATTCACAATCAATGATTTGAGGAGATTTCGGATTTTTCTCTTTTTCTTTTATCCTCATTTCAAGACTTCAGTCTCTGAAGATGGAGTTAACCTTCTCTTCTATCCAGACCCCACCTAGGTGGAGATAAAAGCCACTGTGTTCTATTCACATTTGTGGGTAATAAATTCTTTGAATAGATTGCCCAAGGCTGGAGGTAACTCAGAAGTAAAAGACATAATCAAAGTTTATTTGAATAGGTTCAGTCCCTCATTATAATATTCGTCCTCTCATTAATTATTAACCAACCAGAGTTGATTGCCAACTTTAGGAACATTCTTCCAACAGGCATATAAGTTGTGAGCCCATCTGCCATGATTGTTTTTGGTCCAAGACAGAGACAACTAAATGACCATTCTTTTATTAAAAGGCTGGCATTGTTAGTAAAATGATTAAATTACCCAGAAATTGTAACTCTCAAATAGTTTAAAACACTAAAGGCTTCATATATAGATCTAGAAGTAATTTGCATAGAGATGAAAATCGAGCGCATAGTAGAGAATGGTTTCAGTTGAATGATAAGGTCAGAAAACACATTGCAGAGAATTTAGAAGAGAACAAGATAAAAGGAAGTAGAGGCAACAGTTGTAAAGATGATTTTCTCAAGGAATTTATCAGGGAAAGGGAGAGAAAGGGATAGAATGACACTTGGCAGATCAGAAGATTAGAAAGAATTGAGACTTTTTAAGGATGGGGTAGACATGATCATGTTTGTAGGTAACAGGTAAGTAGAGGGGGGAATTAGGGAGAGACTTAAGTTTAGAAATAGAGTTGGAAATATAGTAGAGACAAGCAGAAGGAGGTGACATCCAGGTTTGAGGAATGAGGTTCAACAAGTTCATTAGCTTGCCCAAGGTCATACCTGTTGCAAGTATCAGAGCTACAGAGGGCAGCTAGATGGCAAGTGGGCAAGAGTACTGGACACTTGCCACTTATTAGCTGTGTGACCTTGGGTAAGTCACTTAACTCTTATTGCCTCACATTCAGGGCCAGTTGTCCTGATTCATATCTGGTCACTGGACCTAGATGGCTCTGGAGGAGAAAGTAAGGCTGGTGACCTAGCACAATCCCCCACACACACTCAAATTCAATTCACATGCTTGTCTTGGCATCACCTCCCTGATGTCATGGTCTTCTTTGAAAATGAAAGACACGGGGCGGCTAGGTGGCGCAGTGGATAGAGCACCGGCCCTGGAGTCAGGAATACCTGAGTTCAGGTCTGGCCTCAGACACTTAATAATTACCTAGCTGTGTGGCCCTGGGCAAACCACTTAACCCCATTGCCTTGCAAAAAAACCTAAAAAAAATGAAAGACAAACATTATCAGAGTTATGAATGAACCCAGATCCAATGATTCCAAATTCAACTGTCTTTTCACTGTACCAGAGATACCAACCTAAAAAAAATTAGTCAAAAGTCCTTTTAGGCATCATTCTTTGGGAGTCTTTTGACCTGCCATACATTTTTGCAACAATGCCAAAAAAAATCATTTAAAAGCATATGGTGGATATGAGCATTTAACAAATTACTTAAAAAGAAAAGAAACTACCAAGGAGAACCAAGATAAGGGATGCCATGAAAGAAAATTATGAACAAAATAAAAAAAAGGCATGCAAGAGCAAGGAAAAGATTGCCCATGTATTCAACTGGCATATCCTCCAAATAAAAATAAATAAATAAATAAAAACAGCGAAGGACTCCCCTGATCAGAGGGTGAATTGCTGGGAGAAGTGGAAACTTTTAGGGAGGTCATGAAGAAAAGCCTCCCACATTGGTTTTGATCTTCACACCACCAAGAAAATATCCATACTGACAAGATCAGTTCCACTGGACAATGAGTCCAAAATAAGAATTAATGTTCCCTTTATTGCTCTATGAAAAACACATTTCCTCCTTAAGTTTTTTTTCCCTGCCAAAAGGAAGGATCTTTTTGCCAGTTCAAATAAAATTGTCAAATGCCAAAAATACAATGATGAGAAACTCATAAATCTGGATTTAGAGATGGAAGGGACCTTAAAGGTCTTAGTACAATGCCTTCATTTTACAGGGGAGAAAACTGATACCCAGAGAAGTTATGGGATCTATATGGTAGAGTTGAGAGGGACTCCAATGCTCTTGGCTCAAATTATCCATTTTATAGAAGAGGAAACTGAGACCAAGAGAAGTTGTGGGATCCATATGATAAAGTTCAGAGGATCTGCAAAGGTCATCCAGATCAAACTATTCATTTTACAGATGAGGAAACTGAAGCCACGAATGATTTATTGACTTGCCAAAATAAATGGGGGGAGCAGGAGAGTGTGGGGGGAGAATAATCCAGAAAAGTAGTTTTGACTAAATCTGAAAAGGTCAGACTGCATGATAACTGTTGTTAAATTTCAATGTATAAAATGCCTTTCTGGGCACATCACAGACCTCATCCCTCTCATTTTTGTGTGACTTCTTTGTCTGCCCGGAATTTTACAGCATGTCTTATGTAATGGGAAGCCATCATTATAATAGGATCAGGGAGACCTACAGAAGCATTAGGACACTCCCTTAAGCCAGGCTCTTAACATAAGGATAACTAAATTATTCTAGGAACTGGACCCTGCTAGAACAACAGCCCCCATAAGGAGATTTTTTAAAACAGGAGTAGTCCCCCCTTCCCCATTCCTGATTGTTGTTGGTTAGCTCTTTTTCAATGAACTGCATTACTGAGACCATCCATGTCAAGGTGGGAAAACAATCCCACATTTTTCTTTCAATCATACATCTCTTTCATGGCATCCCTTATCTTGGTTCTTCTTTGCAGTTTCTTTTCTGTTAAGTGATTTATCAAGTGTTCGCATCCACCATTTGCTTTTGAATGATTTTTTTTTTGTCTCTGATGCAAAAAAATATGGCAGGTCAAAAGACCCCCAAGCAATGTGGGTGGCATTAGGGATCCATACTTAAGAAAACACACAAACAAAAAACAACCCAGTATTTTTCCCTTCAAGGAGAAAAGTTCAGTTATTTGCTAATTTGAAACTTATCCAAGAGATGATAAGATCATAGATGCCTACTGACTTGTCACATCCTGCTTTTACTTAAGAGGTTATAGTTCATAGATATTAAGAGGTGGGAATCAATTAGAGAACAGCTGAACAAATTACAGTATATAGCTGTGATGAAATATGATTGTACCAGAGGCAAAGATGAGGGGAATGGTCTCAGAGAAATCTGGGAAGATTTTGTAAGAACGGATGCAAAGCATTTTATACAATGAAAACTGTAAGAACTCATAAATGGAAAGATCAATTAAGATACCAGAAAATCTATGATGAAGCACGCTACCCAAT
Source organism: Macrotis lagotis (assembly GCF_037893015.1). Taxonomy (NCBI): domain Eukaryota; kingdom Metazoa; phylum Chordata; class Mammalia; order Peramelemorphia; family Peramelidae; genus Macrotis; species Macrotis lagotis. The sequence goes on from NC_133659.1 coordinate 319,781,497, forward strand.
TCCCAACAAAGGGATGTGGAATTTAGGGTGCAGACCGAGACATATTCTTTTTTGGACATGGAGGAATTTGCTTTGTTTGCATATTTTTGCAACAGTGTTGTTTCTCTCTCTTTTTTTTTAATGGGAAAGAGAAAGAAAATCAATTTTTGTTCACTAAAAAAGTTTTAATTTTTAAATTAAATTTTATTTTTATTTATTTCAATTTTAAATTTAAAAAGTTTAATTTTTAAAAAGAATCAACAGTTTTAACATCTTCCAAACTTGTTGAATTCAAGGACCCTTTTTATGGTCTAAAAATATCACAGACTCATGGATTTAGAATTGGACTTTAAGAGATAATCCAACCCTATCTCCCTCATTTTATAAGTGAAGATGCTGAGGCCAAAGAGTTGGAATGTGACCTTCCCAGGTATGACACAGGAATTGATTTAAGTAACTTAGTAAATAAAGGTTCAAGCGTCTAAGTATATTGATTTATTAAACAATGCATGCCAATTGCATAACAAATTGGAAACAGACCTCCTCAGCTTGGCACTAGACCCCAAATACGGGGGGGGGGGGATATTTTTATGCATGAAAAGCAAATAATTAACAGGTTATAAACCAGGATACATGATTAGGTAATCCAGTTCCTAATCCTAGTAAGGATGGGAAGGGGATGAATGAATTTCAAGAGCTGAGAGAGGGGAGGAACAAGCAGGTGGACTTTTCCAGATGCGAAAAAAAGGATGTCAATTTTCACAATTTAGCAAGAATTTATAGAAAAATGAAACATTGGTTTCGGAATGGAGTCAGTTTTATAAGATGGAGTCAGTTTGGTTCACCCAGTTCTCATAATTCTCTCATAATTCAAACCTAGATCTTTTGATTTTTAAATCTAACTCTCGGGGTGGCTAGGTGGTGTAGTGGATAGAGCACAGGCCCTGGAGTCAGGAGTACCTGAGTTCAAATTTGACCTCAGACACTTAATAATTACCCAGCTGTGTGGCCTTGGGCAAGTCATTTAATCCCATTTGCCTTGCAAAAAAAAAAACCCTAAAAAATCTAACTCTCCTTCCACTAAGTATTTGAAAACTAGAATTTGAACCCAGGTCTAGGGAGTATGAGTCCTATATTCTTTGAAGTATTTTATCTATAGTATCTGATGATTGAAGAAATGCAAGATGACAAAATTCTTTATTTACTCAGTTCTAAATCCATGAGTCTGTGATAAATAAAAATAAAATTTCATTTAAAAATGAAAGTTTTTTTGGTGAACAAAACTTGATTTTTCTTTCTCTTCCCCATTAGGTTTAAAGGAACTAAGGAACAGAGTTGGGCGCCAAGGTAATGAAAGACTCAAGCTTTAGGGAAGAAGATAGACTTAGTTACTGGAAATTCCCAACACTATATATTATTACTGGGGTACCATTAGGGTTTTAATCACAATCAATGAGGCAAGAGCCCAAATAATAAAGCTAAAAAGCTAAGAAAAAGAGGAGCAACAAAGATCATAATTCTAAGCTAGGAAAAATTATGTATTAAAAATGTATTTAAATTATGGCTCAACAGGATATAAACAGGGATATAAGATTAGGGAACCTGATCTCTAAGTGGGAGACACATTAGGGGATTTTTGTGTATAAATTTACAGATTCTTCTGTTACAGAGATGGGATTCAAGTTGAACAAGCAGAGGGCCTGAAGGGAAATAACTGTTCTGCTTTTCCTCTTCAGGTGCCACTGGGACGGATGAGAAGGTCCCTGCAATTCTTTTAGATACAGAAAGGAGGAGAAGACAGAGAAGAAAATGAAAATGAAGAAGGGCAGAAAGAAGGTAGACTATTGGAAAGCTTAAAGGCAGTGGAGGAGGAGCAGGAAGAGGAGAGTAGGGTTGGATAGGCTGGTTTTGAAGGTGTATGCATTATCTCTCAGCAGAATTCAGTTGCTGTGGAAAAGGAAGATGGTGGGAATAATTTGGTATTGTGGTTTATAAAAAAGCTGAGCAGATTTACAATAGGACAAGGGGGTTCAAACACAGACTATGAAGTAAGACTCATATGGTTCACTAGAAGGTCATTATTTTGATATCCTCCAGACAAGATGAATTCCTGGCCGTTCTAATACCTGATGGATGAGAAAGACTATGAACCCAAATATATTGTGGGACAAGCTAGGAACTTCCAAGCTCAGCATTTCCACGTGCTTATTTATCACTTGTAGCATGCACAGGCCTTGAGCCCCAGGGAGTAACCCCAATAAAAGGTGCAGTGAGCCAGACACCTGGTGGACCAGAGCCAGGAGGCATTCCAAAACACAGAGGTAAGCAAGCTTCATCAGGGTAGGGGAAGCTGGGTTGCACAGTGGCTAGAGCACCGGCCCTGGAGTCAGGAGAATCTGAGTTCAAATCCCATCTCAGACACTTAATGATTAACTAGCTGTGTGGCCTTGGGCAAGCCACTTAACCCCATTTGCCTTGCAAAAACCTAAAAAAAAAAACCCCAAAACACAAAAAGCCAAAGACATCTTCTGGGGTAAACCACTCATTTTACAGGTGAATAAATGAAGCCCTGAGGCAGCTAGGTGGTGAAGCAGACAGAAAGTCTGCACTGAATCAGGGAAGCCATACTAATCTATGATGATGCTTTTTGTGCTGGTACTGTCTAGGGTCCACAGGTTCATCCCTGTAGCAGTGGTGTGCAGTACCAAGTTAGTGTTTCAGAAATGGTGATAATCCCATTCCTGATGTTCTGGGGCTTGTTCTTTGCAAGCATAGATGGACCTGAGGGGAGCCTGAATACATGGAAAGAACCCAAGTTACACATGGATCTGAAGCAGCCATGCAACCACCACATTTAAATGTGGATCCAGAGAGAGAGAGAGAGATGGAAAATGATGAGAGCAAAAGACAAGGAATTGCTCTATGAAAGAGATAAATAAAGAAACTTGAGGCATGTTTTCTGCAGGTGCCCAAAGTTTGGCTTGTAGTTCTTTTGATTTATTCTTATATGGCATGATCTTCAGAACCCTCACCACTCTGGTTATGCTTTTCTGGTCTAGCTCCAAGTTCTCAGCATCCTTTGAAAATGTGGCCCCTGGAACTGAATGTGGTCCTCCAGAGGTGGTTTTGTAATCCAGAACCCAGGGTTTGTACCTGATATAGAACATTGAAGAGGTCACAGGAGGTGTCCAGAAGAGGAGGGTGGCGCTCTCTTGTACTTTTAACCAGCGGAATCCCGAGAATGGCACATGTGAACTCTGAGCTGGATCTTGTGCTTTTCAAGATATGGTGTTTACTTAAGGTTTGAATGTCACATAAACCAATTTATAGATCAACCATTTCATTAGCCTCAAGTTAATGGATGAGGGATAACGAGCAGATCATGGCTAGAGCAATGAATGACCAACTTAACCTCAGGATACCATTGGTTAGGGTTTGACTTTTTCCTCTCCTTTCTTTGCACTTTTAGGCTTCCCCCTTCCTATAGGAAGCTATCCAGCTACAACTAAATTCTCAATGTATATGAGACTGTCTTGAGCCAGTTGCTCAAAATTGTGCAATTAGCCAAAAATGACTACTGCTTACAACCAACCCATGACACAAGACTTATCTGAAATAAAACTATGATCCTGAGGTAGCAAGGTTGGACAGTGAATAGAGCACTAGATGTGTAGTCTGAAGGCCAACTACTTCTTGTTCTTATCGACTGGAATGTTCTTCCTTCTCTCTACCTCCTGGCTTTCTTTTTTTCCCCCCCCTTCTTTAATTTTTTTTGCAAGGCAGTGGGGTTAAGCAACTTGCCCAAGGTCACACAGCTGGATAATTAGTAAGTGTCTGAGGCTGGATTTGAACTCAGGTCCTCATGACTCCAGGGATGGTGCTCTATCCACCGTGCCACCTAGCTGCCCCTTGGCTTTCTTAAAAACTAACCCTGAGTCCCACCTTCTGCAAGATCTTTCCCCACCACATGGCAGTTAAGGCTTTACCTCTGGAACTCCCTCCCATTTGCCCTGTATATATGTCATATAAACATAGCTATTTACCTGTTGTCTCCCCTGTGGACTTGGACTTTCTTTGTAGTACCAGTCCTTAGCACACTTAGCACACATAGCACATCCTATGTTCCCCTGTGGACCAATTGTCCATGGGGCAATTGGCAATGTTCAATAAAAGGTTGATTGATTGAGTCTATGATTCTGTCATCTATGGGCTATATCACAGTCTGGCATAAGTCCTTTTGGTGACACTTTTTTCCAACCAGGCAAGTTCCACATACAGATGTCCCTATGCTCTGTCTCTCCTCCTCCTAGACATCAAGAGGCTGTTTCTCACCTCCAATGGAACAATAACTTAATTGTGCAGTATGGTGCTTTCTCCCTTGTGCAGAATGCTTTCTTTGGAACTCACTATTTTACTTTAAACAAAAAGGTAGTATGCTGCCAGTGGCCTTGGACGTGGGCTGAACTTAGCATTGCTCCCATTGTGACAATGCCAGTTTCTCTCAATGTTTTCTTTCTGAAATTTAACTTGATCCTCTTGGCATCTGACATTTAACTATTAAATATCAACAAGTTTAAAATAAACTCCAAGGTCTCCCAGATTATGCTTTCTTATGTTCATTATTATTTTTTAACATCTGCAATCATGTGAAACATTGCCATATTAATCATTTGTACAAGAAGATGCAAATAAAAGAAAAAGAAAGTGAAAAACAATAAGCTTCAGTTTGTATTCAAACAGGAGCAGCCCTTTCTCTGGGGGGAATACCAAACTTCATCATTGGTCCTTTGAGATTGTCTTGGATCATTGTATATTTGAGGTTAGCTTCATCATTGAGCAATCTTGTGGTTACTATGTATAACAATCTCCTGGGTCTGTTCACTTCACTTTGCATCAGTTCATGTAAGTCTTTCCAGCTTTTTCTGAAATCATCCTCCATATATTTCTTACAGCACAATAATATTACAATCTTATACCACAGTTTTTTAAAATCATTTTCCAATTGATAGGTATTCTTCCAATTTCCAATTCTTTGTCACCACAAAAAGAGCTGCTATAAATATTTTTGTACAAATAGGTCCTTTTCCCTTTTTTAGATGTCTTTGAAGGCAGACCCAGCAATAGTATTACTATATCAGAGGGTATGCACACTTTTATAAACTTTTGTGCATCATTCCAAATTGTTTTCTGGAATGCTTGGGTCATTTCACAATTCCATCAACAATGCATTATAGGAGCAGCTAGGTGTTGCAATGGATAGAATACTAACCCTGGAATCAGGTAGACTATAGTTCAAATCCGACCTCAGACACTTGCTTGTTGAACAAGTCACTTAATCCCAGTTGCCTAAAAACAAAACAAAACAAAATAATAATAATAATCAAAGACAATGCATAAATTTCCCAGTTTCATCATAAGTCCTTTGGGACTGCCTTGGATCATTGTATATTTGAGATACATATATATATATATATATATATATATGTATGTATATATATATACATACATATATATATATATATATATATATTATATTTGTCATTGAACAACATTGCCAATCACTTTCCTTTTATGTCAGGTTAGCCAATATAACAGGTATAAGGTAGTATCTCAGGGTTGTTTTCATTTTCATTTCTCTATTCAGTAGTGGTCTGGTGCATTTCTTCACATGACTATAGACAGCTTTGATCAGGTCATGGTTTGGGACTAATAATAAGGGTTTTGTTGTACTCATGGAGGTTCGACCTGCCTCAGGTGAAAAGGTTCAGTTAGTGTATTCAGGTATTTGAGTAGGAGGTAAGTGGTCTGACTACTAGTCTTAGGATCAGGAACATAACACTTCACATTCTGTCTCCCATAAGGTGCTAGCTTGTATAAACTAATGTCATTCTGAATATGTTATTTTCCCAATCTGCTCCTTGAGGGCAGGGACTTTATTGTCACCTCGATGGCAGTGTAGTGTCTTAAAAAAAACACTTATTGATTGAATGGCTAATTGAGGTAGTGAAGCTGCTAGAATTGTTGAAAGGGATTGAGAAAAGTAATACCTCCTGGGAGCTCTGGGGACTGATCTTTTAGAGAAAGAATTCTTCACTAATTCATTCTCTTAATGAATTAGAGAGTAGCACCATTGGAAGGGATTTCAATGGACATACACCATACATTAAAGCAATCCCCTTCTCTAACATACCCAACAAATGGTCATCCAGGAAGACCTCCAATGAGGGAGAAACCTATACCAGCTTTAATTGCTGGGAAACTTCCCTCTCCTATCAATCCTAAACCTACCTCTCTGGAGTTGTCATCCATTGTTCCAGATGATGGCCTAGGGCCAAAGGGAACTACTCTAATACTGTATTGTCTTTATTTTCGAAGAAGACCAATAATCCCTCTCAGTAGTGAGTTTGTTTGTCTTTTCTGGGAATTCAGGTGATCCACGCTGCAGAGATCTGCCTTTTCAAAGTGCTTTCTTCAGGTTTTCCCAGTGCTGGTGATGAGTCAAAGATATGAAATCCCCCCCAAAGAGCCCACTATGCTTTGGCACAAAGAGTATTTCAGAGCAGTGCTACTGTCCCAGGTCTTCATGATCTTAAGAAGGTCTTTTCCACAAGCTGCTGTCAAGCCTCATCTCACTTCTTCCCCTTCCCCTTTGGTCTATCTACCATGTTGATTTTTCTGACGCCACAGCCTTTTGGAGCCAGGAGGAAAGGTGGAGTGGCCTAGACAACCTGAATTCCAGAAGAACAGGCCTTTCCTTGTCAGGCTCTGTTTGTGCTGTGGCAACAGGTAAGCAAAGCCTTAATGTAAGATTATGGGCTCAGGTGATGAAACCTGAAACCAATGTGTAGGATGCATATAAGCCAGATAAGAGACTAAATCCGTATAGTCTGAATGAAGGAAAGAAAAACCATTTAAATGACTACTATTTGCCAAGCTGTTAGTCATTACAAATTTATTAAGAACTGATACCAAACTAGATAGTGGGAATATAATAAAAATGTGAGACAATTTGTGCTTAGGGAACTGACATTCTAAGAAAGAGCAGTAAGGTTCAGAGGGGAATGATGACCAGTGAGTTTTTGCCTGGAATAAGAGGGGGAAATGAGTGGAGTTATAGGGCAATGATAATTTTTTTTCCTTTTTCTAAGACTAGATCTTCCTGTAACAGAAGCCCAGGGGCCACTTAAGAACTTGAAAGTACTGCGCAATAGACTGGGAGTTTTGCGTCTTACTTGGTCCATTAATTCCTCTTTGGACGACCTGTTAGATTTTAAGTTCCCCAGGCCGGGAAGGAGCGAGGCCTCTATTGGCCTGGTGAGAAGGGTCAGGAGAAGAGAGGTTATGGAAGGCAAATGGCAGTATACAGGGTGGATGACTGTTGGGAGGATAATTGAAAGAAGCTGGAAAATAAAATAATTAGCAATAATAGAACAATAGCAATAGTTCACAATTATGAAGTGCTTTCAAATTTATAAGATATATTTTCTCCCCCCCCCCCCATCAAATAATTGGGGTTAAGTGGCTTGCCCAGGGTCACACAACTAGTAAGTGTAAAGTGTCTGAGGTCACATTTGAACTCAGGTTATGCTCTGTTCACTGTATATAAGACACATTCTCATAACAATCTGGTAGATTGACTATTTTTAAAAAATTATTTATTTAATGGATAAAAAATAAATAAATTTAAAAAATTATTTATTTATACATTTTTCTTTTCACTTAGTATCTCTCTCTCTCTCTCTCTCTCTCTCTCTCTCTCTCTCTCTCTCGCTCTCTCTCGCTTCCACTCCCTACTTCTTCAATTGAACAATAAAAAAGCCCGAAAAATGAAACATCCATAACAATCCTGTGGACAGAAAAACTGGTGGAAAGTCAAGAATGATGTAATTTATAGGTTTTCTACTTGAGGGGTCCAGACCTATCTTTCCATAGAACTACCTCTCCCAAAAAGGAGAGAAAACTCTATACTCTTAGATATTTGGAGTTCCACTGAGAGGTTGTGACTTGTCTGGGGTCACCCATTCAGTATGGATCAGAGATAGGATGGGTCTTTCTGGCCTTGAGGCAGCTCTCTAGGTATTCAATACTTTGCCGCCATCACTTCATTTTTATTTATTTTGAATTTTACAATTTTTCCTCTAATCTTGCTTCCCCCTCCCCACCCCCCCCCACAGAAGGCAGTCTGTTAGTCTTTACATCATTTCCATACTCTACATTGATCTAAGTTGAATGTATCACTTCATCTTTGGCAGAATAAGCAAACAGTCCTATAAACAGTCATATAAACTACTTATTCTCCCAACTCAGAGGTATTAGCAGACCAACCCCTAAAGCAAGGTTGACTATATCTTGCCTACCACATTCTAAAGATAACCCTTGGTAGTGACTTTCTCAACTGGTTCAAGCCCCCATTCTAGTAGGCTTCCTCCCTATACCATTTGCAAGTGATTACTGCCTTGATATCATTTCACCAATTACCCTCAATTAGCTTTTTTTAAAAAAAATTTAAGGCAATGGGGTTTAGTGACTTGTCCAAGGTCACACAGCTAGGCAATTATTAAGTGTCTGAGGCCAAATTTGAACTCAGGTACTCCTGACTCCAGGGCTGGTGCTCTATCCACTGTGCCACCTTGCTGCCCCCCTCAATTAGCTTTTACAAAGGAAGATGTACTGAAAAGGTAGGGAAAAAAAAACATTCTCCCAAGTTGGACTACCCTCTCCTTCTACCGCCTCTGTTCCTGGGGATCAAAAGCATTTGTTCTACTGGGTTTACTTCTAAATGAGACAACCAATGGATACAGTGGTTGGCTCTCATGTTTGCAGAATCCAGTGCTGGGCTGGGTCCCTAAGGCGCAGGGCTTCACTCACCGCAGGACCGGCCAATGAGCATGTGGCTAGACATACCTGTGACTGGAATTCTTTCCTACTTCTATCTCCATGTGCAAGGAGGGTCTTGGAGAATTTGACAGGTCCAAGAACTGGAATCTATCCTAGAGTTTGCTGGCAACAGTCAGGGACAGTCAGATGGTTTCGTGGATAGAGGAACTGGCCATCTTTGTGAGTTCAAAGTCAGCCTCAGACACTTACTAGACAAGTGACCCTGGATAAGTCACTTAACCCTGTTTGCCTCAGTTTCCTCATCTATACATTGAGCTAGAGAAGGAAATGGCAAACCTCTCCAGAATCTTTGCCAAGAAAACCTCAGATGAGTTGAATGGGACTCAAAAATGACTGAACGAGATGCACCTAGTAAGTCATTCAACCCTGAAGTGACCTGCCAAAAAAAGGAGTGATTCAGTCCATCTGCTAAGGCTGCATTTGGAAGTGAACCTAGCTGGACAAATGCTTCGTAACAACCAGTTTGAGATTGGAATTAGAATATAAGCGTTTAAATTAGATTATGAATTCTCTAAGGACAGGGACTCTGTTCATTTGTCTCTCCAGTCCTTAGCATTATGTTTAATTTTATTATCATTATTCAGTTTATTGACTAAAATGTGCTAAGAATTTAATGATGGGGGGGGGGCAGCGGCTAGGTGGCACAGTGGATAGAGCACCAGCCCTGGAGTCAGGAGTACCTGAGTTCAAATCCGGCCTCAGACACTTAATAATGACCTAGCCGTGTGGCCTTGGGCAAGCCACTTAACCCCACTGCCTTGTAAAAAACTAAAAATAACAACAACAACAACAAAAGAATGTAATGACAGGAAAGAGAGGAGATCTTTTCTTTCCAAAGTAGACATGATAACTCCCTAAACTATGATAGAGTCAGTTATAAAGATATACCTTGTAACTACAAAGAGATAGAATGCTGTGTATCACAATCTCAAAGTCCCAGTTCAATAAAATTAGAAATTAATAATAAGCAAAAAGAATTCAAGTCAATACTTTTAAAAAAATACTCCCAACAGCAGCTAGGTGGCAGAGTACTGGAGCCAGGAGGACCTGAGTCCAGACCTGCAGTTAGACACTGACACAAACTGTGTGACCTTAGGTAAGTCACTTAACCCAGATTGTTTTGTCACAAAAAAGTATTTTTAAACAGTACTCCAAATTTAGAACATGTTAAATACAAGTGGGGAAGGGAAATAATACCACCAAGTTGGGGAGCAGGGGCAAAACAAAGCAGATACAAAAATCAGAATCAATTAAAACAAGTGATTTTTTTTGGAAATAAATAAAACAAAAATTTATTAAAAGAAGTTACAACAGATAGAAAGGGATAGGGATAGGGAAAGAGAGAGAGAGAGAGAGAGAGAGAGAGAGAGAGAGAGAGAGAGAAGAAATTATTAACCCACTTATTCAAAAGGGGAGAAAAATGTAATTCAAAAATATGTTTAAATTAATAGACAAGTGAAAATGATGACTTAAACTTTTTTTTTAGGTTTTTGCAAGGCAAACGGGGTTAAGTGGCTTGTCCAAGGCCACACGGCTAGGTCATTATTAAGTGTCTGAGACCAGATTTGAACCCAGATACTCCTGACTCCAAGGTTGGTGCTTTATCCACTGTGCCACCTAGCCACCCCTGACTTAAACTTTAATGTAAAAGAGATTTTTTAAAATAGGAATGATATTCTTGAGTATATAATATATAAATGTTGGTTTATATATACAGGCCCAGAAAGCAAAAAAAACCAGACAAAACAAAACATCAAGACTAGTACAATAGAAAACTGAGAAAAAGTGCAGAAATAGAAAAACTCAAGTTATTAAAAGTCATCTGAGCCTGATAAATTCACTATAGGATTTTTTCCAATTTTTGAAGAATAAATACTTTCTCTGTTACAAGAAGTCTTGGTCTATATAACTCATGTGACAAAAACAGTTTTATTATCAAATTCAGACACAATTAATGCCAAGAAGAAATTATAATCATTTTCCTCAAAAACAGATGCAAAATTTTGCGTGAAATCTTCTCAGACAATAATATACCATCACATAAAAACAACCATTTCCTATAGCAAACTGGATTTTTTTTCCTGGAATACAAGGGTTGGCAGAAGAAAGAAGTATCAATAACACAAATAATACTCAGGGAAAAAAATGGCTAGAAACCCTTTTCACAAGGGAATAGTACCTGAATTAGGAACTTTTAACCTGAATCTAGTCCTGAATGACTACTAATGATCTATTTGACATAGATCAGCTCACTTAATTTTCCCATACTTCAGTTTTCTCACCTGCAAAAAGGGAGATGTAAAAATTATCAACCTTTCAGGGTTGCTGTGGGGATCCATCAAAGGAATTAATAGACTGAGGTCAGGGAGTCCAATCCCTTCATTTTCTTTTTTTTCATTTAATTTTATTTAAATCAATAGGGTTAAGTGACTTGTCCAAGGTCACACGGCTAGGCAATTATGAAGTGTCTGAGGCCGGATTTGAACTCAGGTCCTCCAGACTCTAGGCCTGGTGCTCTCTCCACTGCACCACCTAGCTCTCTTCATTTTCAAGATAAGAAAGGTAATTTATGTAAAGTTACACAACTAGCTTGGCAAGTGCCTTCACATTTATCTTTTTTTAAATTTAAATCATTGCTACATATATTATGTGGCAATATCTTACTCATTAAAATTAAATCCTGGCCAGAGTGTTCAATTATGAACTTATGAGAGCTGCCATCACAATTATATACAATTATCTCTATACAAATCAGTTTCATGCTTTTTTAAAAAATAAACACAAAATAGATGCACATATATTATTTTTGCCACTGAATGGCACTATCTCCCTAAACAGGGATTCTTGAGTTGATTCCATATACTTCTTGTTTTTAATATTCTGATAACTATTTCAGTATGATTGTAAGACTACATATTTAACTTTAGACATTAAAAAATACGATGAGAGGGCAGCTAGGTGGTGCAGTGGCTAGAGCACCAGCCCTGGAGTCAGGAGGACCTGAGTTCAAACCCGGCCTCAGACACTTCATAATGACCTAGCCGTGTGGCCTTGGGCAAGCCACTTAACCCCGTTGCCTTGCACAAAGTAAAAAAAATATGATGAGAAGGGGTTCATACATTTCATCAGACTTTGAAGGGAGACACAGACTCACACAAATGCTTATGCCCTAATGTTAGGTATCACTATACAGTTCTCTCAAAAGATATCAGTAATAATAGCTAGAGGTTTGTCACTATACTTATTCTGTTTTGTTTGATCCTTACAAAATCCTGCAAACTAAGTGTTATTATTTTGCCCACTTTAATAGATGAAGAAATAAAGTCATTGTCTGCCTCATTTCTCTCTTACTAGCCTTAAACACTGAATGGGTGTTGCCTCAGTCATACTGAGACCTATTAAAGACCTTTGTTTAGAGGCCAAGGTCTCCCTCTGCATGCAGGGCCATCTCCAATTGTCCTGGTTCTTATCTGACCCTGGATCTAGATGACTCCTGATGAGAAAGTGAGGCTGGGGACTTAGCACAACCCCCCCCCCCCCACCCAAATCTAATTCGTGTGTTTGTCATGGCATCACCCCCTGAGGTCATGGTCTTCTTTGGAAACAAAGGACAAACATCACATTCTCCCCTTCAAGAACAACAGACAAAAACAAGAGACATCAAGTCCCATACCTAGGAGGTATCTGAGGTTGGATTTGAACACAGACCTTCCTTACTCAAACTGCAGTGTTTTTACTCATTAATAACAGCTAGCATTTCTAAAGTGCTTCCTATGTATTAGACACTATAAGTGATTTACAATGATCTTATTTGATCCTCATGACAACCCTTGGGTGCCAATATTATTCCCATTTTACAGAGAAGGAAACTGAGGCAAACAGAGTGGCTTGCCCTGAATTCCCCTGCAGTGAAATATTTAAGAGGCCCAACTTGATATGGAGGAAAGAAGCTGGGGGCTTCAGATTGAGCACATAAGTAGTTTAGTATTCAAAGTGAGTTACTTATAATGGGGGCAGCCTGGGGTAGAATTGGATACTGAAAAGCCCCCCCCCCCCCAAAGCCCTGTGGTAATTATAGAAATCAGACAAATGGAGGAGGAACTATAGAGTAAATAGGTGCAGACTGATTGAAATGTGGAAGTTTCTCTCCTCAGCACTGGGCTCGGGTCAGCACTGCTTGTTTGACGTCCCCAGTCCTGTGTCCGGTCCCTCGGTCCCTATTGCTGTTGGTGTGGCTTTCACCAATGGGGCCGGCAGAGGTTAGCAACTTGCCCAAGAGCAAACTCGTCCGCCCCTTCCTAGGAAAAGAAATTCTATGGGACTCTCCCTCTATTCTTGTTTAACCACTTTATGAGAGAGACAGAGGCCGGCAGAGACATAGAGGCACAAAGACACAATCACAACTAGAGAGGTGGAGATGGAGAGAAAGAGACAGAGAGAGAGAGAGAGAGAGAGAGAGAGAGAGAGAGAGAGAGAGAGAGAGAGAGAGAGAGAGAGAGAGTTGGGGAGGATGAGAGGGGGGAAAGACAGACAGTGAAAGAGAATGGGAGACACAGAGAATTGGAGGCAGACAGACAATCTGGACAGATGGACAGTCAAGGACAGAGAGATAGTTCTGACCACAGAGTAAGGAAGGATGGAGTTCAAGTTGTGACTTTGACATATGCTGGCCAGGTGACCCCAGACAAATTACTTAAGTTCTTAGTGACACGGAGAACTCCCCAAAACTAAAAATTGCTGAGTCGGTTCTAATCACCTTGATGAAGAGAGTAACTCCCTGGGAACTCCCCATAGTGATGACATCACAGCTTTAAATTCACCTTCCTCAATGACATATCAGGAAACTGGGACACAGAACTGGTTATAGATTCAGTGCTTAAAGGGACTTTTGAGAAAGCTTATCTAGGTCATCTCTCTCATTTTAAAGATGTGGAAGCTGAGGTCCAGGGAGGTAAATTGAGTTGATCTTGGGTCACAAAGAATGTCTGATCCCAGGTTCACTAACTCCAAGTTCTGCCATGTTTTCCCACTACCCCCATTACCTCTCTGATACTGCCAAGTCTACTCTCTTTCTAAAAATGTCTCTAAAATTTGGCATCAAAAAAAAAGAAAAGCAGTTGATGATTTAAAATAAATGCTGTTTTACAGCCACACAGAATTATGTTGCCATGTGATATACTATTTAAAAATGTTTTTGTATTATTATATGATCATCTATAATGTTAAATTATAGAATTATAATTTGAATTTTGTTATACTTCAAGAATCATTAAAATTCTAGTCTTGAGAAAAGTTCAGAGTAAAGGATCAGGAACATAGCTTCTCTTAAAATAACATTTTTGTTTGGCTTAACTTGGCAATTTTTCTGTTTTGTCCATAAACCCTGAGGGCCTTCAGTTCTCAGATTTATTATTATTATTATTATTATTATTATTATAGATAAAAATGCCCATTCTCTACCTCATTTCTCACCTAGTCTTAATTACTGAATTGGAGTTGCCTTGGTCAAACTGAGACCTGTTAAAGACCTTAGTTTAAGAAGGTCAAGGTCTTCCACTGCATCTCCAGTCCTCCTGATTCCTATCTGGCCACTGGACCCAAATGGCACTGGAGGAGAAACTGAAGCTGGAGACTTAGCAGAGCCCCCTTCACACAATTCATGTGCTTGTCATGTCATCACCTCCCTGATACCATGGTATTCTTCTAGAACAAAGGACAAATAATCCATTAATATGCTCTGTATTATTCAGTGTGTTTCTTCACTCTCTAAAGGGAATACATAAATAAGCCATAATGTATTCATATTAAATCAAAATATAATTCAAATTCTAGTATGGAGTGGTCAAATCTACTAAGATAGACCTGCCTAAATTTTTAAAACTGCTACAAAGTGGGGCAACTAGTGGTGCGGTGAGATAGAGCACCAGCCCTGGAGTCAGAAGGACCTGAGTTCAAATTCAGACTCAGACACTTAATTACCAAGATGTGTGACCTTGGGCAAGTCACTTAACCTCACTGCCTTAAATTAAAAAAAATATTTTAAACTGCTATAAAAAATTGAGAGGAATCTGATATGGTGAATAGGGAGTCTGCTTCAACATCAGGAGCCTCTGTGCGTCATCCACTTTGGCTGTGTGAACCTGGGCCAGTCACTGTTCCAGCTTCTGGGGCTATTAAGTTGCAGAGAAGAGACTAGACTATTGGTAGGAGTTTCCTAGCTGGGAGTTCCATGACAAAGAAAAGCACAAGTTTTCTCTTATTCTGCCTCCTCCCACTGGCACCACCCTAGTACCGCTCCCCATAGATGCTGGCCCGGCCCGGCCTCTACCAGTAACCTCTCAACCAGTCTTTCTACCTTGGCTCTTCTTGTTGCTCAACAATCCATTCTCTACTCTCTTAATAATCTTGTGTAACCCTGAACAAGTTACTTCTCATCATCTGCTGCTGGAGGTGAGCTTTTTTGGTCATAATGTCCTCATCATCCTGCATGATGGCTTGGTAGTCATCAGTACCCTCTACTCCCTGGACCCTTCTGAACGGAGCATGGAGGACCTCCATTGAAGGAGGGCTCCCAGGGAAGCCCCCTCCTTATTTCTCACCTGACTAACTCTACTTTGGATTCAAACTTCTCCCTGTCCCCAACTTTCCTTTGTTTTTTGTTCCCCTCATTAGATTCTAAGCTCCTTGAGGGCAGGACATGTCTTTTTTTTTTTTTGTATTTATATCTATCACTCAATGCAATTGTAGGAGGTTTAATATTTGTTTATTAACTGACTGACTGGACTGGATGGGCAAATCCAGGTGCTGGGAACTATCCACTCAGAAATGGGGGCAAATGAAGTTAAAAGTGGTAAAACAGGGGCAGCTAGGTGGTACAGCAGATAGAGCACTGGCCCTAGAGTCAGGAGGACCTGAGTTCAAATCCAACCTTAGACACTTAATAATTACCTAGTTGTGTGACCTTGGGCAAGTCACTTAACCCCACTGCCTTGCAAAAAAAAAAACAACAAAAAAATGAAGACTGGTATAACAACTTGCAGCCCTTGGCATCTCCTTCCACTCTAGTAAATTGATCTTCTCTATCATTTAATTCAGTAAACATTGTGCACCCCAAGTGTCAATTATATGCAGAGCATTGGAGTTGGAAAGTAAGCTCCCTGAAGGCAGGAATTGTTTTTTCATTTGTGTACTGATAGGTAGATAATGCAAGTAAGCTGATATGCAGATCTTTTCCTTTTAGCCTGGGTGGATTGTTTTGTTAGCTAGGGAACTTCCTCTATCAACCCAGATAGGGACCCCCCAATGCCACTTAATGTCTTCCAGAATTGCCCAAAGAGATTTGCTTAATTTAATTTGCAGGTAAGTGTCAGAGATAGGGCTTGAAGCCAAGTCAGCCTGATTCCTAGTTCACATCTCTAACCACCAGACCATGCTGCCACTTTTTACAAACTTTAAATTACTATATAAATTATCATTATTATCATGGAGTACTCAATAAAGATTTATTGAACTGATTTGATTAGATTAGACTGAAGTGGGGAGAAATATCAGATTAGATTTCAAGGTCCAATTTTATTGGTCACCTGCTGGCTAAAGGGAAAATCTGTATATCCTTTTCTTCAAGAAGCACAGGAAGAGAAAGTTTCACAAAGCTCTGGAAAGAGAAAAGAGAAGTGGAGGAAAGAAAGAAAAATAAATGTTTGCTAACTGAAAACAAATTTAAAAACAACAAATTTCCCTGTCTAAATAATTCCATTGGGGCGGCTAGGTGGCACAGTGGATAGAGCCATTGGCCCTGGAATCAGGAGGACTTGAGTTCAAATCCGACCTCAAACACTTAATAATTACCTAGCCCTGTGGCCTTGGGCAAGCCACTTAACCCCTTAAGCCTTGAAAAAAAAAAGTTTAAATAACTGTTTCAGAATTCTGAAATCCTTTTTTCCTATCATCTCTCTATTGGCTTTCCAATTTCCTCTGGCTTCCTATACTAAACCTTAGTCTTCCAACACATGACCCCTAACCCTTGATCCCTCAGTTTTCTCCCTTTTAATATTCCCTCTTTCCTCTATCCTTCATTCTTGATCCCTTGCCAAACTGATTCAATGCCACATTATTCTCTGAAGACCTTGGCCATCTTATCATACATATCTCCACTTGTGCCTGGCCAAGTCTCAGCCACGGCTCGCTCCCTCCGCCTCATGCCTTCACCCCCACACACATGTTCCTGAGAGAAGGTGGAAGAAATCACAAAATTGTTTCCATCACAAAGTTCTGTTACACAAGTCAACATGACCCTCGCTGCTTTTCAATCCTGCTATTCCTCCCTTATCAGCTTACTCTCCCACTCTTCCAGATCTCACCCCTCCTCAAACCTCCCTTGGTTCCCTGTAGCCATCCTTGTAGTGGAGAACCTTGCCTCATATTTTAAAGAAAACAAATTGAAGCCATTTGATGTGAACTCCCTTTTCTTGCCTCTTCCTCATCTCCCTCAGATATAGTCTGACATTTTCTCTTCTTTCACCCTTGTTTCACCGGTTACATTAACCTTTCTCCTTCCCAAGGTGAGCTCCTCTACCTAAATAAACAGTCCCATTCTTCCAACAGATTGCCCCCTCTTGTCATCCCTGATCTATCATTGATTTTTTAATCTCTCCCTGCCTACTGGCTCATTTCCTACTGCCTACTTACGTGATGATCAGGTCTCCATTAGCCTCCAAAATCCTCACTTGGTCCCATCCGCAGTAACTATCTATCATTCTATATCTCTTCTGCCATTTGTGACTAAACTCCTTGAGAGGGTAGTCAACAAAAGGCTGCCTTTCCTCCAAAGTCTTCTTAGCCCCCTTACAATCCGGCTTCTTACTTCATCATTCCATTGAAATTACTGTCTCCAGTGGGGGCTGCTAGGTGGTGCAGTGGTTAGAGCACCGGCCTGGAGTCAGGTGTACCTGAGTTCAAATCTGCCCTCAGACACTTAATAATCACCTAGCTGTGTGGACTTGGGCAAGCCACTTAACCCCATTTGCCTTGCAAAACCCCCCAAAAAACTAAAAATTAAAAAAAAAAGAAATTACAGTCTCCAAAATGAGCAATGACACTTAACTGCCAAATGCAAATGTCTTTTCTCAGCCCTTATTCTTCTTGATCTCTGCAGCCTTTGACACTTTGGATCACTCTCTCCTCCTTGATACTGTCTTCTTTCTGGGTTTTCTTCTCTGGATTCTTCTCCTACTACCAATCAAACATTTTCTGGATCCTCATCGAAGTCACAGACACCACGGTGTCTTCTAGCATCCTCTAACTGAGTTTTCTTCTATACTTCTATTTACTATATTTCTCCTATAATACATCAGCTCCCATGTATTTAATTTTTCTCAAATCCACTTTTCTTGCACTCACCTCTCTGCTGAGATCTAGTCTCATATTTCTGATTACCTTTAAGACATTTCAAACTCAAAGTACAGTGAGATCTAAAGATCTCAACATATTCAAAAGTGAACTCATTATCTTTTCCCTCAACCTCCAACCCTACCTTCCCTCTTCTTTTTTTTTTTTTTTTTTTAACTTTTTTTGCAAGGCAAATGGGTTTAAGTGGTTTGCCCAAGGCCACACAAGCTAGGCACTTATTAAGTGTCTGAGGCCAGATTTGAACTTAAGTACTTCTGAGTCCAGGCCCCAGGCTCTATCCACTGCGCCACCTTCCCTCTTACTGTAGAGAGCAACACCTAACTGTCCCTCCTTCAGGCTTGCAACATAACAGACAATCTAGGTTCCTTACTATCTCTCATTCTCTATTTCCAAACTATTGAACTTTGCAACATCTCTTGAAAAGCCCTCTTCTCTTTTTGGAAATCGCCACTACTTCTCATACCTGGATAATTTAACAACCTCTTGGTGGGTTTGTTTACCTTGGATCTCTTCCTGCTCCAATCCATTCTCCACTCAGTTGTGAAAGTGATTTTCCTAAAGCAGAGAACCAACCATGATGCTCTCCTAATCAATAAACTCCAGTGGTTTTTTTCTCACCTCAAACATCAAATACAAAACTTGTTTAGCATTCAAAACCCTTCTTACTTTTCTAATCTTCTTACCTTACTCTCTGATAAATATTCTTCAATCCAATGACATTGGTGACCTAGCCCATAAACAAGACACCCCATTTCTTAGCTCTGGACATTTTCTCTGGTTGTCCCCATACCTAGGATGCTCTCTTCTGAGTACATATCTCCCTGACTTTTTTTAAAGTCCCAACTAGAATTTCTGGCCCCTCTCTATGCCAGTTCCTTTCTTCTGTTAATTCTTTCCTATTTATTCTGTATATAGTTTGCTTGTTCCTATTTCTTTGTTCTTTGATTTGTATATATTATTATAAGCTCCTTGAGAGTAGGGAATGTCTTTTATCTCTTTTTTGTATCTCCAGCATTTATTAAAACATCTACCACACAGTAGATACTTAATAAAGGCTTATTGAACAGTTGAAGAATTTCACCTGAACTTACCTATTTTCCAATCATATTTAAATAAATGGATGGGAGACACTGGAGGATGTGATCTAACACTTTCCTACTTTCATCTCCACAAAGATAAAAGGTGCCTTATCTTCAGGTTTCTTTTTTTTTTAATTTCCCAGTTAACTAAATCACAATGAGGATAAGGAAGTAAGGATTGGATGTTTTCAGCACCAGCCTTAGCCACCTCTGGCTTCTCAGTGCCTTCAATTTTCCTGGAGTATAATCATCTTTAAGTGCTCATTGTATGACAGGTCCTATATTGTTAGGTGTTTAGGATATAAAAGAAACAAAAACTGGACTCTACTTTCTAGATGCTTCCTGGGAAACAACACATCCATTTATCAGTGAATGAAATGAAGGCAAATACAAAAACTTTGATTTATGGTGGAGAGAAGTACTAACAGTTGGGAGGAAATTAGGAAAGGTCTCACACAGAAAGAAGTTGGCTCTTGGGCTGACTTTAGAGGAAGCTGCAGATTCTAAGAGACAAACAGAGGGATGAACACTGATGGGATGATGGCAGAGAGACAAGACTGGGAGGGAAAAGACCAAGGAGGGTCACCTCTTCTTAGGAGAAGTAAACAAAAGAGGAAAAGATGGAGGATAATATCAAGGGCTTTGAAATATAGAGAGGGGAGAAAAGGAAAGTGGTGTCAAATGATCTCTGTTTTCACAGTATAAAGTAAGAGACAAGATTTTTGAAAGGGATGGGGAAGGGGTCTTGTAGGAGGCTTGAAGAGGGAACCCTTATGGGGAATTTAGTTAAGAATTAATTAGAGGGGCAGCTAGGTGCCATAGTGGATAAAGCACCGGCCTTGGAGTCAGGAGTACCTGGGTTCAAATCCGGTCTCAGGCACTTAATAATTACCTAGCTGTGTGGCCCTGGGCAAGCCACTTAACCCTGTTTGCCTTGCAAAAATCTAAAAAAAAAAAGAATTAATTAGAGCATATTTATGGGGTTTATAGTCCATTTGTATATAGTCATTCACATTTTGTCTCATTCCTTGAATTATAAGCTTTTTGAGGGCATGAACTATTTTTGCCTTGCTTTCTTTCCTTGGTGTTTAGGACTTTCCTAGTACGATGATGATGATGATGATGATGATGATGATGATGATGATGATGATGTTGATGATGATGTTTGTCCTTCCTTCTCAAATAATACCATGACATCAGGGGGGGCAAAGGCAGCTAGGTGGTGTAGTGGATAAAGCACAGGCCCTGGAGTCAGGAGTACCTGGGTTCAAATCCAGCCTCAGATACTTAATAATTACCTAGCTGTGTGGCCTTAGGCAAGTCACTTAACCCTTTTTTTGCCTTACAAAAAACCTAAAAAAAAAAGAAAAAAAAAGAAAGATTTAATTGGTCATGGTTACTCTTCATCTCCTTGCCTCCCCTTCCTGCTTCTTATAGAATGTGTTCAAGAGTAGGGAATGTGGTACTAATCCTTCCATCCCCAGTCTTTTTACCATGTTGCCTGGCTCATTTCAGAGTTGGGGCAGCAGAGTCTAGACTTCTGTTTTTATTAAGGTGAAAATGAACTGTTGTTGAGGAAACTCCAATCCAATACAGAATAACAGAATCTGCAGCTTGGTTTAGAAGTTAAATGATTGACCCAAGATGGACCCAAGGTCACTCAGCTGCTATGTATAAGGGGTTCAACTTGAATTCAGGTCACCTTGACTCGAGATACTCTCCATCTACTATGATATACAAACTCTTGATTTGCCCACAAAAGTTCTTATTAAATGTTTGCTGGGAAGAGGATCTAAATATAATAAATATATTTACTTATAGAGATAAACAAATCAGATTTTATAGGGGCATGCTCCTGGGAGCATGTCATATCATAATTTTATTAACATGGAAGTTAAAATTAATACAGAAAAATCACAAAAATGTAAAGGCTTATCTTAAAAAATAGGGACCGTAGCCAAGTAGCAACATTATTGGAAGTAGTTATTTCTATGGCTACAAGGCTAGAACACAGTGGTCTCCCAAGAAATGAAAAAAAGTATCACACTAGCACATCAAGAAATATGAAAAGGCTGCTCCAGAAAACAAATAAACTGCAAGAAGGAAATGAAATAAAGGAAGTTATTAGGGAGACATAGGAATGAAAAGATAGTGGTTCATATTGTATGGGGGAAAGACTCTTGCCCCACTAATATCTTGCAATGTTAAGAGAAAAAAAGCAAGGGGGATCTCCAGGATGGTTCCCCTGGGATGGGGAAAGATGATGGGTAGGATGAGTAGGCAAGTTTAGGGGTGTAATTTGCATAATTGGAGGGGATATTTAAACTGGTGAGAATTCAAAGACACTGGGATTTGTCTGTCTTTTTAAAGTCTGGCAGATTAACTATTTTATAAACATTAAGTATATGGAATATATATATATATGTATACATATACATATATATGTATATGGTTTTTTTAGTTTTTTTTGCAAGGCAAACAGGGTTAAGTGACTTGCCCAAGGCCACACAGTTAGGTAATTAGAAAGTGTCTGAGGAAAGATTTGAACTGTGGTACTCCTGACACTCCAGGGCCGGTGCTCTATCCACTGCGCCACCTAGCTGCCCATATCTATCTATCTATCTATCTATCTATCTATCTATCTATCTATCTATCTATCTATCATCTATCTATCTATCTATCTCTATCTATCTATATCTATATCTATATATCTATATCTATCTATATCTATCTATCAACATTTGGCAGTTGAAGCCATTCAATATTGGGTTTTTCCCTCTTACATGTTACACATTGAGGACTTTCCACCTCATTTTTGCATGCTTGCCTTTGACCCAGGGGGTCCCCCATGCCTATGCACTCTCTCATCTTATGGATAGCAAAAGATGATAGATTCAGAGCCGGATGGGGATTTTAAAGACTATCATTTTCGAACCTCTTATTTTATAACAGAGAAAACAGATTCACTTCAGTGAAGATGAGAAGATAGAGCGGCATTTCCAAAGTAAAGCAAGTTTACTGTTATTATTTCCCACAATGACCTCAATGGGTTTGAAGTTCAATCTGAAGCTGGATCGAGTACCTGCAAAGCCAACCTGAGGCGTGGCCGCCTCGTCCCGCTTGTGGCAGGGGCAGAGTCGGGGCTCCCCCTGCACCCCCCGACAAGGAGCTTTCCAGAAAGGGCTCCAGCTTTGCCTCCCTGCAGGCTTCTGGGCCGCTGCGGGGGTCCCCACTCACAACGGGGGCAGGAGATGCGGCAAGAGGAGGCGGGAAGGGCCGGGCCCGGCGGGGGAGGGGGCGCAGGAGGCCCCCGCCCCCGCCCCGTGACGCCGCGCGCGGCCCACGTGACGCGCGCGCGGCCCCGCCCCTCGCTCTCGCGGTCATGGCGGCGCCCAGAGCCCGAGCTGCGCACGTGAGCGCGGCCCCCCCGCGGCGCTAGGCTCCGACCCCCGGCTCCCGCTGCCCCTGTCGCCGGCGTCGCCCCTCGGCCCGCGGGGCCCCCGCAGCCATGAAGCCGAAGCCCTTCGCCCACAAGACGGAGAACACGTACCGGGTGAGCGCGGGGCCCGGGCCGGGGCGGACGCTCCCTCCCGCGGGCCCGGGGCGGCCTGCGCGGCCTCCGCTCCGCCGCCGCGGGCCGCTTCCGGGCCGCGCCCCTCCCCCCACCGGCGGGCCGCGGGCGCGGGGGCGCCCGGGGGGGCGGGAGGGGCCGAGCCCCGGAGCCTGCGGGCGGCGGAGCGGGGGCGGGGCGGGGCGGAGCGGAGCGGGGCAAAGCGCTTCCCAGCCGGGGCCCGCACCCGCACCCCGGGAAGCGCCTGCTCTCGGCGTTATGTAATGATAACAATAATAATAGCAATAAACAGCAATAATAATAATCATAGCATTTCTCTAGAGAAGGTGTGCAAAGCGCTTCACGGATGGAAGCGGCTGCTCTCGGCGTTATTTAGTAATAATAATAGCAGTAATAATGATAATGATAATAATGATGATGATGATAATGATGACGATGATAATGATAATAATCGCATTTCTATAGAGAAGGTGTGCAAAGCGCTTTATGGAAATCTCCCTAGACCCCGCAGGCTGGAGAAGGTAGCTGCTCTCAGGATTATTTAATAACAGTAATAATGGCATTTTGATAGAGAAGGTTTGCAAAGTGCTTTACCAATATCTCATTGGACCCCCATAATCTGGAGAAGTACCTACTCAGGTCATGTAGTAATAATAATAACATTTCTATAGAGAAGGTTTGCAAAGCACTTTACAGTTATCTCCTTGGACCCCCACAATCTGGGGAAGCAGCTGCTTTTAGGATTATTTAACAATAACGGCATTTTGATAGAGAAGGTGTGCAAAGCACTTTATATATATAAATATATATATATGTGTATATATATATATGTGTATATATATATATATATATATATATATACACACACACACACACACATATATATAATCTCCTCAGACCCCCACAATCTGGAGAAGTAGCTGCTTTTAGGATTTTTTAACAATAATGGCATTTTGCTAAAGGTTTGTAAACTGCTTCACAAATAGCTCACTTTATCCTCACCCTTGGGAAGTAGGCACTTCGGTGATTATTATGGATGAGAATGGCTAGTATTAATATAGTGCTTTAAAGTTTGCAAAACTCTTTGCAAATATGATCTCCCTTGATCCCCACACTCTGCTCTTAGGATTATTTAATAATAATAATAATAATAATAATAATAATAATAGCATTTTTATGGAGAAAGTTTGCAAAGTGCTTTACAAATATGATCTCTTTTACCCCTTCACTCTGTTGCTCTTATGATTATTTATAGTAATTGCATTTTTAATGGAGATTTGCAAAGTGTTTTTACAAATACAATCATTTTTTTTCTCAGCAAATCTGGGAAGTAGGTTGGTAGCTATTATTAAGTCCATTTGATAGATGAGAATATTGAGACTGAACAAGATTAAAGGTCAACCAGCTAGGAAGTATCTGAGATGGATTTGAACCCAGGACTTGGTGAGTTGGAGTTGCTCATTCTGTCCACCAGACCACAGCACCTTCCCTCTGAGAGGAGATTTTCAGACAAGTAAAATTCATAGAAGCAGATGTGTGTGTGTGTGTAATCCTGCCAATGTTGGGTGCTTCTTTATGGTTTGCTGGGTTTGTAAACCATCCTCTATGTTTCTATTTTCAGTTTCTTACCTTTGCTGAACGTCTGGGGAATGTTAATATCGACATCATCCATCGGATTGATAGGACTGCCAGTTATGATGAGGTAAGGATGGTGTCTTCTTTACTGAAGTGCATTTAAAAGTGGTTCACTTTTTTTTTAGATTTTTTTTTGCAAGGCAAATGGGGTTAAGTGACTTGCCCAAGGCCACACAACTAGGTAATTATTAAGTGTCTGAGGCCAGACCTGAACTCAGGTACTCCTGACTCCAGGGCCGGTGCTCTATCCATTGTGCCACTGTGCCCCAAAAGTGGATCACTTTTGATGTATATGGAAAAGTTTTCAGTTTGATTGTATTTTGACCAATTACAGTGCATATGTAATTGATGTTTTATATTATGCTTCAGAGCTAGCTTGCAGAATATCTGACCTACTTGGGTTACTTCTAGCTCTGAATTTTTATTTATTTATTTTTTATGATTGCATCTTTTATGGGGAGCTCCCTGCTTGGGAACACACTCTAATGATGTCAGTTTGTTACAACTCTTCTTTTACATTGACTCTTCATTTTCTGGATCTTTGAAAAGTTCAGAGACTTGTCCAGGGTCACAGAGCCAGCAAGTGCCGGAAGGAGGATTTGACCCCAGGAATTGCTGGCCCTCCCTATTCACTATATTAGGCTGAAGATTAATTTCTAGTGTAGTATAGACCTGCTTCCTAGAATGGGAAGTTTAAGGCAAGGAGGAAAAACTCCCCAACTTGCTCTTCCAATTCTTTCTTCCCTTCCAACCTAGATTCCCCAAGCTCCTAACTAACTGCTCCCACTGGTCTCTGTCTCCTGCTCCTCTCTACTGCCATTCTTGGGAAAGCTGTTTGCTCTCTGATTTTAATGCCAACCCTGTAGAAATGCCACCTCAGAGGGCTAGTCTAGAGTTCTGTTTCAAAATAGGATGAATTGTACAAGGGATAGTAGCTTTTCTCTCCCTTGGGTCTTTTTGCAAAAATACTTCCCCTTTTCCCCAATCTAGCAGTTATCCACAAATATTAACTTTTTTCAGTCTCCAAAGAACAAGAAAGGGTACAAACTTGTTACCTTTAGTTTCTTTTTCTTAAATTCTCGTTACATTTTGTTTAGTAGTAACAAAATGCCCTTTTGTATCAGTTCCTGACTTTTTCTTTCATTTTTTAAAAGTTTCAATGATATAATTTTTTTTTACATTGATTACAACCTTTCCTTCCTCCCTTCCTCCTCCAAAGAAACCTCCCTTGTTAACAAATAAATATAATTGAGCAGAACAGGTCAATACTTCAGCTCTGTCTAAAACCATGTCTGATATTCTGCATTTCCAGTCCATACTCACCACCTTGATGCAGAAAGTGTGATAGACTGCAGTTAGTACTGGACAATTTTAATTTAGACTTGACGTGGTCTTTTGTTGTCTAAATTGTCCTTCTGGTTTTGCTTATATCACCCAGCATCTGTTCATGCAGGTCCCTGGTTTTTCTCTGCATTCCTTTCTAGAGGTCTTCAAACAAAACGCAAGTGACCCCTTGTTGGCAGTGTGGTAGAGGGTCTTGGGTGACTTGATGACCAGCCATGAGATTCTTGGATTCTTTTATTTGATCCTTTCAAAAGTCCTGTGGTGTAGGTAACCACAAGTATTATTGTTTCTATTTTATAGAGGATAATCCTGAATGAGTGTCCCCAATCGCCTAGATAGTTTGTATTTATGGGGTGGGATTCAGATGCAACTCTTCATTATGCTGCAGGATCCTGAATTTAGGGCTGGAAGAACTTCGAGGTCAGCTAGTCCCCCCCCCCCCCCCCCCCCCCCTTTTACAGTTGAAGGGAAGTAATTTGCCCACAGTCTTCACTTCTAGAAAGAGGCAGACCCTGGATTGGATTCCATCTAGTCTTTATAGGTCTCTTTTCATCTTCATTTGGCTAATTTGTAATTTCTGTCCATTATGTGGTGTGCCATAATTCACAGATCACTGAGAAAATAATTCTCAGATGATATCACTGGGAAAATAAAGCCAGGGGCAGCTAGATGGCACAGTGGATAAAGCACTAGCCCTGGAGTCAGGCGTACCTGGGTTCAAATCCAGTCTCAGATACTTGATAATTACCTAGCTGTGTGGCCTTGGGCAAGCCACTTAACCCCGTTTGCCTTGCCAAAAAAAAAAAAGAAAAGAAAGCCAAAGAGAGACTTTTGCTGTAAAAGCACCACATAATTTTCTTCAATAATTTTTTTATTCTGAACATCTAAAAAGATCATTTTCATACATATAACAGAATCCCCAAAAAGAGAATTCTGTTTTTCCATTCACTTTAATAAGAAAATATGCAATTTAAAATTGTCCTGCTTGTCTGTGCTTTCTTCTAAACTGTGAATTTTGTAAAAATATTTTTCCTCAATTACATGTTAAAACAATTCTTTACTTTTTAAAAAACGTTCCAGATTTCAGCCTTCATTCCCTCTATCCCTCCCTTTTCCCTGAGATGGTAAAAAAAAAAGGAAAGAAAGTGAAAAATAGCATTCTTCAGACAACATCAGTTCTTTCATGAGTCTTTTGGAATTATATTGCTGAGAATAAGCCATTTACAATTCTTCATCTTAGAATATCATTGTTACTATGTGCAGTCTTCTCACTTTACTTTGCATCACTTTGTGTAAGTCTTTACAAGAAACTGCATTTAAAAAAGTTACCATGTTTTTGACATTTTTCTCCTTCCCTCTCAATTGAAAAAAGTGTGTGTGTGTGTGTGATGTTTGTCTGTTTGTGTGTGCATGGCCATGTATACAGATGTGTATTCTGTCCCTTGTGTCCATCACCTCTTCACTATCATTGGTTGGACATGCTTTGGTTTTCATTCTCAATCTTTCAGAATTGATGTTTACAATGTTATTGTCCCTGTGCAAATTATTCTCTTGTTTCTGTTCACTTTAATCACTCTGTCAGTTCATACATGATGGGTTCTCAAAGACCACGTGTGCCAAGGACAGCTAGTGAGAGTGGGGGCTCCAGGCCGGAGGAGTACGATGGGCAGCAGAGTATTCTTTTTAAGGCCCTGTGTTATCTTGAAACCTACACAATCACAGAGCCTTGCTATATGACAGAATTATCAGTGGTTTCTGAGTCAGAAACAAAAAGAATCTATACTTTAACATGTCCTATTTGAAAACCAAAATGGAAGCATCAATGTAAAGCAATGGTGAATATAGTTATAATTAAATATTATATAGTATGTAGACTTTATGTAGCATACTTACAGTATATACAGGATTTCTAAAATCCTATCATCACACCACACACACACACACACACACACACACACACACACACACACACACCACAGTTTATCCAACCGTTCTCCAGTTGGTTAACCCTTAGTTGCTAGTTCTTTTCTTTGTTGTTGGCCCCCCTTTCCCTCCCTCCTTTCCCCTTCTTTCAGGATCACTAGAGTTCTTTTGCTAGTGACTATTCCCTCCCATCTTCCCTTTCAGTCTCCCATCCCCATGTCTTTCCCCTTTCTACCCAGGACTGCCTGGGTTTCCACGCAGACCCTCCTATGTGCTTCCTCTAATTGCCCCACCCCACAGCCTCTCATCTAGATTGTCTTTTCTCCTGCTTTTACAAATCTTCCTTCTCTCCCCCTCTTCAGACTCTTAGAACATTATCAACGTTCAGGGCCCTTTGCAGACTTTCCAGTGTTCTGCCATTAAAATGTTAGTGTTACATCATCAGGGTTCTCTTGACCCTTGAGTTTATATTTCAGAGTTCCTACTCAGTTTTTAATAGGGAATGTTTACAAGTCCTGTGTTCCATTAAAGGTCTATTCCACCTACTTCCACCACCATCCCCCACTGGATAATATTCTGTCTTTCCAAATAATTTAGTCTTTTTTATAAGACTGTATTTTTCCTTTTGGGAATGTTGTATTCTGAACTTTTCTTTTTTAGTAGAAGCTGCTCGATCATATGTGATCCTCATTAATTCTGTGGTATCTGAACAGCATTTGGATGTTTATAAAGTTTTCTTTAACTTGAGAACTTAGATTTTGACTATGATACTTCTGGGATTTTTGTCTTTGGAGTTTCTTTGCAGTGATTGTGATTTTGATTTTTGCCCATCTTTTCCTTAAATTTAGGTTCTTTTTATTTTTTAAATTTTTTCTCTTGAAGATTTTATTTATTTTGAGTTTTACAATTTTCCCCCTGTTCTTTCTTCCTTCCCCCCACTCCCCGCAGAAGGCAATTTGCCAGTCTTTACATTTTAATTTATCGTTCTAATAGTTCTGGACAGTTTCCATTTATGATTTCTCAAAATATAGTGTCTGGGCTTTTGGTTTTTTGGTTTTTTGAACTTGATTTTAGAGAATTTAATGATTTATTTCCTAAATCCGTTTTCCAAGTTAGTTTTTGCCATCTTTTTAAAATAATTTTTTTCAGTTTCTTGATTTTTTTCCCTCATATTTCTTGCTCTGAAAGGGAATCTGTGATTCTGCAGCTAGGTGTATTAGGTGCAACTAAGTCAGGAGGAGTTTGGTTTGAATCCATTTCAGACACTTGACACTAACTAGCTATGTGACCCTGGGCAAGTCACTTAACCCTGATGACTACCTTCCTTCCAGGGCCATCTAGAGTTGTCTTGATTCTGGAGGAGAAAGTGAGGCTGGTGATTTAGCACAGCTCCCCCCCCCATTCAAATCCAATTCATGTACTTGTGGTGGCATTGTATGATATCATGGTCTTCAAGAAAGAAGGACAAACAAAATTTCCTCCTTCCCATTTTTTTCTTCCAGAACTTGTTTTGCCTATTCTTTATCTCTTGTTCTGTTTCTCCTAGTTGTTCATGAATTCCTTGTGGAAGATCCATTTTTTCCTTTCAGTCTCATCTAACAGTTGTTACGAAGTTAGATTTGCAATACTTGTATTTGTGTGTGTGTGCATGTATAAAATACTTGTTTATATAGATGGTATTTTCTTGATTTGCTCATCTCTTCAGTGTAAATTCTTAAATAAGCTTGGTCTTCTCCTGGATCCCTTGGGTCCTTCCCCTGACCTTTTTTCAGATTAGGGACTACTTGAGAACTGGGACGATATTTTGCTTCTTTTTTATTTTTTTTTTTTTTGTATTCCTAGAATTTAGCACAGTGTGACATGTAATAGGCACTTAAATATTTATTGTATGACTGATTGCTCTCCATATCCTATGGTTTGGATCCCCTGGATCTTTAAGGTTAAGAAGTTCTCAAATCAGAGTGTTGAGGAACTCAGAGCTCCTGGTCTGAGGGCTTGCAAAGGTCTTGGGGGCTTGCAAAGTTTTCAGCCTGGGGCATTCTCAGGGGAGCCCTCCACCCTGGCAGGCTGCATTTGCCCCATCTCTGGAGGTGCCGGGAGGTTGTCCTGCCCTGGTTTTGCTGACTGAAGGGTGGGGGTGGGGGGGCGCTAGCTGACTTTCTGGACAGGTCTGTGTTGAAAGAAGTGCCTTACTAGACTTGCTCATTGGATTTTGTGACCATTGTTGGGTGGTGGGTAAATTTTAGGGATTTATATGAATGTGTTGATCAAAGAGAGTGAGGTGGGACTGAAGGTGGTGGTCAGGTTGGGAATCACGATTCCATGATTCTCTGCATCATTTGAATAAGGATGGTAGTTAAACACATGGGTGCTGATGAGATCACTAAGTGAAAGAGGAGGACTGAGAACAAAACATCTGACTTGACAATTAAGAAATCATCAGTAACTTTGGATAAAGTTATTTCAGTGGATGAGTTAGGAATGAATGAAAGGAAGTGGAGGTAATGAATTGTTTCCCTGAGCAAAGGAAGAAAGATAGAGGATGATACATGAGAGGGGCTAGAAGGATCTAGTCAGGGGTTTTCAAGGTTGGTGGAGCTTTAGACATTTGAAAGCAATAGGGAAAGAAACAGTAGATAGAAAGAGGTTAACTAGGGAATTTACCTGAAAACTAAGTTATACTGATTAAGGCATTATATGGATGAAATCTCAGTACAAATAATAGTAACTCATGAAACTGAACTGCTATAAAGTTTTCCTAAATAGCCAATTTTGCATTTTTAAAATAAACAAAAAAGGTATTTGCAATTTGGAAAGATTTGCCTGTGGTAGCAAATCCCTTTCAAAATCCCTTTGGAATCTCATTTTTGTATAATTACTAGCTATGCTTGTGTTTTGATTAGAGGGTTTTAAACTTGGCTTGTCTGACTACTGTGGTGTCTTGGTTTTATAGGAGGTGGAAACCTACTTTTATGAAGGACTTCAGAAATGGAGAGAATTGAACCTCACAGAGCATTTTGGTATGTTTTGTTAAGGTTTACTATTACATTCGTCAGACAGCATATTGAATGTTTTCTCAGTTAACAAATAACTCTGTATTGCTATATAATAGCAAGAGTAATTCCTTCCCCTCTCCCCCCCTTATAGGTAAATTTTACAAAGAAGTTACTGGCAAGTGTCAGTCCTTCAATCAACTGGTTTACCATCAGAATGAGATTGTCTTGAGCTTGAAGACCCACCTGCAGGTCAAACACAGCCTGGCCTATCAGCCACTTCTGGAGTAAGTTGTAGGTTCTTGGGTCGAAGGCCCCATAGTGTGTCTGCTCATTCAATAAAGAGGTCCTCCTACTGGAGCCCGAAAGGAGTCCCACCTCCTTTGGGAAGGCCTCATGATGGGGGCAGCTAGGTGGTGCAGTGGATAAAGCACTGGCCCTGGAGTCAGGAGTACCTGGGTTCAAATCTGCATTCAGACACTTGATAATTACCTAGCTGTGTGGCCTTGGACAAGCCACTTAACCCCATTGCCTTGCAAAAACCTAAAAAAAAAAACAAGGGAAGGCCTCATGATGATGCCCCTTGGTGGTGATGGACAGGGCTGTGGTCACTCATGACACAACTTCCTACTAGAGTCTTCCTCAAGTCTTGAGAACTGATTCTGGGTTCTCAAAGACCACATGTGCCAATGGATAGCTAGTGAGAGCAGGGGCTCCAGGCCGGAGGAGTACGATGGGTAGCAGAGTATTGTTTTTAAGGCCCTCTCTTATCTCGGAACCTACACAATCACAGAGCTTTGCTATATGACAGAATTATCAGTGGTTTCTGAGTCAGAAACAAAAAGAATCTATACTTTAACATGTGCTATTTGAAAACCAAAACGGAAGCATCAATGTAAGGCAGTGGTGAATATAGTTATAATTAAACATTATATAGTACATCATGTATACCATATGTAGTATACTTACAATATATTATAACATGGCTATATACATGTATATGTATATGTATGTGTGTGTGTGTGTGTGTATGTTTTCTTGAGCAGTCAGATCCTTGTGATTTTTAAAATTAATCAAAAAGGCATTTGCAATTTGGAAATGCTTGCCAAAGGTATAAATCCTTTTCAGTTCATTCTTTTAATGTTGCCTTTGTTTATATATTATTAACAGTGCTTTTGTTTTGATTAGGAAATGTTTTTATTTTTTAAAATATATACACTTAAAGCATTGGCTTACAACAGTGGTATACATATATAGGCGTTATAGATGTATATAGATATAGATCTATAGATCTATGTGTGTATATACATCTTTATGTCTATCTATATCTGTCTATAGATCTATAGATCTGTGTGTATCTCTCTGTTTCCATATATCTATATGTATTTGTGATGACCACGAGGCCTTCCCACATCCCCTCTCACTTTCTGTTTATGCTCCACATCCTGGGAGATTTTGGAGTCTTTGTGTTTTGACATCATCAGTGCCTTTTTTAAATTTTTCCCAATGCAGCCTGGTTGTTCAGCTGGCTCGGGATCTGCAGACTGACTTCTATCCAAATTTTAAAGATTTTTTCCTGGCCATCACAGCAATTTTAGAGACCCAGGACACTGAGTTGTTGGAATGGGCTTTTACCGCCCTCTCTTACCTCTACAAGTACCTTTGGAGACTTATGGTCAAGGACATGCCAGCTATATACAGGTAATTTTTTCTTTTGATTTGTCAGCTTCCCTGATGTTTGTCTTCCCCTAGGCTATCATTTTAGCCTTCTGTCCCATTGCCTTCCTTAATTCATTGTCCAAACTCCTCCTCCCCTACCTTTTTAATATTTTAGAGCACATTTTGATATAAATTCCAAAAACAAAATAAAACAGCTGATTTTTAAAAAATTCGGTTGGAGCCCTCTAAGCTCTGAGAATCCTTCTCACCACCCTTACTCTCTCAATCATATTGAGCCCCTGAGCAAAGTTCTCTTTGCTGTCTATGGCCTAAGGGTATGTATACCCCTGAGAGCTTGGGGGTGTCTCTTCTCAGTCAACTGTTGACTTGAACCTCCATTCCACTGTGTTGTCCCCAGCATTAACTGCCAGGGATTAGCAGCCCAGCTTCATATAGCCACATCCCGAGAAGACATACAGAAGTATTCAAAACATAGGTAGTTATGTAGAGAGCTATCTAAACCTGTTGCCAGACAATTTTCTCCCAAACAGGAGGATGGGATTGGGGCACAGTCTCACATTCATCTTCTCAGTCTTTGGGAACAGGGATGACAGACACTCAGAGACATTCATCCATCAAGGTCACTTCTCCCAGCGGTTGGGTGGTTGAGTCTACATCCCAGCAGGGACCCCAGCTCCCGGAGCCCTCACAGCAGTCCTTCCCCTCCAGGCCACAGTAGGACCACCTGCAGCCTCCTCTGCCTCCTTACTCAGACATAACTGGGCTTCCCTGGAGTCTGTAACACTGATTTTCTTTGTCCTTGGTTTTCTCACTTGGCTTTCATGGTGCTTCTCCTCAGAGAGGTGGATGAGGACACCCCCCCCCCCCCGCCTCCACCAGGCCTCTGCCCTTTCAGTCACTATTGAAGAGCTGCCTCAAGTATTGAACCGGCTATTGGTTATCTATTATCTCCCTCTTCTTTTCCAGTTTATACAGTACGCTCCTGGCTCACCACAAACTACATATAAGGAATTTTGCAGCAGAAAGCTTTACGTTTTTGATGAGAAAGGTAAGCCCTCTATTTTTAAAAATGTACTTTAAACATGTATTTTTTTAAAAAGTATTTATGTAATTACTTATTCATCAAGTAGATACCTTCCAGAATAGAAAGAAGCAGCTTTTATAGTGTGTCCTTGCTTTAAATTCAGTTCAGTCCATAGCGGCTTGGACAAGAACCAACAGCCATTGACCAAGGTAAAACCTAGACTGGTTAGAGAGCTAGAGGGAGGCCTCTAGACAATGCCTGGAGAACTGGAGGAAGGCTGCAGGGAGAGGGGAGGGTACACCATAGGCAGGTGTTGTTGGAGAGGTGACCTCAAGGATGAGATCCCAGAACTCTGGGCCAGGCTGTGGGGATACAAAGGCAAAGTAGCCCCTCCCTCCGGCATCTCCCAGTCCCTTTGGTCCTTGTGCCTCCTTCCCTCTCTGGGAAGCTAGTGTGGGAGGAGGGGTGGAGAGGTGGGTTATCTTATTCCCCTTTTTGTTTGGGTCAGTCTGGGGAATCCTCCAGATCTCTGCTCACAGTTTGTTTTCAGGTGCAATAAAATAGAATGTATGTGACTACCAAGGAATCCAGTGACTGAAATTGAGTTGTCAGAATATTAAAGAACAAACTGATAGATGGCTGTGAAGAAGAAGGGGAACCTGGGCTCCCAGTCTCTAGCACAGGGTTGGCCCATGTCCTAGATGCTGTTCTGGAAAGATTTGTCCTGCCAGATTCAGTTGAATTTCCCCAGAGTTTAGGTCATGGTTCTTCTAAAGCAGTGCACCCTTTGAATTTTTGTTGCGTGCTTCCTCATGTTTATAGTATGCATTTTTTAGTGTATTTATGAAAGGCTGCTTTTGATTTCACCCCTATATGGTCCTTTTGATAGCCAGCTCACTGGCTAGAGCATTCATTAGGCCAGGACTGTGTGTACCAGAGCCAAGAGTAGGAATAGAAGCAAAAGAAGAAGAGATGGCTCACAGCCACCACACACACACACACACACACACACACACACACACACACACACACGGGCATACACACATGTGCTGAATAGGGTGAATGGAAGGAATGGGAAAACTCTGGGGTCCTGGACAGGAGGGGGGGCACAGGCTGCCATCAGTCCCTGGAAAGTCAGGATGCTTTCATTGGTTGCATTTGTATTCGAAGGTCTTAGCAGTGTACCAGGGAGGGGGGACTTAATCTTTGCTTATTGATCGATGATGAGATAAGGAGATCTGTAATGACTTAGATGGGGGAGGGTAGGCACAAACTCATTCAGGGGGCAGTGAAGTCAGTATTTGTAATGTTTTGTGATAAAAGAACAAAATCTCCACTGTCTTTTGTAAACCACACAGAAGCATGAATTAATGTCATTTCTTTTGAGGGGCACAGAGCATACCTTATATGATGAGCTAATTGTGATTGCTATGAATCTTGAGGTAACAGGTCTTTTGACAAGTATTCACAAAAGGGTATGTTTACTTAATTATACCCCCCCCAACAGTTAACAAATAAATAGGAAGCAAATTAGATAATTGATTACCAATTGGATATTTTTTAAGCTGAATGATATCCTTCTTGGATTTTTTTCTAGGTTTCAGATCAAGACAGCCTCTTTAATTTAATGTTTCTTGACCTTGGCAAACATCCTACAAAAGTGGAAGGTGTTGGACAGTTACTTTTTGAAATGTGCAAAGGAGTTAGAAATATGTTCCACTCCTGTGCCTCCAAGGTAAATAAGGGAGGGGAAGGGACTGGATGGAGGAATGAAGAGAGCTAAAGAATGACCTGGGGGTGGGGAAGGGGAGGGGCAGTGAGAGGGAACGCAGAGGGAGTCGTGCTTGCTCATTAATTACCTCTCCTGATTCTCTGATTTTCCTGAGACTCCTTCAATGGCTTGCTCTGACAGCTCTCCCCTTTGGTCTCCCTGATGGTCCTACATTGGGTTATCAGTTGGATCCCTTTTTCCTTGTTTCTCTAATGAAATCTTTGTTTTGGCTGTTTGCCCCAAATCCCAAAGGGATTCTGGAATTCCCCGAAGCAGTCCTTCAAAGAAGCAGGGCACAGATAAAAGATTTCTGCTCCAGATTTGTTGACTCCCCTCCAGACTTAGGGCAAGGGAACTGAGAAATGATGCTTGATCCATAAATCAACAAGGAGGCGATGACTAGAAGAATTTGAGAAATAGAGAGAAGGAAGAGCAAGTCCTTCCTTGTCCTCCTAAACCTGTTCCAAAGGGCTTCTCGGCTGTGCCTTAAGTGTTGGTTGATTCTTGGTCTCCTACGCCTTAGTTGGTGTTTACCTGCCACTTTGGGCTTCATTCTCCTCTGGTCTGACTCCTGAAGACCCATTCTCAGCAGCCAGGATCCACTAGAGTCCACAGAAGACTGTGGGCCCCCCCTTCAAGATACTCTACAGTTGGGTCTAGAGGCCTCAAACTGCTCCTTAGTACAGCCCTCCAGATTAAAAGACAATAGGAAAATGTTTGACCACATAAGTGAAACAGTGGAACAAGGATAATGATAACTTGTTTTCCAAGTCACAATAATAGGACTTACAGGGATCAATTTCTTTTTGAGTTGTACATCACTGATGTGTAGAAGTCAGGAAGACCTGATTTTGGATTTGACTCCAGTGCTAGTTGCCATGGTTAGTACTGCAGGCAATTCCCCAAGACAACAAATTAGTGGCTTGTTGGCAGGGGCGGGGTGAGGAGTTTGCCTCTGGAATCACAGGGCTGGGCTCCATCCCAAACTCCCAGAAGGCTGTGTGCCTTCCTCTGCAAGAGGGTGGCTGAGAGATCCTCTGGAAGACAGTGAAAGAGGTAAGGGGACCAGATTCTGAGACATTGCTTTAGTCAAAGAGTTGAATGGAAACAGTTGTAAGAATGGCATAGGTAATTTTATAATAGAAACAAAAAATTGTTTTTTGTAGTTTCATTCATGTGTTCATCCATCCGTCCTGTCCATTTTTTCCTGGAATCGGATCTGTGATTTTATGAATGTTGGGAGCTCCGGATGAGGAAGTTTCTTTTGCTGGTGCACATGGGCACATCGTTTAACCTACTCAGTAGTGGTACTTGAGTGAACCTTAGGTGTCTGATTTTTAAAGCATTTTTTATCCTCTAAAAACTTGCTTTGTCTATGCCACTAAAGTCTACGTTTGTCTATTCCTCAAATATGAACATCAAAGTTGAACATTTTCAGTCATTTCAAGTGAGGTGTGAAGGTTAACATCAAAACACCTCAGATCTTGACAGCTCGTCCCATCATTTCCTGGCAAAGTAAGAAGAAATGGAAGCAGTGTCAGTTTTATATCATTGGGCTCAAAAATCAAAAGACACTTGCTTCTTGGAAAGGAAGTCATGGCAGATCTGAAACACCCTGAAAAGTAAAGACATCGCCCTGCTGACAAAGATCCACGCAGTGACAGCTGTAGATTTCTATCAGTAATGTATAGCTGTGGGATATATAAGGAAAGCTTAACACCCCAAAGAATCAGTGCTTTTGGGAGTCCCTTGGACAGCGAGGAGGTCATATCAGTCAGATGTCTTTTTAAATTTAAAGGCATTAATTCAGGCTCTCAGCCTGAAACTGAGGCTCAGATACATTGACCAAATAAAGAGAAGAGGGGGGATGCATTGGAAAAGATCCTGATGTTGGAAAGATTTGAAGGCAAAAGCAAAAGAGGATGATGGAGGATGAGATGGAGAGACAGTGTCATGGAAGTGTAGTGACCATGGGCTTTAGCAGAGAGTGAAGGATGGAAGGGCCTGGTGAGCTGGAAGCAGGCCACCCGACTGGTGGCACCCTGGACAGAAGGAGCCCTGGGCCTGGAAGCTAGACATCCTGAGTGAAAATCCAGCCTCACACTTCCTTGCTCTGTGAATCTGGGCACAGCTAATCCTGTCTGCTTTCTTCCTTCATTTGTAAAATGGGCATAAAAGCTTCTTCCTCCTGGGATTATTGTGAGGATTGAGATAAGATATTTGTGGATAACTTGACCAGCCTTCAAGTGCTGATAAATGCTGCCTATTATTAGCTATTATTATGTAAACTTTGGAAACCAGAGCAAAAGCATTAATGGAACCATGCTCTTGTCTTCTCCCAGGCAATCAAGGTAATTCTAAGGAAACTTGGCCCAATTACTGAGACCAAAACCCAGCTGCCGTGGGACCTAGTGGCTGAAGCTTTCAGGCAGATGGTCAAGGCTTCAACTGCCTATGTCTATAAGGACCATTTTGGAGTGTTTTGGGAATGTTTGCAGGTAAGTCTTTGGTTTGGAGGGATGAAGTGGCAATAGGATAGGAGGGCTGGCCTTTAGTCTTGCCTCTGACCCGTTGGTTTTTGATCTTGCACATATCCATAATCCTAGACAGCTTGCTGCTGTAAGACTATAAATTGTAGGCAGGTACTGAGGTCTTCATTGGTGGAGAGAATTTCCTCATCTGGAATTTCTCTAACCAATGACATCCCAGGGCCAGCCAAACAAAAAGAAGATTCTACACAATTGCTGAGTCCATTTCCTGGGCTAGTAATGATTTTCATGGACTGTGCTGATTAATGTTAAATACATCTTATTTTTTAAAGCCAAAAAGACTTTAGAAAATTGCAAACAGCTGTTTGGAGGGTGTCTCATTTATTCAGTAATCAGTTAATGTTTCTTAAGCACAAGACTCCACATACATTTTCCTAAGCAAAGAGCTTGTGATCCATGGGGAGTGATCAGCCTTTGCCCTTCCCTCTCCTTGGCACAGGATTCAATCTTGGAGCTTCAGGAGAAGATGTCCAAACCTTGCGGCATGGGCAGTTCAGACCAGCTGGAAAGACTGCTGCAGATCTACCTCATCCTGGTGAGACACGCCAGTGGCTCCAAAGTTGCGCAGCCTGAAGCAGTTTGTACGGTGAGTCTCCAGCCTTCTCCATGGGCAAGCCATGGGGACCCCGAGAGCCATTCTAACATGTTCTTTGGTTTTCCAGATATTATTGCAAACATTCGACATCCCTGGTCTTTCTACATCTTGCCGGAAGATCCTCCTTGAGGTGATTTCTGCATTAGCCTTGGGTGAAAACGTTTCCATGCCAGAGACCCTCATCCGGAAAATTGTGGGAAAGGTAATGAACCTGTCGTGGTCCCAAGGCTGAGGGCTACCTCAGAAGCAGCCCAGAAAGGCTTAGTCTCTGACTAAGATTGTAAGATGCCCTTTGTCTGCATTTGAACCCAGGCCCTCTGACTTGAGACTGGAT
Source organism: Macrotis lagotis (assembly GCF_037893015.1). Classification (NCBI taxonomy): domain Eukaryota; kingdom Metazoa; phylum Chordata; class Mammalia; order Peramelemorphia; family Peramelidae; genus Macrotis; species Macrotis lagotis. The sequence continues at coordinate 319,820,280 of NC_133659.1, forward strand.
GCCCTTTCCACTGTTGGGGGCCTCATCTGTCCTCAGTACCACATGAGACATTTTGATTGACACAATGGATTCAGTTGCCACTTCAAGTGGCTTCCATTTTTGTTCCTTTCTCTCCTATAATGTTTGGCCTACAGTGTCCCAGATGCACCCAGACCATCAAGGCTACCATAGACTCAGCTGCTTTTTTTGATGGGAAGTGAGATGTGGGTGTGATTTCATCTGTGTGGACCTCCTCCGTTTGTGCAGAGGAGTTTCCCTTCTGTAGCTTATGGCCAGAGAGCATGTCCTGTAGCTCCGAGGGGTCAGGTCACTTGGCCCAGGCCACAAGACCTGGCAGGGCTTCCTGAGCCCTGTGGTGAAGCTCTCCTCACCTCTTGCTTAGACGGGGGAGGCTTGGAATAGAGCATGGCAGTCTGACACCCCTGTCAGACTGGCTCTCATGCCTCCTCCCACTCACCTGCTTGGATTCTTAGCCTGAATCTTCTCCAATTTCTCGTTCATGTACCTGGGAAGCCAGCAGTGGCAGAAGGCTATCCAATGAAGCAGGACTGTGGCATCCATTGCCTGTGGCCTTGCCTTGAGGCACAGAGTCCATGGTTTTTACATGGGCCTTTCTCTGACTGTAGGTGGATAGCCAGTGGCATCCAACATAGGGGTTTTTTTTTTTTAAGGTTTTTGCAAGGCAAATGGGGTTAAAAGGCTTGCCCAAGGCCACACAGCTAGGTAATTATAAGTGTCTGAGGCTGGATTTGAACTCAGGTTCTCCTGCCTCCAGGGCGGTGCACTAGCCTCTGCACCACCTAGCCATCCCCAATATAGGTTCTTAATGTGGGATCCATGAACTTGTTTTTTTAGGGTCTTGAGAACTCCATTTCAGTAGAGTTGATTTCCTATGTAAATTCCATATGTTTTATTTTAGGCATTTAAACCTATGATTCTGTAAAGGGATCCACAGGCTTCTCCATCCTGACTGCTAGGGCTGGGGAGAGGGGCAAGATGCCCTAAGAACCGTTGGCCAGAGTCCTTCCCTTTTATCTGCTATCAGCCCATCAGAGACTTAAAGTTCCCCCTTATTTGTTAGATGAGGAACAAGGACAGTGACTTTTTGGGCAGAGCCAGGACTTGAACCCTGCTCCTTTAAACAGTTCTTTCTGTTTTCCTGTGGGGTTTGGTTATCAGGAACCTGTATAAAGCAGTCAGATTTCATGTCGCCCTCTCCAACTACTATTTTCTGGGAGCCTGTCCTGGGCACTTTGGTTCCTACCTCTAACTCTGTTTCTATTCCACAGACATTTGAAAGTGGATTTGAAAGACGGTTGATTTTTGATTTCTCCAGAGGAATGTTTGCTATGAAGCAGTTTGAACAGGTAATCCAGGTCTAGAGACATATTTTGGGGATCCATGAGCTTGTAAAGAAAATTAGAGGCCTTTATTTTTCACTTCTGTTGGGTTTCCTATGTAAACCTTTTGTCTTTTTGTATGCATTTCAACGTTATTCTGAGGAGGAGTCCATAGCTTCACCAGACCAAGTGCCCAAGGGGTCTTAGGCACAGACAGGGTGAAGAACCCCTGCCATATATGAGAGGCAGTCAAAAGTTTTGGTCTGAATGATGGCCTCCCAATCTGCCTCATGAGAAGCTTTCACAGGACCTTTCGATGTCCTTGGGGTTCTCAGCAGGGCAGTGGAGCAGGACTGGCATCCATCACCTTTGGCTTCCCTCCTTTGCTGGTTCCTAGGCCTTTTTTCATTTAGTCAGTCACTAAACATGTGTGGTAAGGCTTGGTGCTTCACCAGCTGACGGGGCTTGGGTCTGGGCTGGCTGAGGCCAGGTGTGTTCAGGGTCTAAATTGGGGAGAGTGGGTAGGCATGAGGGCCTGAGTTCTCAGAATTCCTTTTAGTCTTCTGCTAGGGCAGTGTGGAAGCTGTTATAGGAATATAGCTAGTCCAACCCAGCTGAGACCCTGAGGGCTTCATGGGCAGCACTGAAATTCGAATCCCAATCTAAGGAGATAAAAGTCCAGCTCTGTCCCCCACCTGACTGGGGGCTTCTTTTGATTTCTTTTAGCTTTTCCTGCCAACTTTCTTGGAGTATGTTGAGAACTGCTTCTTGACTGATGACGTTGCTGCCAAAGAGGAGGCCTTGGCCATCCTGGCGAAGCTCATTCTGAACAAAGCTCCCCCGCCCATCATCGGCTCCATGGCTATTGAAAAATACCCCCTGACTTTCAAGGCGAGGCCTGTGGGGTGAGTGACTCTCTGGGGTCTGGCTCTCCCTGGTCAAGATGGAAGGAAATGACAGGCCTGTGAGAAGCTCTAGGACTCTTACCAGTCAATACTTGGTTATTTGTGCTCTCATGAAGAGGGATTACATTCACCCTTGAGTAGTCCCAGGTGGCAGATTTTGGGGCTAGGGGCCAGGGAGGCCCATTAGAGGTTCAGAATAAAGAAAACCTTGTCCACAACCTGACTGGCCTCAAGTCCACTGAGGCCTGTTGGGAGAGCTGCGGATGGGTCTGGCCATTCTGGGAAACAGTTGAGAATTTAGTCATTTTGGGGTGATTTCCCCTTCTCAGCAGAAAGTATTAAGCAAAACCAGCTGATGAATCCACAGCCGGCCCTATCCCCACCCCCTAGCCTTTCCTGGGGGGGGAGAGGGAAGATTTTCTCCACTCAGAAGGGGCTAGATGACTCTTTGTTATGGATGTGATAAAAAGCATCTTCTGGTGGGACTAGGCTTGGGGTCCTTCACCTATGTACTTTCCTTTTTTTTAATGTGTTGATAACTATATTTCAATAGAATTGACTTTCTTGTCAATCCTATGCAGTTTATTTTACTCATTTTAAAACCATTAATCTGAAAAGGGATTCCTGAACTTCTCCAGACTGAAGGCCCAAGGAATCCATGCCACCACAAGGGTGAGCAGCCCCTGGGCTTTGTGACAGCCCCTTGAGGTTCTGCCCAGATTTTCTGGAGCACAAGTGGCCCCAAAGCTGGTCACCCTCAAACAATGACTGATCTGCTTTTGCCATTTATAGCAAGATCCCTCCACTGCAGTCCTTCCTTTCATCTCCCAAACAGATTTACTTTACAGTTTTGTTTGCTATTTCTCTGGTAGACACTGTTGGGACACTTGGCTGGCCTAGGATCTGCTGCTTACTGTGAGTGATTAGCTGAGGGCCTTGCAGAATTACCTCTGTCTAAATTTCAGGTTGTTTCTTATCCCTACACTGTCCAGTGCTGTTCCGTTTGACCTTTGGTTTGGTTTTCACGCACTCCTCTTTTCCTTGTCTCATCTCCAAGAAGAGAGTCTGTGATAATGTAGTCGTGTGCCTCGGTACATTTCTTTGAGGACTGAACTTTTTTTTTTAATGTAACTGGAGCATAAAGGGATTCTTTGAGGAAGTGTAAAAGTTGTTTTATTGGTCAACTTTTTTATTTTTCTTTTTGTTAGTCTTGGCTTAAGACAGTACAGAGATTTCTTTCTAGCTCTTTTCCTCCAGCAGTGTCTTTCCTTCATAAATGATATGTTTAGTGGCCCTCATTATGAGTGGTTATTTTTTATTTTTTTTTTGTAAGGCAATGGGGTTAAGTGGCTTGCCCAAGGCCCCACACAGATAGGTAATTATTGTCTGAGACCGCATTTGAACCCAGGTACTCCTGACTCCAGGACCGGTGCTTTATCCACTGTGCCACCTAGCTACCCCTATGATTGGTTATTTAGAAGACTGGGGATCAGCATCCCTGTTACAAAGTCAGTTTTCACGGTGGTCATCCCATATTAGAAGTTGGGACTGATGTCTGCTGTTGGATGGATGCAGATGGTGGTTGACTTTTTCTGTTTGAGTTTTAGGAACAGCTTCAGCTCAGCTCTGCAGAGGGTACAGGGCTGGCCTTGACATCCTGACCCTTGGGTTCAGGGCCCAGACCACTGGTCCGTAAGAGCCAGGGGATCCCGGGCAGTCACTGGACCTCTCAGTGTCCAGAAAGTTCTTTAAAGACCTTGAGTTACAAATGAATTTCTGATCTTTTCCAGTTTTCACCTCAGAAAAGTCTAACTAAAATGAAACCTTGCACAAGCATCGTAGTGGGTCATGGGGGACTGCTAAGGCACCACTGAACTGTTCACACTCTTCCTTTAAAGTGTGTTTGCTTATTTACATTGGTGCTTTCAGAAAACCTTTTCAAAACAGAACAATTTCTGGATTGATCATCTGATCAAATGGGGGATTTTAAGAGGTAGCCTCATGAACCTGGCAGATGTCCCTAAGAAGTGCCATCTCTATGTGGCCAGATTGAAACTTCTTTTTCTGTTGGCCTTGACTGTGATAGGGGCACCCCTAGGATGGGGGGGAGGCTGCATGACCTCAAGGTGTCCTGTGTGCCCCCCCCCATCCATCAGGCAGAGATCTCTGAGCCCAGACAAAGGCTGGAGCCACACCACCAGGGGCTGCCCAAGATGCCTCTGTCGTACCTTGAACCCTTGTCCAGATCTTGTGTTAATAAAAGTTAATGAGTGTTCTTGAAGGTCCCTTCCGAAGGTGGTAGGGAGAACCTGGGAAAGGCCCATGGGACCAGGGCCGCCTTGCCTGGCTCTCTCTTCTATAAAATGGGGCTGGTCCCTGGAGCCTTCCTCCCAGGCTTGGGGAATATTTAATGAATATTTGCAACATGCCTGGCAAAGCATAAAGTGCTGCATAAATGCTAATTGCTCTTGGGAATAGGATCATTATATTTTGGCTGTCACATTGTCCTATCCGGATGGAACTCTTGATATTTCATTGATATTTTATTTAATTTTGCATTTTTCTGGCCCTTAAGACAGCTATCACAAAGCAGCCCCAGCAGTCCTGGAGGAGCCTTTTCTGGCCTTTCTAATTTGAATTCATAAGAAGTTCAGTTTAGACCCTGGAGGAACCCTCAAGCCTTCCATTTCACACATGGGAAAGGAAGCTAAAGCTTGGCGACTGCAGAAATAGAAAATGGCAGAGTCAGGATTTGAATTTGGAAACCAAACTTTTCTACAGCCTTTTGTGTCAAGGCCATTTTAGTCCCAGTTGTAGAATCCTGCTTTCTATTCCTGAGAGGCTCTCTGGCAGTTAATGTAACAGCGAGATGAGTACAGTCCCACCAAACACTAAAACTGATTGTCCTCTGTTCTTCATTTTTACACAAAAAGCTTGTTTTATTTAAAGATTTTGTTGATGCCTTTTTTCCATCATATGCGTTTCTGGATCTCCCTTCTGATATTGCCTCTACCCCCACAGACCTCTGTTTTAACAAAGAAAGACAGCTGAGCATGTGACTGGGTGTGGTCCTCACATGGCTCAGGTTCTTGGAGTTAACACCTTTCACACGAGCCTCCCTTAGACTGGTGCAAGAGAGGCCTGAGCTGCTCCCGAAGACTTGCAGCCTCGCTTTTTTGGGGAGCCACTAGAATGGGGATTTTACTGGGTTTGTTTCTGCCTTTTAGTGACAGTGAGGAAATAAAGAAGAGCCAGTAGGTTTACCTGGTGACTGCAGGGATGTGAACAGGGGTTGTGAGGAAAGGTTGCACGTCTGGTGCAGCCCCCAGCATCGGTAACGCACCACTGAGTTCAAGCACATGTCCATCCTTTCTGTCTGTTTTGAAGGCTTTTGTCTTGGCCACCTTTTATTTCTTACTTCCCAACATATATGCCTATCTGACTCATAAAAATATAAATAAAAGGCATTCCCCTCAAAACTGAACCGCCCATCGCAGAATCTATAGTCTCTGGGGTACCTTCCACCCCAGAGTCCTCCACTGCTGCAGGGGGCCGGAAACTGGATGTTCTTTCTACACAGCATTTTAATACTTTCTATATTCTGTCCTGATGCTTGAATATTTTCTTCTGTGTTTGCTTATATCCCTTTGCATCTGTAAATATTAATGTCCCCCCTGCTTTTCTGTATGTTTCATTTTTTCCTCTCTATTCATTATGGATAAACAGCTTTCATCAGAATTGTACTTGGTGGGGTGGGGAAGTGGTCATTATTTGGGTATTTGCTGGAGAGGGTGAAAAGAGAACAAGTCAGTAAATCTTTAAACAATGTAAAAAAAACCACCCCATCACAGAGAAGATGCCACCTTACTTTCACGGCTCCCTTTACTCTTTCTAAGCAAGTCACTTCAACTTCTGACCTCTGTCCTCACCTGTTGAAACGAATGGGTTGGCTGGGTGGTTCTGGGGACCAACTTGCCTAACTCCAAGTCTATGCCCCTGGGACCTCTCCTATTGTATGTGTCTATCTAATCAGGGTGTCCCCAAAGTCTCAGGGCTGCTCCAGGCTACTGAAGGACACTTGTAGTCCTCCCCCCTTTGACTAGACAGCAGTTGTGTCTGTCTAAACCTCTGGGGAAGGAGCCCTTAGGGTCGGGTCCTGCTTCTGATGCTTTCTTTCTCTGACCTTGAAGTACTTCACCTGTGAGGTCCTCAGTTTTCTTACCTTGTAATTTTTTTGGGGGGGGGGTTGGGCCAAATGGTTCCTTGGGGCCCTTCTGGGGGGGGGGTTGACATGGCAGTTTTCTCATCAGAGCAGAGAAAGTCCTTGGTCAGTACACATCATGACCAATGTCCTTGACTTGGTGACGCCCTTCTCCTTTCTATTTTAAAGGTATATTCATTCCCTTGGTCTCTTTGTCCTGCAGACTCCGTACAAGACAGAAGAAGACCAAGACCTCCGGTGGAGAGTCTGAGTTGCTATCAGTGTTGGGTCACGTCTTATCCCTCATCCAGTCACCACCCAGCGCAGAGGCCATTTCTCTTTCCTGCTCTTGGGCGGCGCTTGTGGTGCTGCCTCACCTTCGGTAAGTGATGCACCTCAGATGCACCTCTAGTGAGTTAGAGGAGTACCAGGGGTCAGGGACTGGGTGCCTCCCAAGAGCCACCTTTCTCACCGGGACAGTCTCATTTCAGTGGAATCACAGGTCTTTCAGACTTTCCCTTCTCAGGAAAAATTTCATTCATTAAATGTGGCGACTTTAGCTTCCTTACATCAGCCTTATGTGCTAGGTGAGATAGCCCGAATCTTGCCCTCAAGGAGCTTGCCTTCCATTGTCCAAGAGCTGCTAGATGAACAGACCATTGGAAGCTGATGAGGTTTTTTTCTTCCCCTCCCTTCTCCTGCTCAGACCCATTGAGAGAGAGAGCATTGTACCTCTGGTCACAGGCTTCATCAACTCCTCCTTGGCGTCCCTGGAGGATGGCACTGTTGGGAAAGGTGCGTAGTTCCTAATGTACCTCTGTGGTTGCATCCAAAACACCCCAGGGGAGTAATGACTTCACTGTTGGCCCTGTCTGTGTGTCTGTCTGTGTCTGTCTGTATGTCTGTATGTATGTGTATGTGTGTCTTTGTGTCTGTCTGTATGTGTCTGACTGTGTCTATGTATCTGTGTGTCTGTGTCCGTGTCCATGTCCAGGTCTGTCTCTTTCTCTGCCCATGTGAAGGTGGTCAACCCCCCCCCCAATGGTATTTGAAGCATGAATTAGAGGAATCTATCCCAAGGTCTATGAATTTGTAGGAATTTAGAAAAACAAAAAGAATGCTTTGCTTGGGACCACCGTTTGAGGCAGGAAGGGGTCCATTATTCTCTGTTCCAGGAACTGGCCTCCCCAGAGTACTCTGGCTCCACTCAACCCCATCCTCCCTTGTTGCAACGATAGTAACAGCCCCAATACCTCAGGTCAACAGAGCCCTGGACCTGGGAGCACATTTACTGCCTCCACCACCCTGGGAGGCAGGTGCTGCCAAGAGGGTCAGGTTCCCCTGGTCTTCATTTCAGTCTCAGTCTTTGTCTCCCCCCCACCCCCCCAATAAAGGATGTTTGTCTTTATGAGGTTCATCACGTGTCTCTTCCTTCTCTTGTTCTCTAGCTATTTCATCTTGAAATAGTTTTAAGTATCTATTGTTTGTCAGGTGTTCCATTGTTAAAAATTCCCAGAGTACTTTTTCCCCCCAGATCTGAGGATGAAGAACATGTGTTCACTCCACTGGTTCTGACCTCTGTTTCTGACCTGCTGTCACAGGGAAACTGTTTGTCCTGTGCCAGGCCGTCAGTGCGCTGCTGAGTCTTGAAGAGTCTGCTGATGTTCTCCAACTGCTTCCTGCAGAGCGAGTGAAGAAACTGTTGGAGTGAGTATGCGCGGCAGAATGGGGACCTCTGAACAGATCCCACCCCCTCTTATCCCACTGGTGACACCCCCATTCTGTGGAGGAGGAACCTGAGGCACATCGAGGTGATTGGGATGAGACTCAGTATCTTCTGATGGTTTTTGGAGAAAGGGGGGCTCCCCGATGGTCCCCTTCGGTGCCTTCGGGTCCCTGCTTACCTTTAAAAGGGAGGCTTCTCTCTGTCTCTCTTTCCTATTAAGTCTAATTTTAATATATTATTTTTCCCCCCCCAACTATGTGTAAATAATCAATTTTAACATTTTTTCTAATTTTGAGTGTCAAATTCTCTCCTTCACACACACACATTGAAAGGTAAGTGACATAGGTTATAGTCATGCAGAACCCATTTTCATGTAAGTCATTCTGTGAAAGAAAACAGACCCCAGACCCCACAGGGAATGCTTTCCCATCACATCCCTTCTGCACAAGCATCATTTTATGTTTGGTCTTTGTATCCTAGTGTCCTGTATACAGTTGACATTTAATAAATGCTCCTTGAATTGTGTGTACTGGGACAGTACAGAAGGAAGGTGCGGCAGAATCTTATCTGAGGTCTTCCTGGCTCTGTAACCTTGGCCTCAGTTTCCTCATCTGTAACATTTCAAGCTCCTTTTGGTGCCAGTCTGCTGTGAATTCCAACTTCCCCCATTTTATTGTTTTTAGTTGTTGGACTTGTGTTTGGAGAAAGGAACATAGAGTCATGTTCGTGACTTCTTTTTGGGGTGGGTGGAAGCCTTCCTTGGAAGGGAAAGAGCTCATCCTTAGTTTGGCCTAGGGGTCTTGGGGAAGCTCAGCCTTGCCTGCCTGAGCAGAGAGTTTGTATATGATGAGGATTTTTTTTCCTCAAGAGCTGAGTGTGCCTCCCTTGGGCACAGGTTATTCTTAGGACAAAAGCCATGTGCACATCGGGGGACTCGCGGGGTGCTGAAACCTCCATTTTTTATTTTTGGGAAACAAGTGAGAATGGCCCTGGGGGCCTTGGGACTTCTCACCAGGGTCCCACAACCAGAATGTATTTGAGGCAGGATCTGAACCTGGACCATCCAATCTGCTACTTGACCCTCAGGGATCAACAAGTATAATTTTTTTACAAATATGTTAATTTTATTTAAAGACATCCCTATAATACAGCACAATATTTCGTGCATTAGTTTGTCCCTGTCTAAGAAAAATGCACTTGCCAGGGTATAGTAAGTTAAAGAAAAGGTCTTCAATTAGTATATTGGGTTTTCCCTTGTATATCTTTCAAATGCCTTTCATAGACTAGCAAGAGATTCAGTCAGCATCCAAGGTGTCTTTTTTTATAGTTTTACTTTATATCAACATTCATTTGAGTTCTAAATTCTTTCTCTCCAGTCTTTCCTCTA